>NC_045607.1:33538750-33862812 GCF_009762305.2 Zalophus californianus | reverse complement strand
TTAACTATATGCTTTCCAATTTTCCATAGAAATACAAGTGGCCAAGAATAGTCTAGACAGTCTTAAAGAAGATCCAACTTGGAGGGCTTACACTACCAGATGGTAAGCCTTAGTATACAGCAACAGTAATCAGGGCAGTGCACTCTAATAGTGCAAGGAACAATAGACAGAGTCCGGCGAGACCCGTACTTAGAACATTTTGTGTATGACAAAAGAAACACACAGAACAATGGAGAGAAGATGGTCTTCTCAGTAAATGGCCCAGGGTCACTGGTTATCCATATGGGAGCAAAATTAATCTTGACTCCTACCCTCCCCCCATCATAAACAAAACCAATTCCAGGTGGGTTTTAAATCTGAATGTATAAGCTTAAAACAATAACATTTGTAGTAGATAATTTAGGAGAATATTGTCATGACCTGGGGGCAGGCAAAGATTTCTTAGGACATAAACTACACTAACTATAAAGACAAAAATTAATAAATTGGACCTGATTAAGAATTTCTCTTTACCTTCCAGAGAGTTAGAAGGCTAGAACAGAATGGGAATAAGCACTTGTCATATATTTATCTGGGAAAAAGCATCAGATAGGATATGAATTGACTCCTATGAATTAATAAGACAAAATCCACCAGAAAAAATGGGCAGAAGATTTGACCAGATATTTCACAGAAATACAACCAAATGGCCAAAAAGTATATAAAAGGTTACACGACATCATTACTCACCAGGAAAATTCAAATTAAAACCACAATGAAACACTGCCACACGTGCACCAGAATGGCTAAAATAAAAAACACTGACAAGGCCAAATGTCAATGAGGATGTGGAGCAACTGGAACTTTATACACTGCTGAGGTGTAAACGCACACAACCACTTTCAAAAACTGTGGTAGTGTCTGCTAAAGATGGGCTTACACATATTCTTTGACCCAAAATTCCACTGTCTGGTAAATACCCAGTAGAAATGCCTACATATGTTCACCATGCTAAAGAATGGTCAGTGCATCCTGATTTGTAATTTTCTAAACTAGAAACAACCCAAATGTGCATCAATAATAGAAAAGATAAATAAAATGGGGCATTTTTTAAATGACAGGATGCTATACAGAAATAAAAATGAACTTACAGCCACATCCAAAAATGTTTGAAACTTTACAAACATAATGAAAGAAGTCTGACATAAAAGAGTATGTTCTGTATGATTCCATTTAAATGAAGTTCAAAAACAGGCAAAACTAATTCAGAATTTAGAATATTTGTTATCCTTGGGGAAGAGAGGGCAGTGACTTGGGATGGGTAGATGAAGGGGCTCCTGGAGAGTTGGTAATGTTCTATTTCTTGGGGGTACTGGTTACCAGGTGTGTTCCTTTGGGTAATTTATTAAACTGTATACCCTTATACTTTTTGGTATGTATGCTATGCTTCCACATGCAAATCCAATCAGTTTGATCCAGAATTTTTTCTGGTTAGTACCAAGGCCAGGTGGCATAGCATTTGATTCAAGACTCTGGAATTACATGATCTCTATTCATATCCTGGATCTAGCCACTTCCTATCTTGGAGATCTTGGCCAAGTTATTCACTCTCTGAGCTTCAGTTTCTTCATCTGTAAAATAGGCTTATTATGCTACCCTGAGTATAGTTATTAAGGGAATTAAATCCTCTCCATAAATATTAGCTCTTGTTGGTCCTTGTTGGTCTTCATTCTGTGGACTGTGGAGAAGATGGACAATGAGCAGTGGAAGAGGAAGAAAAAGATGAGACTCTACTCAAGAGACATTTTCGGGGTGCATGGCTGAATCAGTCGGTAGAGTGTGTGACTCTTGATCTCAGGGTTGTGAGTTTGAGCCCCATGTTGGGTATAGAGATTGTTTAAAAATACAATCTTAAAAAAAAAGAAAGATATTTTCAAGGTGAAGACCGAGGAGGAAGATATGATGGTGAGGTACAGAAATAGAGTCCAAAGACTTGGCTCCACTAAGGACCATTCCCTGTCTCTCGCCTCCTGCCCACCTCTAACATGGGACAGGGACTAACCAGGTGACCTCTGGCTGGTTAATCTTCTGGATATCACATTGCAGAGTTGGAAGGGCAATGCAAATGGCATCCAAAAGCCAAACACAAATTCCCATGTTTAATCCAAACTCAAACTGAAAGCCCCAGACTTGGGAGTTAAGGGAGGCAAATTCTCAGTGGTAATACTATGGGTTATTTTTACATTCTCCCTGGAATATTTTTCTATTTTCTACAACAAGTGTGTTGTTTACTCAGAACAAAATACTGTACATGATATATCCATGCCTACATATTTATATCCATATATGTAAAAAAATAAAGAACCCCCAGATTATAGATGTGCCAGAAACTAGAATCTAGACAACATCTGGACAGGGAAAACACTGCTTCTGATGTGCAAAGGCCAAGCCAGCAGGGGGTCCTGGGACAAGACAGAGTATAGATGACTGCAAATCATTCCTGCACATTTCCTATTTTAGGGAGGGGTGGGGGGGGGAGAGGGAGAGAGAGAATCCTAAGCAGGCTCCATGCCCATCTCGGAGCCCAACTCGGGGCTCCATTCCATGACCCTGAGATCATGACCCCAGCCGAAATCAAGAGTCGGATGCTTAACTGACTGAGCCACCCAGATGCTCCTACATTTCCTAGTTTTTACTGTGTTTTTTACCCCTTCCCTCGGTTATCTATACTTTTTTCTCTTTCCTGCTAAAATTAGTCCAACCTTCTGTTACAATATTTCACCTTGTTAATAAAACCCAGTGCCAAAGAAGGGGAATAAAAGGGTTTTCTATTCTCTGTTTCTTAACTTCTGAAACTAGTCTGAATGGAATGATCACTTGTTGTAGGAAGTTGTCCTAGGGTGCATTTACTAGCAACTGGAACAGAGATCTCTGTGGAGGGGAGGGATTTTCTGGGGAGTTGGGTACCTCACAAAATATAGGAAACCCTCAAGTCAGGTTCAGTGATAACCTCAGTCACAGGTCTGGCCAGGCAGGACTCTGGCTGGCAGTGTGGGAAAGAGACAAACTCTAGGAGGGTCAGACCAGGACATTCTAGGTAGTCGTGCATTTACCCAGGGAGCATTCACTGTGTCTGAACCACGTGCAAGACACTGTGTGAAGGGCAAGTGAAGCTGAATCAAAATTAGTGAGACATACCTGTCCTTCAGGAAACACCTACTCTGGATGTTCGGCACTCCTGTCTTTGCCGGTAAACCAACATATAAGCACACCCAGAGAGAGGAGAGTGGACAAGGGGTGAGGAACGTGAGTGGCTGGGACACTTGTCCCTGGTAGTGGAAGGGTGGCAGGCTCTGGGAGGTGTGAAGACAGAGGAGCAGGTTGAGGGGGCAAGGGGCATAGGCAGGAAGAGTGGAGAGCTTGCTGAAGCAGGGAGGGGTAAGGTGGGAATCAGACGTGGGGGCCTCTGTGGCCATCTAGGACTGTGAGTTGGGATTTGGCAGGGGCGGCAGAGTTGGGGGCTGGGGGTACTTCTGAGCTGGAGAGAGGGCAGGTCTGAGCGGTATTTTAAGGGGTTATGTGGCAGTGGTGGGGAGGATGAATGGAACTCGGAGTCCTAGAAAAGAGTCTTTTCATCCTAATTCCATACAAGCCTGAGGCCTGAATTCGGAGCCCTTCAACCATGTAATCTGAGAAAGAGATGGTCTTGTTTAGAGACGCGTTCAACTTCCTACTTAGAGCCAAGCACTGTGTAGATATTGCCCGCAGAGGTTGGTTTTAACCAAGCAGAGGGGATGGATTTTCTTGACTACCATGGCTCGGAGTTACATCTGTCTCCTTCAGTTTTCGGAACAGTTAATGCGCTGCTCTGGACGCTCCTGACAGCCCGACAGCCCTGAGGCGCCCCCTTGCAAGGGCAGGGAAGGAGTGGGTTCCTAACAGTTTCACTGCTGCGGGTGGGGCGCTCCGGTTGCTAGGGGCCATCTCCTCCCACCTCCGAAAGGAAGTGAGGGCGGGGCTAGCGGGGCTCCCGCCCCTCCGCGTTGCCCTGGAGACCAAGTGCGTCCCGCTGCAGTTGAGCCTGGAAGGGCCCTCGCTGACTTGAGTGGTGGTGCCTTCTTGCAGGTGGGGCGCCGGGCCTCCCTCCATCGCCCGGGCTTAGAGGGGAGGGCCGGGGACTGCCCCCACCACCCTCTCCTCTGTAGGCTGGCGGGGCTGGTGGCACGAGAGGAGCCTGCTGGGTCTTCTCAGCATACAGTGGGTGCCTAATTAGCATGGCCAGAGTCAGCCTGCTCCCTCCCTCCACTACCCCCTCTCTGTCCACTCGTGGCGGGGAGTAGCGGAGTGGGGAGTCAGGGGTCCTTGAACCATGTTCAGCTCCAGTTTGGGGGTTCAAGGCCAGCTTGAAATCCAAACTGACACCTTGGGCACGTTGACTTTCGCAGGAGAGCTTGGGAGCGTGAAACACAAAACAATAACCATTTATTATTATTCTTTACCCCCTCAAGTCCCTTTTGGATTTGCACTCTGCTTGGCTGGAAGAGCCAGCCTTCTCCGTGAGTTCTGTTCTCGCCTGAGGTTTGTTTCCTTCTTGCTTCTTTGCCCCTCTCCTCTTTTTTGTTTAAAATGAAAACAAAGGAGCCCCATGCTTTCTCTCAGAGCAGTAGGGTGGGGGTGGGGGTTGCCTGGGTGGGCCTTGTCCTAGGCGGAGGACTTGTCCTGGGGGTGCAGGCGTCAGTTTCTCAGCCTCGGTGGGAATGGAGACCAAACCCCAGACAGGATTCCTGGACAGTGAATTCCCAACAGGGTCATTCAGCCGGCGGTCAAGCCAAGATGTCCTCAGTGGGGAAGGTGACCCAGGTTCCCAGCGGGAAACTCTACCAGCAGATCTTCGACGCTGAGGTAGGTCTGTCCCTCTGTCACCCCCTTCCCTCTCCTCCCCAAACTTCCCTCCCTCTGAAGGCTTTTTTGCTGGGAATCCAATGAAATAAGGCTTTGAAACTCCTTCGATTTTAAAAATAATTCTTATTGGTTCTTAAAACATAGGAATACAAAATGGGAATGTCTATTCTTAAAAAATAAAAATTTTACATTAATATTTTAATTTAATTAAATTTAATTTAAACTTAAATTATTCAGAAATAGCCAGAATTAACCAATGGATGTCTTGGGACCTTTTTCTATGCGCAAAGGGATTTCTAATATTTTCAATTTAAAAATGGGCTTGATTCTATACCAGTGTCTTGAAACCTGCTTTTTCCCTGTTAATGGTATCACACGGACCTTCCCCATGTCAAGGGGCATTCATGTGCTGCCTAGTTGTTAATCTCGGACTTCCCATCATGTATTGAAGTAATACCCTCTTGACAACCATATAAGTTGCTGGAATTGCCTTGATGTCTATAAAAAACTGCACAGACCAGAACAATATCTTACTGTACTGCTTATTTAAAAGGGATTTTCATTCCTACTTTGAGCTCTAAATAATGCTCTCTGTAGAAGTCTTGGAAATTATACAAGTAGAAGGAAACCAAAGAAACAAATGACTCACATGATCCGGCTGCCTGGAAGCAACACACCATTCTCAACAGTTAGCACACTTTCTCCGGGTCATTTTTCTATGAGTTTAAAATTTTGAGATCCTATTGTATAATTTTGGTTGTAATTTTTAATTTATGCTTTTAATTGATATGTTTATGGTCTATCATAAGCATTTCCCCGTGTCATAAAAAATCCTTTGTAAGTCTCATTCTTAATAAGTGCCTAACATTCCATTGAAGGGACATGCCGAATTTACTCAACCAGTCCTCTATAATTGGACAGGCCCATTTTTCTAATTCCTTGTGATTACAAAAGATGCTGGGATAAGCATCTTGGCCCTCATCAAAATTTCTTAAGAGATAGTTTCTAGATGGCTGAATATTTTGGGGGAGTGCACGGTTCGTACCCTGGAGTTTAAGGCCTCCCTGCAACGTGCCTTCCTGCTGGCAAGTTCCCCTGTGACCTTATAAGACTGCAGGGTCAGGCCAGGGTGCTGGGGAGCCTGCAGCCCTGACCCCCCACTGGGATCTTTTGTGGATTCAGGCACAGCTGGTCCGCTCTCTGGCAGCCTCCAGGCAGCGTGCCTTGGACAGGTCTATGACCCCCAAGAATGGCAGGAAGCCCTTGATGAAGAAGACGGATATTCCTGAAGGAGAGATGATGTCTGCCCGGCAGCAGAAGTGGGCACACAGCCTACCCAATGACTGGGTCACAGAAAACCCTGTTCTCTACAGGTAGGTCTTGCGGTCCCCACCGCACCGCCACAGACTGGGCATGGTATGTCGGAGTCTTCAAAAACTCAGACAGATCTCACACAAAATGAGTGCCAGGTAGGAATGAAGTCCCAGGTACCTCCTCTGAAAGAGGTACTTTGCAGGACTCTGTGCTGCTCCCTCCCTTCCTTCCCCCCCACTCCCCCAGTAATGATTGATTGAGTGCCTAGGGCCAGGTACTGGGTTTGGGATCCCACCCTCCCAGAACTTGAAGCCTTGAGAGTAAATAAATAAGCAAGTCCCCCCAAAGGTGGGAAGACTGACTCAGAGAATGCGCAGTGGTGCAGAAGTCAGGAAAGCCCCAGAGGAGGGGCCGCAGCTGAGCCCAGAGGATGAGGGGAGGGGGGCATGGGGCAAGGCTCTGAGGCAGGAAGGGCTTGGTCCCCTCCAGAAGGCGGAAGAAGTCAGTGGGCCTGGGGGAGAGGGGCAGGAGATGAGGCTAGGAGAGGCCTGCTGACCACAGTCAGGATTTTGGACTATTGAAGTGAGCAACTGATTTGCCTTTTGAAGGCCTTCTGGCTGCTGTGTGCGGAATGTGGGGAGTATGCCATTTCAGCTCCCTGAGCTCAGACTCCTCAGGCAGGGAAAAAGGAAAGAAAGGGACAAAGAGAGGCTGCATCTACCTCACCGGGGCGCTGGGGAGAGCGTAGCAGGAGCTGAGCGTCCCCCTTGGCTCTGCAAGCTCAACAGGAGCCACAAACCGTTCCCTGGGCTGGGACTCTAAAGGTTTGTTTTCCCTTTCACCTGCTTTCGGGCAGAGATTGACCCAACGCTGGGTAAAGGCTCCGCCCCAACCTACCTTTGACTTTTCCAAGGGAAATCTCCCCTGAGGCTTTTCTTTTCTTTTCTTTTCTTTTCTTTTCTTTTCTTTTCTTTTCTTTTCTTTTCTTTTCTTTCTTTCTTTCTTTCTTTCTTTCTTTCTTTCTTTCTTTCTTTCTTTCTTTCTTTCTTTCTTTCTTTCTTTCTTTCCTTTTTTCTTTCTTTCCTTTCTTTCTTTCTTTCTTTCTTTCTTTCTTTCTTTCTTTCTTTCTTTCTTTCTTTCTTTCTTTCTTTCTTTCTTTCTTTCTTTCTTTCTTTCTTTTGATTTTATTTGAGAGAAAGAGAGAGAGAGGGCGCATGAGCAGGGGGAGCAACAGAGGGAGAGGGAAAACAGGCTTCCCGCGGAGCAGGGAGCCCAACGCGGGACTTGATCCCAGGACCCCGGGATCATGACCTGAGCCGAAGACAGAAACCAAACCGACCGAGCCACTCAGGCACCGCTCCCCTGAGGCTTCTGACCCTCAGCACCCTTAACTGCCTCCAGAGGGGTAAAGCCACTGGCCACCCAAGCCCAGACTGGAGGTCAGTGTTCTCTAGCCCCTCTGCTGATGCCCAGTGCAGGGGTCCAGAGGCACAGATGGCAGGGGCCGGTCGATGCTACCCCCACTTCCCAGGAGGATGGTCCTGCAGCAGGGTCTAAGCCCCCTCTCAGCTGACCTGAGAGTCACTTGTGCCTCCCAAGGGTCCCCTCTTCCCCAGGGTTTAGCCTAGGACCACCCACTATCTCGATAACCAGATCAGTCAGGAGCTCTTAGCCCCTACAGGACAGTGTTTTAGGAAAGGCACTTCTCATGGAGGGTGCTGGCCTTGTGCTGTGCTTGCTTCCCGGGATAGACAGACAAAGCCAGGTCTGCCCTGGACAGAGATCCAGAGGACAACCTGCTAAGCTCTGCCACCCTCAGATGACTAGGGTCACTAACTCAGCATTGGCGTCTCTCTAGAGGGCCTTGTCCCCTTCTTGAAAATTCAGCCAGCCAAAGCCAGTCAATTTGTGTGTTCCTTCAGCCAGGGCAGGGCCTCTGGGTGAGTGGAAGAGGAGCCCAAGGTAGGGATAGATCAGCACCAGTGTAAACCAAGTCCTTGGGTCAAGTGGCCAAGCCGTCGGCATTCCTGTAGTCAGAACACCCGGACTCCCATGGGCATCTGATTGACAAGGTTGAAAGACCCACCTCTGGAGGGTCAGCCCAGGCTGGTAAGGCTGCAGTGAGGATTGCATGAGAAATGACTAGAAAGCACCTCACGTGTGGGGGCCCTGAGGAATGGCAGGTGTCATTGAGACCTGTTGCATTTCTGTGCTGCTTTGTCCTGTGGACAGTGCATTCAGGGATTTTTATTCCAAAGCTAAGGTCATGCTCACCCGCCCTGCTCCTCCTGCTGAGATAGTTTGTCCTGGGGTTTCAGCTTTCTCCTCCCACCCCCAAACTCCATGGACCATGGACCTTGGCCTCACACATGTGGGTCTGGGAGTCTCAGCTCTGCTTTGTGCAGTGACTTCTGTAAGCCCCTTCCCCCTTCCTGGACAGTGGGGTTACCCCAAATGCCTCACAGGATAGGTTGCTGAAGGAGTAAATGCTGAGTGCTTAGCACTGGCCTGGCTTTCCCAGGCTGGTAATGCCCCTTCTGGTCCTCAGTGTCCCCATGTGGAAGTGGCTCTTGCCTACTACCCACATGTGGTTTGCAGCCAGAGCAGAAGCAGACTCTGATTCCTTGTCTAGGGACCATGGTGCCTGCCGGCAGCGGATGGCTGTTGGGAGACTGGCATGGCCTTGGGGCAGTCTGGGATGGGGTGGGCCTGGGTTATCAACAATACCCAGGGTCCCGCTGAGGACTCCCTTGTGTGCCAGAGCTGCCTTCGTGTGGGGGAGGGGGCTGGGGGTTTACTGTTTCTTCTGCTTGTGCCTCAGGGAAAAGGAAATAATCAAGAAGAAAAAATCTCAAGAAAGTGAGAGCACCATTGCCGCCCGAGAGGTCCGGGGCCTCATGGACACCATCGGTGAGCCTCTGTTCAACCGTGAGGGCAGGCCTGGCTCTCTCCCCTTGGCCTCCTTCCCTCAGCCTCCTCCCCTGAGCCTCCTCCCCTGGGCCTTCTCCTCAATACAGGGAGCTGGGTGGGAGGCAAGGGGCTCTGTACACTCGGCATTTACTGATGAAAATCAGTTGGGAACAGATGTTTTTTTACTGCAGTTTCACAAGAGGATTTCAATCTACATTGTCTTCCTTCATACCGTGGAGGAAGGCTCTTTTTCTTCATGATTAAAAAAATAATACACGCTCACTCTAAGTAATCCCTACACGAACGTGGGGTTCAAACTTACAACAGGCACCCCCAATATACACTTACTGTGGAAAAACGAAGGAGATAAGCAGAAAGTAAAAAGTATCCCTTCACAATAGCACTGCCTCCTCCCGAGAATGGCCCCCAACACGAAACCACATGGGGCATACGATACCTAGGTTCCCACATAGATTTAGGGGACAGCAGAGCACAGGGCAGGAACGCGGACCCTAGAGCAGACGGCCCACATCCAAACCCCTGCTCAGCCCATGCCTGAGCGTCCTCACTTGTAAAATGGGGCTGATCGAATAGAACCTGCCTCTCGGCCTCTTCAGGAGTGGTGATTGAGTTAGAACAATGCCTGGTACATGGTAAGCGCTATATACGTGTTGGTTATTCTTATTTGTATATATATGTGCTTCTATTTTAGGGGCACCTGGGTGGCTCAGTTGGTTGGGTGACTGCCTTCGGCTCGGGTCATGATCCTGGAGTCCCGGGATCGAGTCCCACATCGGGCTCCCTGCTCAGTGGGGAGTCTGCTTCCCCCTCTGACCCTCTTCCTTCTCGCACTATCTCTCATTCTCTCTCTCTCAAATAAATAAATAAAATCTTTAAAAAAAACTTTTTTAAAAACATAACTGGTCCCATTCTATATGTCCCATTTGGATACTTTCTGGCATTTAACTGTAGATGCAAGACTTCATTCCTTATAGCACTTAGGGGTCACCTCTGTCTTTTCTCTTTTTCCTTAAGTCTCTGACACTGTGGCCTGGTTTTGGGGTCCATCTCCTGAGCCAAGGCACTTTCTGCCTTGCTGACTTTTTCTGGGTGCTCTCCCCTTGCTTCGAAGCTCTGAGGACAGCCTCCCCACCTCTGTTGTTCTCCCTCAGTTCCCCAGAGGCCCTGCACCGCCACCCTGGGCACCACGGGAATGGACTCCAAGAGGCGGGGCTACGAGAGTGCTCTGGGGAGCTTTAAGGAGGAGATTGCTCAGATTGGGATGGTGAGAGTCCTCCCTCTCTCCCCTTCTGTTCCTGGGCCATTCCCAAGCCGGGCTTGTCACTGCACCCACCCCCACCCCCCCGACCCCGGCTCAGAGGTCCTGAGTGGCTCACCAGTGGTGTAGATGGAATCAGAGTAGCCATGTTTGAGTGTCTCACTATGAGTGCTCGAGATGGGCACAGCTGTCTAAGTCAGGCACCATTATTACTCCTACTCTGCAGGTGAGGCCCAGAAAGTCTTGCCTGACTTGGCACGTAAGGGGCCAGGTGGGACCCAGACTCCAGGGCTGATGCCAAAGCCCAGACCTTGAGCTCCCTGCTCAGTCCTGCTGGGGGTGCTGGTCTTCCCACCCCCTGCCAGTCGTCACCTCACTCATCGGTCCCATGTGTACATGAGCTCTACTTTCGCCCATGGCTCTGTGGCTTTGGTCATGCAGCATAACTGAGCCTCAGTTTCCTCATCGGAAGTAAACTTGGAATTCTTTCACTGGGCACTTCTTTAATGAATATTTGCTGAGCCCCAACCAGGGACCAGGCCCGAGGTCAGCACCTACTCCAGACCAAGAGAGTCTGAGGATGAGGGCTCAGCCCGGAGCGCAGAGCCCAGCACATGGCCCGTGACCGATGGAATGGTACCTGCCCTTGTGCTCTGGCTGTGAACGAATTCGTGACTCCTAGCTCCTTAGTTCTAGGGAATGATGATCAGTTTCAAGGCAGGACGACAGCAGGCACTTCCCCATCACAGGCCCGGGGTGGGAGGAAGGGCCAGGCGCTCTGGTGGTGTTGATACCATGGCTGTTGCCCTACTGGCCCGTTTTAGGAAATGGAACCTTTTATCTTGGAGCCAGGAACTCTTCTTTTAAAAAAGCTGGCCGAGTTGGATGAAGACATCGACCGGCTCTTCAAAAAGGTGGAAAGCGACACCAACCTCGAAGACTACACCATCCAAGTAGGGGTTCCCTTGTGACCAGGCCTGCCCCACCTGGGTCCTGCTCCTTCCCTCGCAGCCCATCTGTCCTTCCAGCCTGACCCAAGCTTCTTGGCATAGACCCTGCTGGAGCTGTGGGATCAGGTGGCTGAGAAGTTCCAGTTTCAGAAGCAGGGGATCAAGGAGCTGGATGAAGCCCTGTACAAGGCTGAGTTCTCCCGGGCAGATAAAGTGAGTTGGCCTGCATGTGGGCTTGTGGTGATTTTCACCTGTGGGATTTGTGAGGCATCGTCTGTCCTTTTAGGTCTCCAGGAAAAGAGTCGCTAACAATGGCAACTTGTTTCTAGCTCAAAGGCGTGTTGAAGAAATATGTGGAAATCATAGAGAAAACTTCCTACCTCATGCAGCCCGAAGTGTACAGGCTGATAAATAAGGAAGCCATGGTGAGTCGTTTGCATGTGCAGGGTATCAGCCCACAGGTAGAGCAGGACCTGAGGATGCCCCAGAGCCTGGTGTCTCAGGAACCAATGTTTTCTCATGGGTCACATTTCCAGGTAACTCAGGTTGGTCACTTGGGTTCTGAACCAGAGTTTTTGTTAAGTATTTTCAATAGAAATCTTTCTAAATTACATGGCACCCATCCCTGCTGTCTTAATCCCAGTGACCTGGTCAGAGCCCCTCAGATGCTGCCACTGCCCTACTCGGCCCCGCTGGGCCCCAGGCCCTCTGCCTGCACCTCACCTGGCCCCCCTTCCCGCTATTCCTCTCCAGCTGAGCCTTGTTCTGAGCTTGGAGAGCCCCCGCCTTGTGTAGAGCCTGCCTGCCTGTGCCACAGGTCATAAGCCAAACCAGCACACCGTCCCTGGTTTGAGCACTGATGTATTTTACGAGCACGCCTGGGCCCTGTCTCAGCTTACCATGTGCAGTGCAGTAGTGCTAGATGATGGGGCTGTCCTGCTCTCAGGGTGCTTTGTACCCTCCTAAGTGACCCCAGCCTGCTCTGTTTTTCTAGTGGTTCTTGTCTGCCTTCCTGCTGGCTGCCAGTGTCTGTTGTTAAAGCATGCCCTTTCTCCTGGCTCTTCCCCACTGCTTCCCTGTCCACACCCCACCCCTGCCCAGCTGCTTTCTTTGGGTGTTGGAAACAAGAAATTCAAGGTTCTGCCCCTTGGAGTCCTGGACAAAGCACAGACAGGGAGCGGACACAGACCTCCCCCTCCACTGCCCAGACACACAAGCTCCCGACATCACTCCGCTCCGGCACCTGGAACTCCTTGTCCATAAAATGGGGATCACGATCCTTAAACACCAATACTTATTGGGGGGAGTGGGGTAAAAGACGGCTCAGCAGTGCCCGCAGTTGTTTGAGACAAGCAAGAGTCCCTAACTTTTATCCATTTGCTCTATTGGGGGCGGAGGGGTCAGAGATAGCAGCGACCTGGGGATATTTCATTGTTTGACTTCCACACCCTTATTATACTCATTATAACAATTGGCACTCGCTCCTTACTCCATGTGCATTTATCTCATTTAATTTCACAAAATCCCTAGGCTGCCAATAACATTATCTTCGTATTATGGCTGCAGAATTGGAGGTTTAGGAAAAACCTGCCGGTGCCCCCCCAGCTAGGAAGTATAGCTGGCGACACACCTCAGGTTCCAGTGAAAATTGTTACTGGAATTTCTACTAGTTGAGCTTTGTTCTCACCCTTGCTCCAGGGTGGCGCCTCAAGGGCTTTGGGCAGCTATGGAGATGTTTGGCTGTTGCACGCCTCGGGGGCATGGGAGAGACTGCTGTCATAAAGGGGGCAGGCTACCAAGTAGCAGAACAGTGCCACACAATGAAGAATTGTCCCTACTGCCCTGCCAAGGATGCCCAGGGGAGGGTCACTGGGAGGACTGAGGAAGAATGTTCTAGCGCTGGCCTCATTTGGTAATTGGGTCTTCTCATCACAACCATATGTAACTGATCCCTGATGGCATGAGCACTTTGCTTTTGGAGCAAATTTATTAAAAAAAAAAAAAAAACAACACAGTTAAACAGTGAGAGCCCACGAGAGTGCTTATCTCCAGTGAATTAAAATCAGCTACTTTAACGATCTGATATGGTCTTGGGACTGGGTTGAAGGTCCATGGTTAAGTCAGGGGTCATAGGTAAGCCTTCAGGAAAGACCCCTGTCACTGTCCATGCCCGCTCAGCCCCAGGCAACTTCGTTGAGTGCCCAGTGACCCCTCAGAGCCCCTCAGATGCTGCCACTGCCCTACTCGGCCCCGCTGGGCCCCAGGCCCTCTGCCTGCACCTCATCTGGCCCCCCTTCCCACTATCCCTCTCCAGCTGAGCCTTCTTCTGAGCTTGGAGAGCCCCCGCCTCGTGTAGAGCCTGCCTGCCTGTACCACAGGTCATAAACCAAGCCCTACTGGGCAACCGGAGGGCCATCGCCCAGCTGTTCACCAACCTCATGGAGGCCACGTTGCAGCAGGAGCTGGAGAGCCACCGCCATTGGCAAGGCCTGGTGGACGCCTGGAAGGCTCTCAAGAAGCAGGCCCTGGTGCAGAGTTTCAGGTCCGTGGCTGCCCGCTCTGCCCGCAGCTCTTCCCCAGCCCCACCTGGGAGGCTGGCTCAGCAGGCTGGTGGGCCCCGCCCTCCCTTTTTGTCGGGACTCCAGAGTGCTGCTCTTCTTCTGGGGGTAAAAATACATGCTTCTTCTTCTACTTCTTCTTCTTTTTTTTTTTTTTTTTCAAGTTGCAGTAGATCAAAGTATAAAGAAGAAATTTAAAATCACCACTAATCTCTCGCCACAGGGAGAAGCACAGCTGATATTTTGGTATATTTCATCCCAAGCTTTTTTAGACCCACACTGCATATGTCGCTTTGTATCTTAATTTTCTTCATAAACATTATCACATAAGCATTTTCTGAGCCCAGTACAAATTGTTTGAAAACATCAGGCTGATTATCTGCCCAGTTTCCACTCTACTGCTACACATAACCTTGTGTCACTGGACCAAGGAGAATGGGAGTCCCTCAGGCTTTGATACCTCCTGCCCTCTGGTATCGAGGTTCACCTCAGGGAGGGAGGGAGAGGGCCCATCTCCGTGCTGCCTCCGCCAGGTGGCCCTTTGGTTAATACTGACGCAAGACATCTCTGCCTGTACCACAGGTCATAAACCAAACCAGCACAGCGTCCCTGGTTTGAGCACTGATGTATTTTACGAGCACGCCTGGGCCCTGTCTCAGCTTACCATGTGCAGTGCAGTAGTGCTAGATGATGGGGATGATGGGGATGATGTCTGAGGATGCCAAAGAAGGTCTGTCCGTCTGCGCTATGGGTCTGTGGATGGGAGGCCCATCTGTACACCTGAATTTCCAGATGGAGAACACCAGAGTTTGACACCGGGGATAGAAGAGAAGTGTACTGAGACCTGGCTCCACCTGTACTTTCCCTGTGAACTTGATCAAGCACTTGAACGTAGTAGAGCTTTTCTTTCCTTATGCAAAGCAGGCACGATGATGGGCCAGCATTAGGGTTTCAGTGATGATCAAGATGCTATATGGAAAGTGACAGGTCGGGGCCTGGGCCTGGAGGTTGTTACAAATGTCAATAATCACCAACAGTGACGTCAGGAGCTGACACTTACGGGGCATGTCCCCTGAGCCAGCCTTGGTGCTAGGGGCTTTGCTTGCAGTATCTTACTGGGTCCTTATAGGTACCAGGTAAGGAAGGTACTCTTCATTAGCTCAATTACAGACAAGGAAACAGATTCACAGGAGGGGAGTGACTTGCCCAAGGTCATAGAGTTGGCAGGCAGGAGTCGGGACCCACACCTAGATCTGTGCCTGTTGGTCCCATGCTCTTAGTGCCAGAGCCTCACTGGCAGCCCTCTGGTTCTTCTCTCCCGCCTCCCACCCTCCCTCCTCTCATCATTGTCCCAGTGGCCCCCGATGGGGAGGAAGCAGCTGGAGTGGTGTAAGGGTACTTAGGTTCTGAATGTTCTTACCACGAGTCTCATCCCCTCTCTCCCACCTGCCCTGCCCCTCCTCTCCTCTCCGTGGTGCCAACGCATCTGGATACCCAGTGAGTTCATGGCCAGTGAGAGGATCCGGACTCCTCCAGCTGTGAAGAAGGAGATGGAGAGCATGCTGAAGAACCAGAAAGCCCTGCAGCAAAAGCGGCTTGAGCATCTCTGTACCATCTGGTATGCTGGGAGGGGGCTCCAGCGAGGGATGCTATGGGGGAGGCAGGCACAGTCCTCAGCATTGACCATTCTCCTGGGGCATCCTCCAGGCCAGGCCAGCTCCTTGTTCCCTAGTCCTGTGCCATCCACCTAGGCCCATGTTCTGGGGCATTCCAGCCCCAGTGACAACAAAGAACATAACTGTGCCAAAAAACTTGGAAGGAGGCATTGGCAAAGGGGGGCAGGGTGAGCAGGGGAGGAGGGGCCAGGTTCAGGGGTTGGACTTTTTCCTGAGAGCTGGTGGGGAGCAGAGTGGCTCCATCAGCCTTGCAGTTTGGAAGGCGAGCTGGAGGGTCGGAGGCTGGAGCCTGGAGGTCAGTGAGGGGGCTGCTGCCATCAGGGAACCTGTTAGAGGCTGTGCACGCTCCCCTCAGCCCTGGGCTCACCCAGCTCTGATCCCATAGTAAGCTGTTTGGTGAGGCGCACAGTGAATATCCTAGACCCTGGAAGCCCACTGCCTGGGGATCTTATAGCATCCACTCTGAGCAGCAGGACGGAGCCTGCGTGGTCCTGAAAGTGGAGAAGCTTCACAGGCTGGGAGATGCTCCTCCTCTTCCGGTGTACCTTGGTTCCTCCCACCCCTAACCCTGGTAACCCAGGCTTACCTGCTTGTCTCCCCACCACAGAGCCTAAGTTCTCCTAGGATATCAATGACAATTAGAACCCCACACAGTCTCCCCCAGGGCAGGCACTTTTTCATGCAGGTGCAAAATTAACAAGGTGGATAAAAATCTCAGCATAAGGTAAAGTGCTTTTCTTGTTTTCTATAACTCCACTTTTTCCGACTGAGTCCCTGTTTACTAAACTGGGCCAAACTCGGTCTTTCTTGGGGTTGTATCCATTGAGGTGAAGCCGTGAATCCCCATCCATCACAGGCCCCTTGAAGGGGTCTGTTCCTCTGTATTTGATCCACCCACATGCCCTGGGGCAGCTGCTGCAGGAATCTTGAGGAGGCTACTCTGCACCCCTGTGGCCTCACACCCAGGCAGCTGTTTTGCTCTGGGTACCTGGGTCTTACACCTGCACCCCCACCCAACTCCGGGCCTTCGACCAGCAAGGAGGACCCAGGCTGCCACTGCCAGGCGACCGCAGTCCTCTCTGTCCGCCCCTGCCCCCAGCTCCCTTCTGTTGGGTGAGGAGAGAGCCCTGGTCCTCCACTCTCAGCTGCCAGCCCAGCTCCCCTCCCCCGGGCTCCTGGCCCACTCCCGCCAAGGCTTCCCCTCCCCAGTGCTCTAGGCTCTCCTGAAAACTTAGATTTTGAGAACAAAATCCAGATTTCTAGGCTGCTCTCTTTTCTACCCTGCCACATCCCTCACACCAGCTGTGAACACTGCGCTGGCTCGCTACCTGCCTGAGTAAAGGGGAGTGACACGGCCAAAGACAGGAAAGTGCATTCCCTGGCGCTTGTGGCCCTTGCTGGGAAACACTATGTAATGGCAGATTGTCTGCGGGCAGAGCATGGAGCTGGTGGGTGACTTGACCTGAGCTGAGGAAGTTGGGGGCAACTCTCTGAAATCAGAGGCAAGAGTGTGTGGGTACAGGACCCAGCAGCTCCTTTGCAGTGAGAGCATAGAAAGAGGGGAAGCCAGGACATGATCTGTGTCTGAAGTGTGTACTGCAAACACAAGTTTGAATGTGCAACTTAAAGTTGCAAAGCCTTGAGCATAGAATTCCAGTGAACATCAAGAGTGAAGGTTTGCGTTTGTGGTTTGTCTTGGCAGCACTCACAGAGCACACGGTGTAGACACCCACCTGTGTCTTCTTAACCTGTGAAGGAGCCAGGGAGCCTTATAATCAAGCCCAACGAGCTGTCCCAGGGAACTGCCTCACATGGGGTTCCATACCCCAACCTGACCCAGAGCTCCAGGCCTTACTCCTGAAACCCCAGAGCCCCGGACTTTGCTTCTCTGTCTCTCATATAGAGATATCAAGGGTCCTCAAACTCCCACCCTTGGGCCCCGGCTTGTTTGCAAGTAAGTTTCATTGGAACACAGTTGTGCTCATTTGTTCACATATTGTCTAAGGCTGCTTCTGCTCTACAGCAGCAGAAACGAGGAAGTTGCAGGGCACCCGGGTAGTTCAGTGGGTTAAGTGCCTGCCTTCGGCTCAGGTCATGATCCCAGGGTCCGGGGATCCAGCCCTGTGTTGGACTTCCTGCTCAGCGGAGAGCCTGCTTCTGCCCCTCCCCTGCGTACTGTTGTTCTCTCTTTCTCAAATAAATACAATCTTAAAAAAAAAAAGAAAAGATTCCTAAGGCCCCCAAGAGAGAGTTTTCCAAAGTCCTGGGAGAATTCCCATGGATTTTCTTGGATCCAATAAACATATATGCATATGATTTTAAAATAATTTTTAAATTCAATTTTTATTTTGGAGTAACGTTAGATTTACAGAAAACTTACGATAGCACACAGAATTCCTGTACACCCCTTACCCACTTTCCCCTAATATCGTTATCTTACATACAAAACGAAGAAATTTAACTTTCATGCATTCCCATTAACTAGACACCAGACATTTTCAGATTTCACCAGTTTTTCTACATTGCCCTTTTTCTGTCCCAGGACCCAATCCAGGACACAATATTGCACTTAGTATAATGTTTAGACTGGAGATTATGCTGTGCGCAGTCTTGTAGTTATCTTTTGCTATTTACGGCCCCACCATAAGTAGGCTGCCCAAGACCATCCTGGGTTACAACTCTTGTCCTGGTATAATCATTAATAGAATCCCTCTCTTCATTGTCAAAAATGTCCTGGTTTGGACAATAAGTTATATGGTCCTCCTCACCATATGCATCTTTCCAAACGATTAAACACCACCCAAAATTTAGTGGCTTAAAACAACAAGCATTTCTTGTTTCTCAGGATTCTGTGGGTTGTTTCCCACAGGGTGTTTCCCTTGGTCTGGGCTGGTCAGGCTGAGGCTAGATGGTCTAGAATGGCCTCACTCCCATGCCTGGAGCCTGGGCTGGGACAGCTGGGGCTTCTCTGGTGGGTAGGCAAAGCTCCCAGCACCAAGGGCGGACAAGGAGGGCACACAAGCCTTTCCAACACAGGGTCTCGTTTGCTAACGTCTCATTGGCTAAAGCAAATCACGTGGCCCGGCCCAGCTCAGGGGTGGAGAGATAGACTGAGGGGAGCCCCTAAGGACATTGGCCGGTTTTTCAATCTGTGGCACTATCTGTAGTGACTTCAGAAGAGAATTCACTGTACTTTATTTAGACAGAACCCTATAGTTGGATATGAAGTTTGTTTATGATTTTTTGAGTGCTTATAAACACTACTATTAAGCATCTGTCTTAATGCGTAAACTTTGTATGCATTTATATTATTATCTCAGATTCGGTTCCTAGAAGGAGGCAAGTAGTCTTCCTTTGTCAAGTGATATGAACCATTTGTTTTTTTCCATTACGGAAATTCAGTTTTCTTTTCTTTTTTTCTTTTTCTTTTTTTAGAGAGAAAGAGAGCGCATGCATGTAAGGCCGGGGAGTGGAGGGGGGGAGAGGAAGAGAGAGAATAGTAAGCCCACTCCAGGCCAGCTCCATCTCACCACCCTGAGACCATGACCTGAGGTGAAATCAAGAGTTAGAGACTTAACCGACTGAGCCACCCAGGTGTTCTCGGTATTATTTTCTAAGTAACAGACTTGTTAATATTAATAGACCTTTTTTTAAAATTATTATGTTATGTTAATCACCATACATTACATCATTATTTTTGATGTAGTGTTCCATGATGCATTATTTGCATATAACACCCAGTGCTCCACGCAGAACGTGCCCTCTTTAATACCCATCACCAGGCTAACCCATCCCCCCACCCCCCTCCCCTCTAGAACCCTCAGTTTGTTTTTCAGAGTCCATCCTCTCTCATGGTTCGTCTCCCCTCCAATTTTCCCCCTTCATTCTTCCCCTCCTGCTATCTTCTCCTTCTCCTTCTCCTTCTTCTTCTTCTTCTTTTTAACATATAAGGTATTGTTTCAGAGGTACAGATCTGTGATTCAACAGTCTTGCACAATTCACAGCACTCACCATAGCACATACCCTCCCCAATGCCTATCACCCAGCCACCCCATCCCTCCCACCCCCCCACTCCAGCAACCCTCAGTTTGTTTCCTGAGATTAAGAATTCCTCATATCAGTGAGGTCATACGATACATGTCTTTCTCTGATTGACTTATTTTGCTCAGCATAACACCCTCCAGTTCCATCCACGTTGTTGCAAATGGCAAGATTTCATTCTTTTTGATGGCTGCATAATATTCCATTGTGTGTGTGTGTGTGTGCGTGTGTGTGTGTGTGTGTGTGTGTGTGTGTGTATACCACATCTTCTTTATCCATTCATCTGTCGATGGACATCTTGGCTCTTTCCACAGTTTGGCTATTGTGGACATTGCTGCTATAAACATCGGGGTGCATGTACCCCTTTGGATCCCTACATTTGTATCTTTGGGTAATAGACCTCTTATGAGTTATATTTTGGCACCAGGAAATCCCCAGCAAGTCAACCGTTTCTTTGATATTTACATAGATACTATACTCTGGGGCTATGTGCCTTAAAGATACTGCCTGTTCTGGTAAGTGAATATTTTATTCAAGCATGGCTTACTTGTCATATTTTCCTTCCCCAGTGACCTTCTGCCCCCCAATTACAGCAAAGCTCAGCTGACTGAATGGCAGTCTTCTCTCAACTCCCTAAATAAGCACCTTGGTAAGTGAGGTTTATGGGATGCCACTCAGGTCTCTTCAGTACCCTGTTCATGTAGTAGCCAGTCATTTATGTGAGTCTGTTATAAACTTAGGAGTGGGGCATGTCCCCCTGGAGGAGGGAGGGAATGCAGATGGAAGAGTGAGCTCTGAGAGTTCATATAGGATCTCCCCATACTTGCCTGGTAGAGCCCTTTTCCTCCCTCCCACAGCTTCCTGGTCACTGCCCAGCTGGCAGCCATGCCAGCCACATACTCTGATCTCTGAACCTTGACCCCAGCAAGGAGCCAGAGGGATGGCTCTGATGAACCCCTGTGGGGACAGGTTGGGGGCCAGGTACTGGGCGTAGGAGATGCCAAGCAGGTGGTCTTATAGTCAGAGAGATGTGGGTTTGACCCCCAGCTCTGTGCTGTCCGAACTGTGTAGCCTTGGGGAAGGCATGACTTCTCTTGGCCTCAAACTGCTCCTCAATAAAATAGGGATCCCAAGAGGAATAATAAAGGAGGCTCAGTTGTTAAGTGTCTGCCTTTGGCTGATCCGAGGGTCCTGGGATCGAGCCCCACGGCAACTCTCTGCCCAGCGGGGAGCCTGCTTCTGCCCCTCCCCTGCTTATGCTCTTGTTCTCTCTCACAAATAAATACTTTTTTTTAAAAGAGTAGTTGGAACAGAGACTTTATGGCTGGCAAAGCTGGCAATATCTACTATCTAGCTTTTTATAGAAAATGTTTGCCAAACCTTGCTCTAGAAGATACAGGATATTTCCATCTCCTTTGAGGCTTACAGCAACCTGGTAAGGTCAGTAGTGTCATTGTCCCCCTGTGAAGAAGAGGGACTCAGAGGCATAGAGAGGAGAGGTATCCTATACGCCCATGGTCACACAGCTAATGAAGTCACACCTGCACTTGACCTGGGTACTTTGGTTAAGAGTATCCATCATTGCTCCCAGGGCTCTCAGGTTTAAAACCACAAAGGTATTATAATTATAATACCAAGGGTAAGAGCTCCAAGACCCTAAATAATAGCAATAACTGCCATTTACCAGGCACCTCTTGGGGACGGGTGCGGGGCTGGGCCCTGGTACCCAGCAGGGTGATTGCTCCTTGGGTATTTCCCATCCAGGGCAAAAGTCAGGCCATGCAGGATGTTACAGCAAAGAGCAGACAGGTGACCAGCATGTTTCTGGGGACACAGCTTGGTTAAGGGTCATATGAGACCTTGCCAGGGAAGTGTTCATCCAGTCAAGAACTGCAAGGCAAGAGTTAGCCAAACCCAGGGCTGAGGGGAGCTTTTCTGGCAGGAAGAATAGCATGTGAGGAGGCTCAGGGGCAAGACAGAGCTGGGGCCTTTGGGGAAAGGAGAACATGGTGGGGGAGGCTGGAAGATGCCAGGGGGCCAGACTGTGCTGGCTGTGTGGCCATGTGCAGGAGGCTGGGCTTTCTCCGGTGGGAGCGGGAACCCAGGGCAAAGTTCTGAGCAGGGAGTGAGGAGGTCAGAGTGGGAAGCGATCAGAGGGGTACAGGAGTGGAAGCCCAGATCACAGTGACTTCATGGGATGGGTGGGGATGTGCTGGCCTAGGAAGCCGCCCTGGGGCTGGAGAAACCAGCTTCAGAGCTGCTGCTCATCAGTTCCACTGCATTATCTTCCCCGCGCCCCCCCGCCCATGTCCTCCATCTACCCAGCTTCCATGCACCCTGCCTTCCTCCTCAGGCCTCACCCAGAAACGACTGTCGCAGAATCTTCGTGCTGTCTTTCAGTTTCTAGAACTGCCAGGGACATTAAACTTCAGCTGCTTGTCCTAGACACCAAGAGTCACACCGAGTTTATTAGAAAGTGGGAAACAGTAGACGGGGAGGAGAGAAAACCAATCGGCCAGCTTCTGAGTGTTCTGCTGGCCTGTTCACTTCTTAAGGAACTAAGCACAGACTGATCAGTAAACTCTCGTTAATTTGCACCCTTGTTATTGTTTTATGATTCGGTGCAACCATCTGGAATTCCATTAGTCTTGAAATGGAGTCAAGAATCAGGGTTAGAATAGATTCAGAACAGATAAAGGCAACTCCTCATTCAAGGCCCTTACCTTGGGGTGTTTGGGGACTTTGTGAGGAAGGAGATCCCAGCCCTTGCTTGGAATCAGGACCATGGATCTCACCTCAGTTATCTTCGCTAAAGAGAGAAGCTGCCTCCCTTGTGGACGGGAAACTCTTACTAATCTCTCTTCCTTCTGGAAGAGCAGCTGACATGTTTTCTTTCTGCCCACGGAGATACCTACCACATGGACTGCATGATGCGGATCCGCCTGCAGTACGAGAAGACGTGGCAGGAGTGCCTGGCCCATGTGCAGAAGTGCAAGGTGGGCACCCCTCCTGGCCCGCCCCTGCCCCCCTCCAGCCTGGATCCCCCACTTTCCTTCCTCACTCCGCCCAGACCCCTCCTCCCCAGCCCTTCCCACCTGTCACTCAAGGTGGAGCCCAGCCTGACCTTCTCCAGGAAGACTTCCCTGACCCCAAGATGAAGTGATACACTCTCTGATCACGTCAGGCTTCAGCCTTGACTGTCTGTACCCCTTATAGCACTTGACATTATTGATCCAGGGCAGATCGGATCAGGGGGATTATTTCCAGGGCTTCGCTTTTGTAAGGTAGTGCGGCCACTGCTGTCACACCCAGCCCTTCTGTCCACCCCGCTGGCCCCTGTCAGACGGTGAGACCGTGGGTCCCTCACAAAGCACTTCAATGACAGTGCCTGCTTTTCTGGGGTACAAGGAGATATTTGATCAAAATGCCCTCTCCCTGCCTCCGGGCTCCAACAAGTTCCTGCTCCTCCTCCCCCTCATGAGTCTGTAGAGCTTTTGTTCTGCCACCGAGACTGTGAGGTGAGCAGAATTCACGGGGAGCAGAGTGCTTCACGGTGCCGTGCAGGGTCCAGTGCTGCGTCCCTGGGGGCTGCGCCACCTGCTTGCACAGGCTCACCTTGAATCCATGAGTTCCTGCAGGCTGGGTGTCACCAGCCCTGTCTGACGATGAGAAGACCAAGTTTGCAAAAGGCCCAGGGGCTGCCCGTTTGCCCTGTGGCCTTCGGGCCAGCCACGTGCCTCTCAGTCAGCTGTTTCAGGGTGTCAAGCCTCAGAACTAAAGCCTGGAGGGAGAGGTGGGAGGGAAACCTTTGCCCGAGGAGAGCCTTTCCAGCACCATGCCCCTGACAGTTTCCTCCCCTCATCCAGGGGGGCAGCCTAAGACCTCCCGAGAGCCAGGGACCCTCAGTGCTGACCCTCGTGCCCATTCTCACTTCCCTTTGCCAGGCACAGCAGTGGAATAAGTTGAAGTCAGCACATGCCCCAAGAGCATCTTAGGCCTGACAGAGGAAGGGCGCTTGGTATTCCTATTCAGCAGCATTGGAAGTACACAACTATAGACACTTTTTATTTGTGGGAGATACTAGAGTTTGTGCATAAACCAAGGCTTTATTAATATGAAGAGCCTGCTTTCCAGTTGGCATAATAGGAATTCAGTTATAGGAAGTAGGAGCCCCGTCTGACTTGCAGCCACACTGAGGCCATAGCATGGCTGATTATGTCTCTGGGGTCTGCAGGACGACAGTTCTGAGTTCGGATCCCAGCACCCCCACTTGCCAGATGTGTGGCCTCCAGCAAGTTCCTCCACTTCTCTGAGCCTTGGTTTCCTCATCTGTCAAATGGGGCTAATGAGAATGCCTTCAGGGGATTCAGTGAGACAGCAGGGATAGTACACAGTGCCTGGACTCAGTGGGCGGACCGAAAAGATGGACCATCTCCACCGCTGTGAGGGTTTCCCCTGAGGCTGGGTGAGAGGCAGACCTCAGGGAGGTAGGGCCGGGCCCCGAGGTGAAGCGCTCCCCGGTCCTAAGCCAGGCTCTGCCCTGTTCCCCTCCAGAAGCAGCTGCTGGACTGGAAAGCCTTCACCGAGGAGGAGGCTGAGAGCCTGGTGAGCCCGTACTTCTTCCAGATGGTGGGAGTGCTGCAGAGCGAGGTGGAGGAGAAGCTGGAGCTCTGGGATGTGCGTAGCTGGGGACCCGCGCAGCTGGGTGGGGGGCCACCTAGAGTGCCAGGCTATGAGAAGACTGGAGTCTGGGGGCCCCCAGCTTTCCTGTCACCAGTGAGTCCATTTCCCTGGTCCTGGCCGCCCCCCTGGGGCGGTTCTCCGCACTGAGTGCCCCGGGCTGCCCCGCAACCCCCCAGCTGCCCGCCAATGGCCATGCCTCCCTGGGGCTGGGGTAGCGGTGCTCCTCGGAGTCCTTGCTGAGCCTGTGCGTCCAAGGGCCACAAGGAGCAATCAGCCCCTGCCCCAAGACGCTTAGAATCTGGAGCTGGGTGGAGAAACATTTTCTGCTAGGCGCCAGAGAGTAAATGTTGCATTCCTCTGTGGGCCGTCAGGTCTCTGTAGCGACTTCGCGCTCTGCTCTTGTCACACAAAAGCCACGGTGGGCAACGCCGGAACAAATGGGTGTGGCTGCGCTTCAAGACAATTTTATTTGTGAACACTGAAATTTATATTTCATATAATTCAGTACCTTCGTGGATTTTTTTTTTTTTCAGCCGTTAAGACATGTAAAATCTCTGCTTAGCTCTCAGGCCACAAAAAAAGGTAGAGGGCCAAATTTAGTTCCTAGGCTAAGTTTGTTGACCCCTGGCCCCAATGAGAGCATAAAATACATCCATAAAATGGGGAGAGGTGAGGATTTAACAGCAGAGTGTGGTGTTTGGCTCAGATGCTAAGAATCAGGGAACTCCAAAGAAGGAGTTCTTTGGAACTGGTGTCTGGTGGCTCCTGCTTTCTTTGAGGCTCCACACTTCTCCTTCCTCCCACGAGTGACTTCAGTGGATATGGGACAGGTCTAGAGATGGGCCTTCGGGGTCAGCCAGACTGAGGGCGTAGCTTTGGGCAGACCAGAAGCTGTCCCAGAGGAGGGAGGGCCATGAGCCAAAGTGTGACCCAGGAAGATGACCCCGAGGGATTGGTGCCCAGGCAGCGACGGCCAGTCCTTGGAGAGGTGGGCCCTCTACTGGCTGGTGAGGGAGCCCTGTGGGGGGGGGGGCCTTCCCCTCACCCTGGGCCAGTTGGCCTTTAAAGCCCCTTCTCTGGGTTCTGCTGCTGCAGAAATCCTTTGAGGGCCTGGCAAAGCAGACAGAATGGCAGAGCTCGGATCTCTTCAGCTACTTCCAAGAGGCCGTGCAGCTGTGGGAGACACATCAGAGCCTGCTGTCGGTGCAGGATCTGGGGCTGGAGAAGAGGCTGGAGCAACAGCGGCACAGGCACAGCCCGGAGGAGCAGGTGCGGCCCCAGGGCCCCAAGGAGCCCCTGCAGGGACGGGAGAGAGGGCCACGCCCAGACGGTCAGTTGCTCTGCGGGGTGGCCTATAACCTCAGCCGGCATGCAGATTTAAAAAAAAAAAAAAATCCCACCATATTTATGGTATCATAAATAAAAATTAACGACAAACTTATCTTAGACTGAAATGTAAAACCTCCAGCTATAAAACTTACACAGATGGAGAAATCAAGGCTCACCTTGGTCATGGGGTGGATGGGAGTGGAAGAAATATGCCTGTCAGGTCTGGGCTAGTGATGGGTGCTTGGACCCAAATGTGTCTGTAAGAGAGTGTGCATGGGAGACAGACAGACTAGGTGGGGGGGAGGGGCGGTGCAGAGCATCTGCTTATGGCAGTCAAGCCGTGCCCACAGGAAATGAGCTGGGCCCCCACCCCACCTGCCTTCACACAGTCTAGGGAGTGGAGGGGCACACCCAGCATGTGATTTTAAATACAACTGGTGTCAAGGAGAGCAAGGGACAGGCGCCTTGGGCAGGTGTAGCTGGGGCCTGCCCAGGTGGGGTGGGTATAAGGGACATGTCCCTGAGGAGTCCCATCTGAGCTGGGTCTCCAGGGATGTAAAGTAGACAGAGAAGAACATTATCAACAGAGAGAAGAGCCCAGGGCATTGAGGGTAAGTGTGGCGGCACATTTGGTGCCCCTTTTTGTAGGAAAAAGTCCTGCGTTTGCTCTGAGGTACCTGCCCCTCCGTTCTGGTGGTGGGGTCTCTCTGCATGTCACTCACAGGCACTCTGCGAGTTTTGAGTTTGGTAACTCACATCGGCTTCCTCCTATTTTGGGTGTGGCTGCCAGGCCCAGGAGGCCCACCTTGATAAGCTCTTGGACCAGCTGAGGCAGCAAAGCCACGAGGAAACACTGAAGATTCACCTGGAAAAGGCCAAAGATTTCCTGAAGAATATGAAATACAGGTAGGCAGACCAGATCCCAAAAGACAGAAGGGAATGGCCTGAAATTCATATTCAAGATCAGAGGTTGCCTGCTTAGGAGCCCAAGGTGTGCTCAGCAAGCTCAAGATTAAAATGTCTCCTGTAGCTTTGGAGAATTCCTAGTGATCCTTTGCAGCTCTGCTCTCAGCCAACACAGAAGCTTCCAGAAGAACTTTGATCTAAAAAGTTTATGGAGGGAGATTTCAAGGCCTTGTAGTTTATTTTATTTTGGGGGGAGGAGAGGAGGTACCTCTATCTTTTTTTTTTTTAATTGACTTAAAAAATTTTTTTATTGTTATGTTAATCACCACATATTACATCATTAGTTTTTGATGTAGTGTTCCATGATTCATTGTTTGTGTATAACACCCGGTGCTCCATGCAGAACATGCCCTCTTTAATACCCATCACCAGGCTAACCCATCCCCCCATGCCCCTCCCCTCTAGAACCCTCAGTTTGTTTTTCAGAGTCCATCCTCTCTCATGGTTTGTCTCCCCCTCCGATTTCCCGCCCTTCATTCTTCCCCTCCTGCTATCTTTTTTTTTTTCCTTAACATATATTGCATTATTTGTTTCAGAGGTACAGATCTGTGATTCAACAGTCTTGCACAATTCACAGCACTCACCATTGCACATACCTTCCCCAAGGGCCTTGTAGTTTAAAGGTCAAGAGCATGGGCCCTCCCACTACCTTTTCAGATTTTAAAACACAGGTGCTCTTTGTTAAAGAAAAAAAAGTTAACCAATCCAAACATGTAGAAACTTCCCCCTCATTCCTGTCCACCTCTTCCTTTTCATGGGCATGTACCTTTATTTATGTGGATATAAACACATATACAGTGTTTTTTAAATAAAGGTTGGATCATACAATGCAATGCAAGTAGATCTCTAACTGCAGATAGATGTCCGTTTTCTAATGACCATGCAGAATTCATCAATATGGGTGCTTCATAATGGTCTAACCATCTCCCAGTTGATGAGCTTTTTAAGATTGGTTCCAATTCCTCAATGTTAAAAACAGTACTCTGTGAACTGTCTTGTATCTTTGTGCCTTTGTACAACTAATTCCATAGGGACCATTCATAGAAATGAAATTGTGCTGCCAAATGATTGCAATACTTAGCTTCAGTACTTAGTTTCAGAAGTGCATCTTGAGGCAAATAAGTCACCCCCTACCCGCCCCCCCCAGGCTTGTCTCCTTACCTGGGAAACAGATAAAGGCCTGATCCCTGGGGCATTGGAGTGTTTGGTGGGATGATGTAGGTAAAGTTCAAGGACAGGGTTAAGACTGTGGACAGGAAATGGGAACCCATGTTCCAACAGAGAACTCTCCTGGTGTATGTTTTCCAAATATTCTACAAAGAGTGTGTATTCCTTGTAGGATCCGAAAAAGAGCAAAACAAACCAAGGATTGCCAGAGTGAAAGGAAACACAGACAGTGGCTCTGTGTGGAGAGAACTGTGGCCCCCAGCCCATCTCCCAGCGGCCTGGGGCAGGGCTCTTGGTCGGGGTCTCCCACACTCGGTGGAGTGGCCCCCCCCTTAGACAGTGGTCTCGCCTACCCCACCCCCCCAGGTATGAGTGTTTCCACAAGCTCCTGACAAAGGAGGTGATGGAGTACCCCGTGATCATACTGAAAGAACTGAACTCCTACAGCTCCACCCTCAGCCGACACTTCTACGTTCGTGAGATCTTTGAACAGGTATGGAAAGCAGTGCAAACACCCAGCCACTCCCCGGGAAGCAAAGGGGAAAAGATACCTTCTAGCTCTGATCTGCCTTCACTTCATAAGCCTTCACGAACCCCTGCTGAGTTAGACTCTGTCAGAACAGCAAGGGGTAAGAAGCTGAAGGCGTTTCTAAAAGAGACCATCTCCTTCTTAGATTAAAAGAGGTTGAAGGGCTCCGAATTCAGGCCTCAGGCTTGTATGGAATTAGGATGAAAAGACTCTTTTCTAGGACTCTGAGTTCCGTTCATCCTCCCCACCACTGCCACATAACCCTCCTAAAATACCGCTCAGACCTGCCTTCTCTCTGGCTCAGAAGTAGCCGCCCCTCCCCACCCCCCACTGCCCCGCCAACCCTGCCGCCCCTGCCAAATCCAACTCACAGTCCTAGATGACCACAGCGGCCCCCACGTCTGGTTCCCACCTTGCCCCTGCCTTCCTCAGCCTGCTCCTCTGCTGGCAGCCTTCTGTCTCCACACCTCCCAGAGCCTGCCACCCTTCCACTACCAGGGACAAGTGTCCCAGCCACTCACGTTCCTCACCGCCTGTCCACTCTCCTCTCTCTGGGTGTGCTTGTATGTTGGTTTACCGGCAAAGACAGGAGTGCCGAACATCCAGAGTAGGTGTTTCCTGAAGGACAGGTATGTCTCACTAATTTTGATTCAGCTTCACTTAAGCTTCACACAGTGTCTTGCACGTGGTTCAGACACAGTGAATGCTCCCTGGGTAAATGCACGACTACCTGGAATGTCCTGGTCTGACCCTCCTAGAGTTTGTCTCTTTCCCACACAGCCAGCCAGGGTCCTGCGTGGCCAGACCTGACACTGCTTGCAGTTATCACTGAACCTCGCTGAGGCTTTCTCATGTATACGGGGGTCCCCAGCTCCTCAGAGAATCCCCCCAGAGAGGAGGGATCTCTGTTTCATTTTTGGTAATTTTTCCTCTGGCACCTAAGTTGAGGTGGCGCTCAAGCTATAGGAGAGGGAGCTCACCATCTGCACTTTGAGATCAGTCTGGTTACCTGGGTTCAAGTTGAGGTGCTATTATGATCTCCATGGCACAAGGGAGGACATTGAGCCCCATAGGGCTTAAGGAGCTTGGCCAAGGTCGCACAGCTTGAAAGGAGCTGGGATTCAAATCCAGACCTGCAAACTCTACAGCCCACACTGTTATCCATGGCACAGTATATTCATGACTACATCTAGAGTCTGTGAAACAGGGAATTTATAGGGTTAATGAAGGGGCTCCCAGGCACTATGTTCACATTCAGCACTGGAGCAGCAGATTTCTGCCCCTTTGTCTGCATCCTTCAATTTATACTTTCTTGCTCTTTGCCCTGGATCACTACAAAAATGTGAGGATGAGAGTTTATTTACTCATGCCTATTATGTGATAGAAAGATTTGCTAGCCTGCTTGGGATTAAGGAAAACTGATTCCCTGGTTTGGGAACACTCTGATTACCCCAGGAAAATAAGTAGTCAAGGCCCATATCAGATGTTGAAGGGGAGGGGTGGGTGCTTCTACTTAAATGTGAAGAGATGCCCTTAGACGTGGTACTCTGGAGAAAGGCGGTGCAGCTCACTCAGTGCCCTGTGGTTTTTCTTTGTAGACCTTGGATGGGGAAGTCATTTTCAAATTCAGGGAACCAGGTAACTATTATAATTCAAGTCTAATCCTCTCTGACTTCACTCTTGTATATTTGTGGGTTGGATGGGCCCAATCCAGGCTACCTTGGTAACCTGTTTTTCCTTGTGCCTTGGGGTTGGTCATCAACAGAAGCACACGAAAAGCACTTCCAGGAGAGTATGAGGAAATGGAGAAGCAAGCAGAGGGCTAAAGTGGAAATGAGCACAAGTGAGGAAGGTGAAAGTAGCGGGACAAGTCCCTCCAGGCCGGCAGAAGAGGCAGAAGAAGATGACCACGAATCTGAGTCTTCCTTAACCGAGGAGACGGCAGTGAGCCAGCAGGAGCAGTCTGTACTGAGTGACGAGATGGATGAGTCCGGTGAGGAATCTGTTCAGGAATCAGAAAAAATGCAGGTTGAGAGAGACAGCTCCTTAAAATCATCCCTGAACCGGGAAAATGTGATGGTTCAAGAAGAGGAGATGGAGGAGGAGAAAAAGGCGGAGGAGGAGGAAGAGAAGGCAAAGGTGGAGGAGAGTGAGGAGAAAGAGAAGAGGAAGAAGAAGAAGAAGGAGGAGGAGGAGGAGGAGGAGGAAGCGGAGGAGCACGAAGAGGAAGAGAAGCAAGGGGAGGAGGAGGAACATGACAGTTTATTTATGGATGAGGTAGGCCAGCAATGGATCCATTCTTGGGTATGGGGAGAGCGTGCTAGGCTCACTCTGCGTATCCCTAATACAAGCTGGGGTCCCCAGTGGTGCAGTATCCATTGGGATTTACAAATGTATGCACGTCTTTTATTTTGTCAACAGGAATCCAATTCTTATCTCACAACAATGCTTTTTAAAATTCACTTTTTTCTCCTAACATCTTATACTGCAACTTACTCTGAAGTCACCCCTTAACTGTATGGCTTTCCTTGTGCTTCCCTGGTCATCTCTTTCCCAGCTCTTCTTTCCTGTATAGACCAACCTAGTCTCTCCATTCCCTCTCTCTTCCCATGCTCTTGTGTAGCAGAAAAGACCCATATCCAAGTTGGCAGACAGAGCTCTCCTTGGAGTGCAGGGAATTTACTCTCATATTAATAAATTTGTCCTCAAAACACATTCCAACTCATAGACCAGTAACTTGAATTCCGTAATCATGAAATTGCAAGACTCTCTTCCTACATTGCTCTAGAAGAATTGGCTCAGGAGACTTGTCTTTGAGCAGGGATCCCAAATTCAAATGCCCACAGCGATGTAATAGAAAAGAGGTCTGGAGACCAAGTGTAAAATAGTGACAGGTGGTGAAGATGATTGTCTTAGTCTGTTGGGGCTGCTATAACAGAATACCATAGACTGGGTAGCTTATAAACAATAGAAATTTATTTCTCACTGTTCTGGAGGCTGGGAAGCCCAAGATCAGGGTGCTGGCAGAATTGGTGTGTGGTGAGGTCCCACTTCCTGGTTCATAGACAGCCATATTCTCACTGTGTCTTCATATGGTGGAAAGAGCCAACTCTTTTATAAGGGCACTAACGCCATTCATGAGGGCTCTTCCCTCCTGACCTAATCACCTCCTAAAAGCCCACCTCCAAATAGCAACACACTGGGGATATGAATTTCGGAGAGCACCTACCATTTAGTCTAAGGCACCTGTGCAGTCATTACTCAGCTCCAGCCAATAATGCCATGTGGGAATGGAGACTCAGAATTGCCAGATTTTCTGATTTTTAAGAGAAATCCAAAATCCAAATTCTTTGTAGAATTTCCCGATTTTGAAAGCACTATGTTGGGCAAAAAATAATTACAGGCAAGATTCAGCCCACAGGTTTACAACTTTGATATCAAGGATCCTGTGGTTGGATCCCCAGGTCTGTCTGATGATGTCAAGTCTAAAGTCTCTTCTTCTGCATAGGCTGAAGCCCAGGAAGAGAGTCTGGGGGAGATCTCCGACGAGGACATGGAGTCCTTCACAACCTCCAGTGGACACACTTATTTTGTCTTCCTAACCCTGGAACAACAAGAAAAGAGTTGCAAGAAGCCCCATTCCAACCTTTCTACCATTCTCATCAATGACATTTCCAGTGCCAACTTCCTAGAACAAGTGATCATTCCATCCAGACTAGTTTTACAAATTAAGAAACAGTGAGTAGAAACCCCTTTTATTCTCATTCTCCTGTCCTAAGTTTATTAACAAGGTGAGGTATTATAACAAAAGATTGGACTAGTTTCGGCTGGAAAAAGAAAATGTGTAGGCAACTGAGGGTTGAGATGAGAAACAATAAACAAAAATAGTAAATTTCCAGGAATTATTTGTAGTCACAAATATCTTCTGTGAGAGTAACCCCCTCCGCCTGTCCCAGGATGCCTTGCTGGCCTGGACCTTGTACGTAAGAAATAGTGTTTTCCCTGCAAGATTTTAGAACCCCTGGCACATGTGGAATCTTGCAGTTTCCCTTTCTTCTTTCCTTCCTTCCTTTTTTTTTTTTTAAATTATGTAGCTATAGACCCTAGGTATGAGTTTATATCAGCATAGTGTTTGGCTCTGGTTATATGACACATTAATTGCCAAAAATTGGAAAATGGAAAAAAGTACAACGAAGAATATAAAAATGACCCATAATTCTACCACTGAGAATTTATCTCCCCTAACTCCCAAGTTTCTGGGCCTCTGTGTTTGAATTTGGACCCAGTGTGGAAATTTACAATTGGCTTTAGGATAGCATTTCCACTGCACTCCTGACATTACAATGTCATAGCCAGGACTAACCAGCTAGAGATCACCTGATTAGTCTACCTCCTATGTGCAGACATGCACAGGGAGTAGAAGGAGTTAAGTCAGGCTTTTGGACTCTTCTCTTTGACCTCAGCATCATCTTACCTTGAAAATGTCTCTTGACTTGAAACTCATCCTTTCTCCTTCCCCTGTCACAGGCCATTGTCTGTCTTCTCCTTAAAGAAGAAAAGCAAGGACCGCCACAAGAGCTAATATTTATTGAGATTTAATGCTCTCAATAACTATGAAAGAGGTACTATAATTAGCCTATGTTACAAAGAAACTGAAGCTCAGGGAGTTACTAATTTGGATAAGGTCTCTGAGCTAGGAAGTAGTTGGATCTAGGATATGAATCTAGACCATGTGATTCCAGAGTCTTGAACCAAACACTATGCCATCTGGCCTTGGAATTAACCAGAATAAGTTCTGTGTTAAACTAATTGGATTTGCATGTTGAAGGATACAATACTGAAAAGTACAGAAATCATGAATGAATGAATCATCCAAAGGGAACACATCTGGTAACCAGTACCCCTCCCCCAAATAGAACATGACCAACTCTCCAGGAGCCCCTTCGTGTATTCATCTCCAGGCACCGCCCTCTCTTCCTTAAGGATAGCAAATATTCTAACTTCTTTTGCTTGTTTTTGAACTTTATTTAAATGGAATCATAGAAAATGTAGTCTTTTATGTTGGAATTCTTTCATTATGTTTGTGAGATTCGTATGTATTTTTGAATGTGGTTTCAGCTCATTTTTATTTCTGTATGGTATTCCATTATAAAAATACATAACCCATTTTCTTTATCCATTCTACTACTGAGGCACATTTGGGTTGTTTTTTATTCGGGAATGGAACAATGCCACCCTGAACATTCTTCTTCTTCTTCTTTTTTTTAAGTTCAATCGGCCAACGTATAATATGTCATTAGTTTCTGATGTAGTGTTCAGTGATTCATAAGTTGTGTGTTACACCCAGTGCTCATCACATCATGTGCCCTCCTTAATACCCATCACTTGGTTACCCCATTCCCCCAACCCCCTTCCCTTCTGCACCCTCAGTTGTTAACTGGAGTCCAGAGTCTCCCGTGGTTTGTTTCCCTCACTGATTTCTTCCCATTCAGTTTTCCCTCCCTTCCCCTATAGTCCTCTGTGCTATTTCTTATGTTCCACATGTGAGTGAAACCATATGATAATTGTCTTTCTCTGCTTGACTTATTTCACTTAGCATAATACGCTCCAGTTCCATCCATGTCGATGCAAATGATAGGTATCCATCCTTTCTGTTGGCTGAGTAATATTCCATTGTATATATGAACCACATCTTCTTTATCCATTCATCAGATGAAGCACATGTTGGCTCCTTCCAGTTTGGCTATTGTGAATATTGCTGCTATGAACATTGGGATGCATGTGCCCCTTCTTTTCACTACATCTGTATCTTTGGGGTAAATACCCAGTAGTGCAATTGCTGGGTCATAGGGTAGCTCTATTTTTAATGTCTTGAGGAACCTCTATACTGTTTTCCAGAGTGGCTGTACCAGTTTGCATGCCCACCAACAGTGCAAGAGGGTTCCCTTTTCTCCACATCCTCGCCAACATTTGTTGTTCCCTGTCTTGTTAATTTTAGCCATTCTTACTGGTGTAAGGTGGTATTTCATTGTGGTTTTGATTTGTATTTCCCTGGTGGCTAGTAATGTGGAGTATTTTTTCATGCGTCTGTTAGCCATTTTTATGTTGTCTTTGGAGAAGTTGTCTGTTCATATCTTCTGCCCATTTCTTGACTGGTTTATTTGTTTTTTGGGTGTTGAATTTGATGAGTTCTTTATAGATCTTGGATACCAGCCCTTTATCTGATATGTCACTTGCAAATATCTTCTCCCATTCCATGGGTTAAATATTCTTGTACAAGTCTTTTGGTGAACATATGTCTCCATTTCTGTTAGATATATAACTGAGAGTGGAATTGTTGGGACTTAGGGTTATATGTATCTCCCTCTTGAGAAGATACAACCAAAAGATACTACCAAAGAGTTTTCAAAAGTGATTTTGTTTTAACAGTTTCCAACAGTGTGTGAGAGTTCCATTTGTTCCACATCTTCATCAGCACTTGGTATGGCCAACAGTTTTTGTTTTAGCCATTCCAGTGTACATGTAGTGGTGTTTCATTGTGATTTTAATTTGCATTTTCCTGAAGAGTAATGATGTGTACCTTTTCATATACTTGTTGACCATTTGGTTATCTTTTCTGAAATGCCTAGTCAAATCTTTTGCTCATTTTTTCCTGGTGGATTGTCAATCTTTTTTCTTATTAATTTATGTGAGTAAGTTACCTATCCTAGATATGAGGTTGTTGTTAGGTAAATACGTGGCAAATGTTTATCCCTCTCTGTGCTTGCCTTTTTTTTTTTTAACTCACCTAAAGGCATCTTCTGATGAAAAGAAATTCTTATTTGTAATAAGGTCCTATTCATCAACATTTTTTCATTAGGGTTAGGGTGCTTTCTGTCTTATCTAAGAAATCTTTGCTTGCCCTAAGGTCATGAAAGTATCCTCCTATGGTATTTGCTACAAATGTTATTGTTTTAAATTTCCACATATAGATGTAAAATCCACCTGGAATTAATTTTGTTTATGTGTGAGATAGGAGTCAGATTCATTTCTTTCTAAATGGATAACCACTTGACCCCAGAAGACTCTCCTCTCCCCACCACTCTGCCGCACTTCCTTTCTGTTTCTCTGTGTCTCTATCCTTGCATTACTACCTCACCCTGCCTGATTACTGTAGCTTTATAGTAAATCTTAATAACTGGTAGTGTAACTTCTCCAACTTCAGCCTTCTCCTTAACTATCCTTGGCCATTTGCATTTCTGCATAAACTTGAGATCAGCTTATCAGTTTCTGGAAGAAGACATCTGCTGAGCTTTTTATTTTTATTTATTTTTTTAAAAATGATTTACTCATTTATTTTAGACAGTGTGTGTGCACGCAAGGTGGGGAGGGGCAGAGGGAGAGAATTTTCAAGTAGACTCCCCACTGAGCTTGGAGCCCGACGTGGGGTTTGATCTCATGACCCATGAGGTCATGATCTGAGCCAAAACCAAGAGTCAGATTCTACCAATTGAGCCACCCAGGTGTCCTGATTGCATTGAATCTATAGATAAATTTTATTGAATTGAATCTATCAATAAATTTGGGGGAAAACCAACACTTTCACAATACATAGCCATCTTAACAATACATAAATTTTGATAAGGAAGAAGTGATGAGTTGGGAAAACTATTTGCAGCTCACATCACAATCAAGTGACCTTATGTTCCCAATATATAAGGAGTGCCCATATAAAGAAATTGATAAGAAAAACAGCATCTACACAATGGAGAAATGGGCAAAAGATATTAATGGATTGTATGTAGAAAAAGAAATTAAATAGTCTTAAACACATGCCAGTATGCTCAGTTTCAGTCAAACCATGATGAAATTGATAAATTCAAAAGCTTGGCAATCTTCTCTGAGGCTGTGGAGAAATGGGAACTGTTATTGCAGATGGCAGTTCCGGTTGCCTTGCCATGAAAGCAGATAAGTCATATCTTCAAGATCCACACATGTATTCTAGCCTTTGATTCAACAATTCCAATTCAGGAAATGTATCCTATAGAAATTTTACACTTGACGTTGCAGGCTTTTTTGAAGAACAAATGGTTGGAAACCATCCAGTGTCCTCCAGCAGGAGTCTGGTTAAATTCATGGTGGTCCATCCAGACAAAGGAATATAATATAGTTGGGAAATAAAATAAGGAAGAAGTGAAAGGGGGAAGAACTTTCTGTATCAATATGGAAAGCTCTCTCCCTGGTCACTGCCACTGGCAGAGCTGACCCTCATTTGTCTCTCCCCCAGACTTCGAGCTGGCTTTTTTGACCACCTAGAGAAGTGGTTTGACCAATGTGTCCTCAAAACCCGGGTCATGGTGACCACCAAGATTGATGAGCTGGATTCAGAATTGGAGCTGCGTCAGCATCTGCATGAGCCAAGAGCCAAGCGCATTGAAAAGGACATCCATAATGTCAGGGCAGGTACAGACCCCGCTTGAGAAGGCCACCCTGCCCCACACAGCTGGAGTCTGTGCCACCGAGGTTCTACATTCATTAGGTGCCCCTGTGTGAGGGTTCCACCCCTCAGGCTGGCAGACAAGGTAGTACTCAGAACCCACATTTGAAATTAAAAAAAAAATTTTTTTAAACAGGACTTTAGATACTAGAATGAAGAGTATTGTCCTGTTTTAGCTGTGTGAATGCCAGATCTGCTCACACACCTATCAGATACATACCTGCATAGCAGGTGTTCTAGAGGCAAGCTTGTAGTTCAGGAATCAGAGCTATTAGGATCAGCCTCTCTGGCTGTGTGACTCTGGACATGTTACCTGACCTCTCTGATCCCTCCCTTACTTGCAGAAGGGGATATTGTTGGTGGTAATTAACTCTCCCTGAAAGGGTACAGTGGGAATCATGAACAAGTGGTACCCATTAATTTAAGCTTACAATTTATAACTTAAAAAGAGGTGCCATTTCTCTCTTAGGCAGAGGGCTCCTAGAAGGTGGCGTACTTTTACTTGGATCCTCGATGACCCTGTTGGGTTTTCAGTTGGGTCACACTTCAAACATTTTTATAGACCCTTTGAGCTCCCCGAGTGACCCCACATGGTCCCAACCAAACTCCCCCTGCCTGGAACAGTGACGGAATTATGGAATCAGACAGCCTGGCCTGGAGTCCCTGTGCTTGCGGCCTGGGGAGCCCTGCTTGGGTTTGGAACCTCATTGTGTTCATCTGGAAAATGTGTGCATTAAATGTAAATATAAATTGAGATGCTCTATGAAGGCTGATTTCCTGCCCCTTCCCTGGCTCCCCGCCCCAGTGCACGATGGGGAGATTGAGGTCAGAGAAACAAGGTCCCAGAGTCCCTGCACTCATTTTGGCAGAGCTGGGATGACTGCACTTTCACCTACAGGCAGTAGGAAGATGGGGCTATCTGCCAGCTCTAAAGGCCTCTGATGGAGCCCTTGAAGCCAAATCCTCATTCCGTTTACTCCACCCTAGAAGTGCCCCCCCCCCCCCCCCCCCCCCCCGCTCACAGCCTGGACAGCCTCCTCTCCATAGAGACCCTGGGGCAGTCTCTCAGATTGGCCTCTCTCAGATCTGCACCCATTCCCAAGCCAGGCCCTGGTGAGGGTGGCTGTCACATCCAGGAGAGGATCCCAGAGGGTCTCAGCTCCCCCTCGTCCTTTTTCAGCTGAGCTCTTGCTTCATCAAGAGCGGCTGGACAGCCACTGTGCTGGGGTGACCGAGACGCTAAGGAAGCAGAGGCTGATGTTCTGCCAGTTCCAAGAAGAGCAAAACATAAAGAGCAAAAACTTCTGCCGCAAGATTTACGACATGGAGCACATCTTCTTGAATGCCACAAAGAGCCAGAGGTGAGGTGCCTGGAATCCCAGACAAGAGATGCCAGCCTTTGGCTGCTCTATCCTGGTGGACACGAGTCAGTTTTCCAGGCCCCACAGCAACCTTCTCTTTTCAGCTCACCTCTTCACACAAGTCAGAGTCTAACTGTGTGAACTGTCTGGTGGGGGGCTGGGGGCTGGGGGCTGGGTGAGCAGCCAGGGAGAGAAAAAAGGTCACACATGGTCAGGATGCAGGGATGCTACTAACCTGCCCTGAAATGTCCATGTGGGGTAAGCCCACTTCCATCAAGGGGAATCAGGAAGAGCTTCCTTCAGGAACCCCCCCCGCCCCCCGGCCTGGGCTGGAGGAAGATAAAGAGGAGACAGAATTTTCCCCTTAGGAAGGAGCACTGGCCCAGCTTGAGGTGAGGATGTGCTCACGTCAGAGTGAGCGCTTCCAAGGAGGCCATTCAGGGATTTGAGATGGAGGCTCTTACGTGCTCATGGAGTCCTCATTCAGGTAACAGGTGAGGAGCCCTCACAGGCTTCTGGTACACAAGAGGCTGCTGGTTAGGGTGGACTTAAAGGTAAAGAGGAAACTTGCAGGGTGCTCCTTCAGGGGAGCACCAGCCCCAGGAGCCACATTGCTGGGAGTTAGAGAAAGACAGATCACTGCAGGGAGGCTGAAGATCCAGTGGGACCTGGGGATTCCTTTAGTAATTTGATGGCGAGGGCTAGAGAGAGGAGAGGGATGTCCTCTGCTACAGCACATGGAGAGTTCCACACTGTCCTGCACACACTGGCATTTTGAATTTCCTTTTAGCCTCTTTTTCTACCCAGAGGAACATGGCTGTGGTTCTGTGACCCCACAGCTGGGCACAGCAGTGGAGCTCAAGCAGCCCCCAGGCTGCCCTTCCATACCCGGGTCACCACCCTGCCCTCCTGTGTCCCACAGGCTGGTTAGTCTCAGCAGCACGCTGCACCGGGAGCTGCTTAGCTATGTTGATGTCATCCAGGTGTCCCTGCGCAGCTTCCGCCAGTACTTGGAGGAGAGCCTGGGCAAGCTTCGCTTAACCAACATTGAGTTCATCAAGCACTGCAGGTGGGAGCCCACATCCAGGGCCTCTGTGGGCACTGGGCTTTCTCTCTCGAGAAGTGGTCTTGTTTTCCTTACTTTTTTATTGTGACAAAATATATGACATAAAACTCTGCATTTTAACCATTTTTCAGGTGGACAGTTAGTTCAGTAGCATTAAGTACATTCACATTGTTGTGCAACCATCACCACTATCCATCTCCAAAATTTTTCATCTTCATAAACTGAAACTCTGAATGCATTAAATACTAACTCCCACTCTCCTCCCCCCGCCCCTGACAGTTGTAATTCCATTTTTTGTATCTGTGAATTTGACTACCATAGGTGCTTTATATAAGTGAAATCATACAGTGTTTGTCCTTTTGTGTGTCTGGCTTATTTCACTTAACATAGTATCTTCAAGAGTCATCATTTGGCATATGTCAGAATGTCATTCCTCCTTAAGGCTGGGTACTACTCCATTGTGTGTAAACACCACATATTGTTTCTCTGTTCCTCCCTTGAAGGACATTTGGGTTATTTCACTGCTTCCATCTTTGAATCACCTGTATTCATTTTTCTGTGATCTTATAGTTTCTAAAGCTTTGTCAACCACAGGTTTTGGAATGGGTGGGAAGTTTCAGGTCTGATCAGTGGTTTGTATTTCTCTCAAACTATTTTCAGATTGTTTTCTGAGGGAGGCAACTTTTCTTCTGAAGAAATTGACTTACTGTGTCATCGACTGGAGAAGGAAGCTTCCCGAATAGAGTTTGTTGAAAGTTTAATCATGATCAACATGGAGAAGATGGAGAGTGAATACCTGGACCAGGTCAGGGAGTCCTGCCCCTGACCTCCAGCCAGGCTCCCAGGTCACCCTTGCTCATTGCCTGATGGGTCTGCCAAGCCCCCTTTTCCAAAAAATTGAGCCTGTCCCCCTCTGCTTCCAAAGTCTGTAAGTTCCAAATTAAACCCCCCTCCTTTACTTTTTATATATCTTTACAGGCCAATGATGTCATCAACAAGTTTGAAAGCAAATTCCATAACCTGTCTGTGGACCTTATTTTCATAGAGAAAATCCAGCGGTTGCTGACAAATCTGCAAGTGAACATCAAGTGTGAGGTGGGACAGATTCATTCCTCACCTGCATGCTAGACACTGTCCCAAGTGCTGGGGATACGACTGTGGGCTCTGCCCTATGGGACTTGAACTCCAGCCAGGGAGACAGATATTAACATAATAGCCTCTAGGATTCATTGTGTTATTATGCACCATATATCCTGCTAACTGACTTATTTTGATCAGCTGTGTTAGTCCTCCCAAGAACTGTATGAAGCAAGTATTGTTTTTTCCCCTGTTTTAGAGAAAAGAAACTGAGGCAGAGAGTAATTAAGTGACTTAGACAAGAGCACAGAACTCTTGAATGTGAAACCAAAATGTGAACTGAAGTCAATGATCTTAAATAAATAACCTAACTGTATACCTCAAGGAACTAGGAAAAAAAATTACCTAAAGTTAGCAGAATGAAGGAAATCACAAAAATCAGATCAGAAATAAATGAAATAGAGATCAGAAAACAATAGAAAGGATCAGTAAAACTAGAGATGGTTTTCAACGATAAACAAAATCAACTAACCTTTAGCTAGACTAAGAAAAAAGAGACAAGACTCGAATAAAATCAGAAATGAAAGAGAAGACAGTGCAACCGATACTGCGGAAATACAAGAATCTTAGGACTACTATGACTAATTATATGCCAACAAATTGGATAACCTAGAAGAAATGGAAGAAGTTCTAGAAACAAAGCTACCAAGACTGAATCATGAACAAATGGGAAATCTGAAGAGACCAATAATGAACAAGGAGATTGAATCAGTAATCAAAAACCTCCCAAAAAAGAAAACTCAGGACCTTATGATTTCATGGGTGAATTCTACCAAACATTTAAAGAAAATTTAGCACCAATTCTTCTCAAACTCTTCCAAAAAAATAGTATAGGAGGGAATACTCCCAAATTCATTTTACAAAGTCAGCATCACCCTGATACCAAAGACAGATAAGAACACTATAAGAAAACTACAGACCAATATCCCTGATGGATATAGATGCAAAAATCCTCAACAAAATATTAGCACACCAAATTCAACAGCACGTTATATACTATGATCAAGTGTCATTTATCTCTGGGATGCAAGGATGGTTCTATATATACAAATCAATCAATGTCACACCATATTAATAGAATAAAAGATAAAAATCATTTAATCATCACAAGTGATGCAAAAAAAGCATTTGACGATGTACAACATCTTTTCTTGATAAATTTGTTAAATAAAGTACATAAAGGAGGAACATACATAAGTATAATAAAGGCCATATGTGACAAGCCCACAGCTAATATCATACTCAACAATGAATGTTTGGAAGTGTTTTATCTAAGATCAGGAACAAGACAAGGGTGCCCCCTCTCACCACACCTATTCAACATAGTACTGGAAATCCTAGCCTGAATGATCAGGCAAGAAAAAGAAATAAAAGGCATTCAAAAGAAAAGGAATAAGTAAGATCATCTTTGTTTACAGAACATATGATCTTATATATAGAAAATCCATCAAAAAAACTGGTAGAACTGATCAACAAATTCAGTAAAGTTGTAGGATACAAAATCAACATCAAGAAATTAGTTGTATTTGCATATACTAACAGCAAAACATCTAAAAAAGAAATAAAACAATCTCATTCACATTAGCATCAAAAACAATAAAACACTTAGGAATAAATTTAACAAAGGGGATGAAAGTTCTATACACTGAAAACTATGAGAATCTGTTGAAAGAAATTGAAGAAGACACAAACAAAAGGAAAGATATCCCATGTTCATGGATCAGAAGAATTAATATTGTTAAAATGTCCATACTACCCAAGTCTATCTATAGATTCAGTGCAATCCCTATCAAAATCCCATTGGAATTTTTCACAGGAATAGGAAAATCCATCCTAAAACTTCTATGGAACTGCAATAGATTATGAATAGCCAAAGCAATCCTGAAAACGAAGAGCAAAGCATCACAATTCCTTATTTCAAACAATACTACAAAGCTATAATAACCAAAATGTATGGTACAGGTATAAAAATAGACATCTAGACCAATGAAACAAAATCAAAAGTTCAGAAATAAACTCTCACATATACAGTCAACTAATATTTGACAAGGAAGTTAAGAGTACTCAATGGGGGAAAGGATAGTCTCTTGAATAAATGGTGTTGGGAAAACTGCATCACCACATGCAGAAGAATGAAATTGAACCCCTATCTTACACCACACACAAAAATTAACTCAAGATGGATTAAAGTCCTAAACGTAAGGCCCAAAACCTTAAAACTCTGGGAAGAAAACATGGGGAAAAACTCCTTGATATTAACTAGTCTTGGCAATGATTTTGTGGATGTGACACCAAAACCACAAGCAACAAAAGCAAAAATTAACTAGTGGGGCTGCATCACACTGAATAGCTTCTGCACAGCAAAAGAAAGAACAAAAATAAGGGCACCTGGGTGGCTCTGTCATCCAGCATTTGCCTTCGGCTCAGGTCATGATCTCAGGGTCCTCAGATCAAGCCCCGCATTGGGCTCCCTGCTTGGCGGGAAGCCTGCTTCTCCTTCTCCCACTCCCCCTGCTTGTGTTCCCTCTCTCGCCATGTCTCTCTCTGTCAAATAAATAAATAAAATCTTTAAAAAAAAGAAAGAACAAAATGAAAAGATAACCTATGGAATAGGAGAAAATATTTGCAAATAATATATCTGATAAGAGGTTAATATCCAAAATATATAAAGAACTCATATAACTCAATAGCAAAAGAAGCAAACAATATGATTTAAAAATGGGCAGAGGAACTGAATAGACATTTTCCAAAAAAAGACATACGAATGGCCAACAGGTAAGTGAAAAGGTGCTCAAAATCACTCATCATCAGGGAAAGACAAATCCCAATGACAATGAGGTATCAACTCACACTTGTTAGAATGGCTATCATCAAAAAGACAAGAGATAATAACTGATGGCAAGGGTGTGGAGAAAAAAGAACCCTTGTGCACTGTTTGGGGGAATGCAAACTGGTGCAGCCACTGTGGAAAACAGTATGGAGCTTCCTCAAAAAACTAAAGATGGAACCACCATATGATCCATCAATCCCATTTTGTGGGGTATATATCCAAAGGAAAGGAAAATATGGTCTTGAAGAGATATCTGCACTTCCATGTTCATTGCAGCATTATTCACAATAGCTGAGGTGTGGAAACAGGCAGAGTGTCTCTAAACCAACAAATGGATAAAGAAGACGTGTGTATATATATATATATATATATACACACACACACACAATGGAACACTATTTGACCATGAAAAGGAAGGAAATCCTACCATTTGTGACAACATGTATGGACCCTGAGGGCATTATGCATAGTGAAATAAGTCAGAGAGAGAAAGACAAATACCGTACGATCTCACTTTTTTGTGGAATCTAAAAAAGCCAAACTCATAGAAACAGAGAGTAGAATGGTGACTGAGGGTTATGGGAAATGCGGACTGAGGGGTATGGGAAATGCGGAGCTGAGGGTCAGTGGGTAAAAACTCAGTTATAAGACAAATATGTTCTGGGGATCTAATGTGCAGCATGGCATTATAGTTAATAATACTACGTTATATGCTTGAAATCTGCAAAGAGAGTAGATCTTAAATGTTTTCATCACAAAAAAGAAATGGTAATTATTTGATGTGGTGGAGGTATCAGTTAACGTTATGGTGATAATTATTTTGCAATATATAAGTGTATCAAATCAACACATTTGTATACCTTAAACTTACATAATGTTATATGTCAATAATATCTCAATAAAGCCAGGAATGATTTTGACTTATTTTTAAGCTTTTTTCCACATATGGAAAGAGTTCATATATAGTATATATGTGTGCATATATAATATATAATACATATATGTATATATGCACAAAGAACAAAACTGGCTTCTTGCTATTTATACAATTTTTTGAGTTATAAAATCTTTAAAGATTCTTTCAAAAACACTACTATGATTGCTTCTCTCTCCTGAATGTGTTGCTATTTTTACTTAGCCATTCCTTTTTGGAGGAAAATTTGGTGGATTTCACTTATTATTATACCAAACACCCTTGCACAGGAAACTCTGATTATGTCCATAGGGTATCTCCCAGAGCTGAAATTACTAGGGCAGAGCATGAATGTTTTAGGGCTTCTCATGTTTTCCAGGTGGCTTATGCAGACAACACTCACCAGTGGGACAGTGCCCTCAACCACTACTGTGGGTTGTTGATTTTGTTTTTTTTTTTTTTTAAGATTTTATTTTTTATTGGACAGAGAGAGACAGCGAGAGCAGGAACACAAGCAGGGGGAGTGGGAGAGGGAGAAGCAGGCTTCCCGCACCAGCCCGATGCGGGACTCGATCCCAGGACCCTGGGATCATGACCTGAGCCGAAGGCAGACGCTTAACGACTGAGCCACCCAGGCGCCCTGTTGATTTTGTTTTTAAACCTTATCTGTTTGAGAGTAAAAAACAAAACAAAACAAAAAATGCTTTTACATTTGCATTGATCTAGTTTCTGATAACATTGTGCATTCCCCCCCATTTCATTTTTTCAATACTGACTTCATCTGTCAGATAATATATTTTGCTGAACATTTTCCTGATCAAAATAGAAACTAGAAACAAATCATGGAACCTCTGGTTTTTCTAGGTCGCAAAATCCAATTTGCAAACAGATGGATTAAATTCTTCTCTGGAACAGCTCCAAAGGAAAGTAGAAATGTGTCGAAACTCAAAGGGAGATAGAAAAGTAAGTATTTGGTGTTTACTAAGCTATGAATAGTAAAGGTGCATTACACAAGAATTATAAACTGGAAGTAAACTTACATTTTTCATCAAGATTTCTCCAGCTCCAGAGAGGCCTCTGAGCCTTCCCACTTAACCCCTGCTTTATTCAGTGAAATTAAGGAAGAAAAGAAAACACAGCCACCTCCTCCAGCCCCCAGCCCCTCCTAGGCAGGCTTGTAGAGTGCAGTGAGTGTGGGGCTTCCGTCTGACCTCATTCCCCTTCTGATGTCACCAGGCATCCTTCCCTGTAATTGGAACTCAGCCCTAGATGAAAAATAGAAGTGGGACTCTACCCTCTGAACAACCACTTTTTTGTTTGATTTTTCATTTGCTTGGTGTTTTGATCATTGCACATACACTGGTGACTTCTGTTTTCTACGTATAAACTGTGAAGAGTCCAAATGAAAGCAATGTGGATCAGCATAGCAGGTCTCTGCATGTTTATGTTGTTTCCTTGCTTGTTTTCCCCCATGAGCACACTTCTCTGTGTCCTGTTCAACATTTGTCCTGGCCTCTCTGAGCAGTGTTTTCTCAGCAGCTCAACCAGGCACTTGAGAACCAGATGTCTCAGCTGGAGGTTTCTTGAGTGGGATGTTCCTTCCTCACCAAGTCTTTTCTCTTCCATTTCAGTGACTGAGTTGAGGTTTTATTTTTGTCAACACTGAGAGGACATTTAGTTTCTATCTTTATTACTTTTTCTTGCATAGTAACACATGCTTCTTGAAGAAAGTTCAAACATCCACAAAGCACAGAGTGAATACATGTCCCTCATCTTATTCTCATTTTTTGCAGGGCCCCCAGTGACCTCTGTATTTTCTTGCAGTAATTTCAGCACATCCCTGGGGAACACGGGGAAAGTAGGTTAATCTGAAGTGACCCCTTCAACAGACCCTCTAGGGACAGCTCTGCCTCTTCCAGAGCAGAAACATTTGCCCTTCCACATTTCCTCACCTCCCCAACCCCCTCACTGTCCCCTCCTGGTGGTGTCAGGGTGTTGGACAGGGTGCCTGGGGCTTGCAGAGCCTCCTGGCCAGGGCAGGGGAGCATGAACTTGGCTGGGCAGGCAATCGTGGGTTGATGGAGGAGACTGGTTGGCTATTTCTGCAAAGCAGTGATCAGGAGACAGGAACAATGGGATGAGTGGTGAAGGCAGTGGGGACCAGGGATGGTTGTGGCTAGGGTCACATGCTCACTGCCACGCACGAAGAGGGCCTCCTGGCTGCTGTGTGCAGAAAGGCAGGGAAGGAAGGAGGAGCGAGGCAGGGTGTCATGACTGAGGCAGAGAGAATAGTGGCCTGGCCAGGTTGCCAGCAGACACATCTGATTCCAGAGTTGAGTGGCAGGGGAATGGTTAGGACTCAGAGTGCACTGGAAGTGAAGGAAGCAGAAGAGGCCAAGGCACCTCCTGGCCTGGGTTGTCTACGTAGGTCAGTGAACGATTCAGGGGACCAAGTGTGAGGACTGCCAAGTGATATGTGGGATGCACGGTGAAGCTGAACATCCTTACAGGTGCTTCCCTGCACACCTCAGGGCATGGGTGGGGGATTGCTGCTAGAGGGGGATGTGTATCTGACCTTATTAGGTCATCTTCCAGAAAGGCTGTGGTCATTTCACTCCTACACAACCTGGCCATCTCGGGCCAAACATTTCCTTCTAAGAGTGTCAGAGCTACAAGAGATCCCAGGGAGCATTCTGGGTCCCCACCATACAGATGAGGAAACCAAGTTGAGCAAATTTAAATCATTTGCCCAGAAGGAACCCATAAAACCAGGACTAGAATTCCTGATGCCCCATCATTGAAGGATTTGCTGCCCCAGTGCAACTGCCCAGAAGAGCTGGCCAGCATCTCCCACTCTCCCAGAGCCCTCCCTGAAAGTGAGGGGCCTCCACAGAACCAAGAGGTCTGCAGTTCAGAGGGAGGCAACTGGCCGTCCTTCAGCCTATTTCCTGTGGCTTTCTTCCCCTAGACGGTGACCTCGGAAGACCTCCTTGGCTTCGTCCAGACGTGGAAAGAAAAACTGGGCCAGAGGATTCACTACCTCAATTGTAGGCTGGACACAGTGTCTGTGACTCAAGTGGTCTTTACTGTAAGTAACGGACAGTAAAGGAAGGGACTGGGCAGTGGGGGACGGTGGGGGAGCCATCAGGTCTAAGCTCCTAGGAGACCCACAGGACTCAGCAGAGCCTAAGGGAATAGGAGACTCCCAGGCTCCTATTAGACACCAGGCCTACTAGGATGCCTTGGAAAGACTATAGGCTATGCAGTCAGATCTGGGTTCAAATCCCAGATAGGCCACTTCCTCACCTTGGTCTCTTTAGAAGACCCCTCACTTCTTGACACCACCTCCTCATCTCCACCAGGACCTTCAGCTTACCCCACCAGCTGGCTCTCAGGCAACCTTACCTTCCAGCCTCTTCCTTCCTACCCACACCCATGAGCAACCACTGGCTTCTCCCCACCCCACCCTCACCCCCTCTCCTTGCCCACCTGTGGGCCCTTTCCCTCTCACTGCCCCTCATGATCTACTCCCTGAGCTGCAGCCAGACCAAACATTGGAGAAGGTCAGTCTGACTGTGTCACTCTTCTGCCTTCAGGGTGAAATCCAGACCCTTAGACTGGGCCTTTACAGCAGCCTCCTCAGTCTGCCCTCCATGGCCTCTTCATTTCTCACCCTCACTCCCACCCCAAAGACATGGCTTACCCCTGAGCCTTCTCTCACAGACCCCAGAGTGAGGTCTCCATTGTAGGGGCTGTCCCTCTGGACTCTGTGCCCCAAAAGGGCAGAGCTTGTGTCACCCTCACCCCATACTCAGCCTCTCACACCAGGCTTTGAATGCCTGAGGCACCCAACCAACTTCCACGGGGGGAGTGTCATAGACCCAGTGTGGGCATAAGTGGACCCCCCGCAAGTTCTGTTCTGGCCACCTTACTGCCACCAGTGCTTCCTTCTACGGGGAGTCTCTTCGCCACCAATACTAAGCCTCCATCACACCACCGGTACTGCGCCCTTCCAGACAGAACTCGGGAGTCCAGCTGGGGTCCTGCCCTCTTACAGCCCCCTGCTGAGACGAGACTCAGTAAGACAGGAATCAGCCTAACTAAGCACTCACTGTGGGCCACCGCTCCTACCCTTTCTCTAAGATCCAACTTGTGGGGGGTGTTGGGCCACTCACTTGTGGGCACTTTCATTCACTCCTCCCTTTCAAGAACAGTGCCTGGACATATCTACATGGCCTTATAAGTCCATGACTCTGGAATTTCTTCACAGCACTGGTCCCTGTCTTGACCAAATATTTATTTGTAGAAACGCATATTAAATGTTTGTCTCTCTGACCAGACTGTACACCCCGTAAAGACAAGGGTCACATGTTACCTCTCTACACTGTGTCCCAGAGCCTTGCTGAATGCAGGTACTTGGGAAACATTTTGAAAGCCAACATGCACACTAAAATGCATGCATGCATGCATGAATGACACTTTGAAGGAGATATGACCATTACCATTTTTTAAAAGGAAAATCGAGGCTCAGAGAATCAGGCAGCTGGCCTCCAGCAGCAGGCCCTGGGAACATGAACCCAGGCTGCCTGCATCCCTGGCACTGAGGCTGGGCCCACCCACTCAGGTCCTTCTCTTGGGCCTGTAGGACAATGTCATGACCGACCTAGAGGTAGAGAGTGACATCATGATGTCTTCAGAAGCCCTTGAAGAGGAGGCCAAGATAGACTTGGTCACCCCCGAGTCCTTCGCCCAGCCGAGCCGCATGGGGAAGCCCATGATTGAAGACCCAGCTGTGGAAGTGGTCAAGAAGATCCTGAAGTGAGTGGCCATGGGGTGTACAACAGGGCCCTGCCACCATAGTTTATGGCCCTGAGCCTTCAGGGACCATGTGTGGGGTCCCACACATGAGGTTCCCACCCCTGACAGCCTGTGACTTTGTATAGGGGCTTTTCCTCTTGAGCCTCAGTTTCCTCCTCTGCAATGGGGCTCTAATGGGACTGATACACATGGTATTGTGGGCTAACTGGGATGGTACCCAGTGCCTGGCCTGAGCTGTCCTCATGGTCACGGGGGGAAAGCTCATCTCCTTTCCTTTGGTTTCAGACTTCCTGACGAAAAATGCTCAACCCAGCAGTGTGACAAAGAACGCTCCCAGACAGGTAGAGGCACAGCAGCCTGTGGGTCTCAGGGCACTGGTGGTGGGGGCGCTGGTGTTACCACCTGGCCCATCCTCACCTCGGATCCTCTGTTCTTGTCCTGGGCATTCACTCATCACCCAAAGGCCTGAAGCGACACCAGAACCGGGGGGAACATTTCATGAGGAAAGCCTTGTCCAGTGCCAGTGCCACTTCAACAGGAAGGTAGGGAGGCCGGGCTGCCCAGGATCTCCCCTTCCCAGATGCCTTCCCTCACCCCCCAGACATTAGGCCAGAGACCACCCTGTTGCTTCACCACACTGTCCTCAGAATGTACCACCTGTGCTCACAGCTCTGAGACCCCAAGGGATCCAGTGAGAGGTTGGTTCTAAAGCTGGCTTTAGTCAGGTCTGCGCACTTTCCTGCTGAGTGACGCGGCTCACATGGGCCTCCCACCTTGAGAACCCATCTGGATGTTCTGTGGCTTTCCATGGTGACAGCTGCTGGATCCCAGGCCTCCTCCCATACCCATCATCCTGGTAAATATAGCGGGACATTGGAGATGGCTTCCCTTGCAGGAGGAATCCTAGACCTCTGCATCCTGGCCATGCACTCTGCCCACCATGCTCCCATTGGGGTCATTAGACTCATGGCTCAGTGAGTGTGGGCCCCGCTTCCCCTGACACTGACTTTATAGAAGGTGGGTAACAGAGCCAGTGGCTAAACTGACTTCTGGATTCTCTGTGAGCCGTCATTTATATGGTTTAATTCCTGGTTCTGAGGAAGTGGTAGTGAGGAAATTCCTGCTTTGCATACCTCTGAGAGGTCCTTTTGAACATGAATGCCATCTGCAATGTGGAAATAAACCTAAGACCAACCAAATGAGAAAAGCAAAGCCTATTTATTCGGAGCGTGGTACAGGAAGGGGGTCAGCCATCATCACTTAGGTTTTAGCAGAGACTCAAAGTCAGGCAAGGGAGTGAAAAGGCTGTATGGTGGAGAAAGGGAGGGCTTTAGGTGTGGCTTTACGGAAGCTGTTGACATGGGGAAGCTGGAGGTAGACCAGCTAGCGGCAGGCATTTGATGTGATCACTTAGGGCTGTGTATTTGGCTTTCTCTGGTTGGTCCTAAGTTGGAAGCAGGGATAAAATTTAGGGAAGCTGTCAGTTAGTAATCAGGTTCTAGCCTTGTGGAGCTGGAGTTATTGTTACAGGAGTTATTGTTTAGCATTTTGGATTGCCACAAGAGGTAACAATATGGCTTCCTGCAAGTCTGACCTGTATCACGCTGGCTTCCTGAATTGTTTACGGTAGATGAGGAGTTGGTTTCCTGGGCAGGTTGCTGCAGGGTCTGGGTCAGAGTTCTTTTTTTATGTAGAGTCCAGCTCTTGTCCATTTGTATAGTCAGTCTCTCAGTGGTTACAAAATGTAGTCGATGTTGCTTAGGGTTGTCTGATGTTGCATGGGACATACTTACACTAAACATTATTCACTGCTTGATGAAATTCAAGTTTAACTGGGCATAGTGTCCTTTTTTTAATTTTTATTGTTATGTTAATCACCATATATTACATCATTTGTTTTGGTGTAGTGTTCCACGATTAATTGTTTGTTCATAACACCCAGTGCTCCATGCAGAATGTGCCCTCTTTAATACCCATCACCAGGCTAACCCATCCCCCTACCCTCCTCCCCTCTAGAACCCTCAGTTTGTTTTTCAGAGTCTATCATCTCTCCTGGTTCGTCTCCCCCTCTGACTTACTCCCCTTCATTCTTCCTCTCCTGCTATCTTCTTCTTTTTCTTTTTTCTTAAAATATGTTGCATTATTTGTTTCAGAAGTACAGATCTGTGATTCAACAGTCTTGCACAATTCACAGCACTCACCGTAGCACATACCCTCCCCAATGTCTATCACCCAGCCACCCCATCCCTCCCACCCCCAACCACTCCAGTAACACTCAGTTTGTTCCTGAGATTAAGAATTCCTCATATCACTGAGGTCATATGATACATGTCTTTCTCTGATTGACTTATTTCACTCAGCATAACACCCTCCAGTTCCATCCACGTCGTTGCAAATGGCAAGATCTCATTCCTTTTGATGGCTGCATAATATTCCATTGTGTATATATACCACATCTTCTTTATCCATTCATCTGTCGATGGACATCTTGGCTCTTTCCACAGTTTGGCTATTGTGGACATTGCTGCTATAAACATTGGGGTGCACGTACCCCTTCGGGTCCCTACATTTGTATCTTTGTGGTAAATACCCAGTAGTGCAATTGCTGGATCGAATGGTAGCTCTAATTTCAACTGTTTGAGGAACCTCCATACTGTTTTCCAGAGTGGTTGCACCAGCTTGCATTCCCACCAACAGTGTAGGAGGGTTCCCCTTTCTCCACATCCCCACCAACATCTGTCGTTCCCTGACTTGTTAATATTAGCCATTCTGACTGGTGTGAGGTGGTATCTCACTGAGGTTTTGATTTGGATTTCCCTGATGCCGAGCGATGTTGAGCACTTTTTCATGTGCCTGTTGGCCATTTGGATGTCTTCTTTGGATAAATGTCTGTTCATGTTTTCTGCCCATTTCTTGATTGGATTATTTGTTCTTTGGGTGTGGGCATAGTGTCCTTTTATTTGAAAAGCACCTCAACCTGTTTTTCTTTGGGTCCTCACCACAGGGAAGCAAGGATGCACAATTTCTGGCCCTTCCCTCCCTCTCAGGGTCCTGGGGTGGGTTTTAGGGATAAGGACTTCACCCCCACAATAAGGTTGTCTCCATAGCAGATGGGGAGTAGGGAAGTATCTTGAAGGATTCTGCCCCAGACACGGGAGTCACAGTGTCCCACAGGCAGGCCTGGAGCCTCCAGCCACAGGAGAGCTGTGCGCTCACCCCAGCCTCCAGAGCACTGACTTGCCTGTGTCTCACAGCATCACACGATACTCCAAGCCCAACCGAATGGACAGAAAGTACCAGGTGCTCGGGGAGAAGCCACCGCCTCCAGCTGAGTAAGTGGTACCTTATCCTTTAACTCTATTTTAACCCACTGTCTCAGTTAGCAGGTGCCTGAACCAGACACAGCTGGGGGGAAAATAAGAAGGAGAGGTGGGTGTGGGGAATAGGTAAGGGTCAAGGTCAATGTGTCTCATCCCAGTTCACCTAAATTCACTGCAAGACATTTTCACCAAAATTTCTCATTTTCCAAGCTAAGCTTTTTGGGGTAGTTGGGCAGCATACCCCTTTTAGGTTGGGGGTTTTTTTCTGTGGGTGTTGGTATTTTTTTTCAATTTTTTAATGCTTCATCTCCCCCATTCCGCTTTTCCTTTATTTCATTGATTCAAGCAAACTCTGTTCCACTTAATATGGCTACATTTCAAGCAAACAAGCAAGATTTCAACTTCAGAAAATTGGGGGCCCTCAGAGAAAGTCAAAATCTACAATGGATGCACACACCCCCCCTTAATCAGGGAACTCACCATCACAGCACCCCTACTTATCAGTCTTTTTTGCTCCACTGGTCTTATCTCTGGGGTTTTGTGAACTTTGCAAAAAAAGGGTGGCTTTCACTTCAGGTCGCCTAGAAGTTGGGTCTAAGTCAGCAGCTAGATGCTCCCTTGTCCCCCACACAAAAAGACATTCCTTATCATTAAAACCTTGACTGTCTCTTTCATTTGGTATAGTTCTGTCATTTTATCACATGTGTATATTCACATAACCATCACCCTAATCAAGAAACAGAACTGTGCCATCACCACCAACCGTTCAGTCACTCATGCTATCCTTTCATAGCCATACCTACCCGCCTCCCTCACCATCCCTAACCCTGAGCAGCCACTAATCCATTTTCCATCTCTAACGTTCTGTCACTTCAAGAATGTCATATAAATGGTCTTATACAGTGTATGACCTTTTCAGAATGGCGTTTTGCACTCAACATAATGCCCTTGAGATCCACCCCAGTTGTTGCACGTATCAATAGTTCATCCCTTTGTACTGCTAAATAGTTAGCCACCATATGGATGCATCATGGTATTTTTGTGGTGAAAAAAAAAATCACAGGCTTAACAGAAAAAATAATAAATAGATCGAGCATTTATGAAATCTCTGAAAGGGGAGAGACTTTCCTGGCCTACCTCAGTGGTGAATTGGTCAGAAAATGGAATCAGACTGATGATGTTTTGCCCCCCACGATGGGACTCTGGCTAAGTGACTTCCCCTCAAGCCTTCATCTTCTCTGTGCACTGTGGGGAGAAGAGGATCCTCTTCTTGGAGCTGTGGGGAGGAGCCAGCAAGTCACCCACAGGCCTCCCTTGAGTATACAGGATTGTCACCCCAAGAAACACTAGATGAAATCACAAGGAAAAAGATGGAAAATTTTGGCAAATAAATTTTTAAACTCCTCTGAGATAAACTGCAATTAAAAGTTAGTAACAACCAGCAAAGACACAATAGTGGTAAATAAGGCCAACAAAGCAAAAATTGGCTCCTCTCCCTCCCCACCTTCCCCCAGCAAATTGTTAAGGAACTTTCCAGCACTCAGTAGGGTAAGGGGAGAATTGGAAGAGACCACACGCAAGGAGGAAATAAAATTAGGAACAAACATTTGGAGAAAACACGAATTCTCACTAGAATGCAAACAAATGAAAGGGGAAGAAATCCATTACATATTTTGCCTGAGATTAACCAATATGTAAATAGACTTTAGAGGAAGTTCCCAGTTTATCATGGGAGGGTGCAGATGGTCCCTCCCAGCACTGCCAGTATGAGGTGTTAAGGGAAAAATTATTCTGATCCTTGTTAAAACAGTGAGGAGGACTTCATGCAGGACCATTGCAATAGGTGTCAAGACTGTTCCAGCTGGGGAGGGGTGGGACTCAACTCAGAATACATTCAGGACAAGAGAAGATCTATAGCTAATGTGCAGAGTGAGGAAGTCAGTGGATGGAAAATTCAAGGGTAGTAGGATTCTTGCTAAACCTACTTAGCAGGATTTTTGCTGCAGGCAGGCCGTGGTGATCGGATTGTGAAGGTGATCCAACATGAGGGTGGAAGGTTGTGTCTAAACTGAATTAACAGTATCTTGTTCACGTAGGACCCAGCAGGCCAAAGACCGTGCCCAAGGATGAGGCCCAGTCAAGAAGTAGGCTCAGAAGAGCCTCTCTAAAGTTTGGTCAAGCAAAGAGTCATGGTCAGTCCCTCCTCTTATTCAAGGAAAGAAGAGACATTCTTCTTTCCTTTGACCAGTATAAGTTCATTTCTCATTCAGTCAACTTTTGTTCCTTAAAGACCAGCTGAACCATCCGTTGAGACTCAGTAGTAGGGTAGCTGGTCAAGCTTTCTAGATGTTGGACTTGAAGCATCCTGAGTGGCCCACATAGGAGCAGCTCCAGGCATTATGGTGGCCCTTTGTCCAGCATCAGCTTGCTGGACTTCATTAGATTTTGGAGGGAAAGCCAGCTATAAACAACAGAAAGTCCCAATAAGGATCCAGGCAGCCAGGCTTAGTTCTCAGTGGCTTCGAGTCAGCAGGGTGGGAGAGAATTTGGAAACATTAACTGGGGGAGTTGTAGCCAGATATTGAAGGAAACTAGAAGAACTGAGAGTTTGGTAAGGACTGACAAACTGTGCAAGATGGCAAGATCCCAGTCCAGTTTACAGGTAGGTAATGAAATCTGAAAGACAGTGAACAGGACTAGAATCTTCTAACCCACAAGAGTGTGTTGTGGTTTTCCATTGAGGCATAAAACTTCTATCACCCCTCTTTCTGATGCTTGCTACAAAACAAGCCTGATCTCTTTAGATTTGACCTGATTCTTTATGTAGGTGCAGTAAGAATGGTAATTGACCACAAAGATCTCTTTAAGTTTGTGTTGCTGGAACTCCTCATAAAGAATTTCAGATTAGACTTTCAAAAGCCCCTTGAGGCTAGGAAGCCAGGCCAGAGTTCACCTGCACTCCCTCTAGATTCAGGTGAAACCCTCTCTTCTTGAGGGCCCCACAGTATCCTAGGCTCCTGGGCTTGCCAGAAAGGGGTCTTCCTTCCTCATCCGTAAGGCTGGGAACACTGTAAGCCAAGCACAGGCTGCTTTTTCCAAGAGGGCTTTGTAAAAAGCATTGACTCCATGCAGTTGACCTTAGTTCCTTAAAATTGTCTGGTCACATCTGATTCTATGTGTCCTTCTCCGTATGATATTCCAGTCAAAGCCTTGCTTATATAGCAGCACTTCCAGTTATGTCCCATTATAAGGAAGATGGATTCTTACTGAACTCCTGTGAATAGTTGTATTGCCATGAAAACAGGTATACTCGATAAGAGTTTTTGAATTCTGGGGTGTATATGAGTGGCTAAAATGCTCAACCTATTTCCAACTAGCCCTTTTTCCTTTTCAGTCTCAGGCATTTGTTTTTAGGGTTCCCCGGTCCCCTGAGAGCCCCGAGAGGGATGGGAGGCCTAGAGTTCAAGGGATTGTGGGAGGTGAGGGCGGGAATGGGAAGAGAAATGTCCTGCAGGGTGGACAGAGGTGGGGCTTTGCAGGGGGTTGTGTCGAAGGGTACCAGGAAATTGAAGGGGAGATGGAGGTGGGGAGAGGAGGAAGTCAAGGAGCAGAGGTGAGGGGAAGGCAGAGGACTTAGATGGGCCAGTCTGGGGAGACGTGAAGTTTCCCAGAGAAGCCACTGAGGTTCCACATTATCTTTAGTCAAATCATGCCAGTGGCATGAATCACACAGCGGACTGTTTAGGAAGGGATAGTGAAAACATACAAAGGAGTCTGTCTAATGCTGGCCAAAAAGAGTTTTTGTCATAGCCAACAGCAAAAGATCTTTCCAGAAAGCAGTTTGGGAAGGTAGTAAAGGGCATACAATTATGCCTGTCGTGCACCACCTTAGGTGTTTCTCCCGAGGAAACCATCCTATCGAGAAGAGAGAACTCGCACAAAGCTACGCCATGCAATACTTTTTATCCTGGTTAAAAATGGGAAAACCTAACATTCCAAAAATAGGAGATTGCAAACCATGGTGCTTATATAGTCAGTGATGTTACACAGCCATTTAAAAAGATATCTTAATGTGGGGGAACACTTAGCAAGTGAACAGAATGTAAAATATACATGAACCTAATTCCAAACTGATTTTAAAAGCAGCAGAAGGAAATATCATAAAATGTTAGCCTTCATTTTTTTCCTTTGCTCTTCAGTCTATTTCTAATTTTCTTTAATTATGATGAGTGCATTTTCAAATGAAACATCAAGTGACCGATATGCATATATCTTAGAAATTGGCCAACAACATGTGTGTACAGCAGTCGCTGCATCACTTAACAGAAATTGTGCAAAATTAAGTGTCCCACAGCTACATGCGGTTCTAAGACACCTGTCCCTTATTTCATTCCTACTATAGAGAAGGTTGACCTAGCTGGACAGGAATAGCCAGTGCATCTGTGCAGATTTGTTCAATAGAGCCCTGGTGTGCACACAGTCAGCCTACTGGCCAGAGGTGCCAGAAGGAGGATGTTTGGTCCTACAGGAAGTCTGCTTGCTCATCTGATTAACATTTATAAGAAATTGTTCTTTCTTCTTTCAACTGATCCCGAGGCACTGACAAGTGCAGATACTGCAGTGGGACTGGTGGTTCCATGGTAAGCAAAAATAGATACAACAGTCTGTGTCCAGGTGAACTTTACCATTTTTTTCTGGGAGAGATAGAGGTTAATCAGCCAGTCACACAAATCAATCCCAAATCCCCCTGTGGGGAGTGTTGTAGGGCTGAGAACCACTCTGAAAGCATGGGAATAGGATGGTCGAGAATTGCCACCAAGCTGGGATCTGAGGAAGAGCAGTAGAAAATGTGACCAACAGGAAAGTTAGCAGTGTTCTTGGGGGGAGGAATCAGTGTGTGCGAAGGTCCTGGGGCAGGAGCAAGTAGCTACAAGGAGTGATGAGGCCAAGAAAGAATAGACTCTTGGAAGGGGCCAAACCCAGATTGTCACATAGGAGAGGCATTAAACTAGACAAATAGAAATATCGGATGACAATACACCTGGGCATCACAGGAACTGTCCAATTCTGGCTGGGCCACTGTGCACTCAGAATGTTCTGTCCATTTGGTTTTGTCCACACCATTTCATGTGATTAGATAAGGCCCCTTAGGGATCTGTCTTTTGTGTGTTGCAGGGATTTTAAAGGGATCATCCTGACCCTCCTCTGGGAGAGCAATGAGCATCTGTTGAACGTTGTAGAGGTGAGGGCCGCTAGCCACAGACCTCTGCCTGTCCCTTGACCGGCTGCTGGCCACACATCGGCAGCTGCCTCTGCCTCTTCTGTTCTGCTGATAATGGCCTTATGGGTGAAATTGAGGAATTCCAGCTCCCACGAACACGGCTACCTAGCTTCTGTCACCTCATGTGCTGTTTTCCTAAAAATTAAACCTCATTCATTCATTTATCCATTTATTGAGCCACCACACATCTCTTGGACACTGTGGGTCAGATACTGGGTGAGCCAAGAGCAACAAGCCCAGTCTCTGTCGCTGGGAGGCCAGCATCCTGCAGACGGGCAACAGACATGGTGGCCCCACAGGGAGCTGGGTGAGGCTGCTGGAGCAGGCACCTGGGGGGCCTCCAATGGGAGCTACCCAGTGCCCAGTTCCAGCACACCCCACACAGGGCTGTCTGTGCATGTTTCTGTCAGCCTCCCACTGGGCTGCAAATCCTTCAGAACAGGGGCTCTGAGTCTTCCATATCTGTGGCCCTTGGCCTACCTAGTACCTGGCTTGGCACTTAATAGAAAGCATCATAGAAAGTTCTCAACCCAGTCATTGAAATAAGATTCCATTTGGGTCTTGAAGGACCAATAGAGTTTTGCCATTTGGTCACATATGCCTCGTGACTGGGATAATGACAGTGGTGAAAAGGGCAGTTGGGTAGGAAGAGTGTGGCTGGCAGAGGGGCCATCAGGAGAAAGGGCTAGGCAGCGTGGAGAACAGGGTGGAGGTTGTAGGACCATGGTGATGCTCCAGAGCCCCGTGGTGATGGTCAGCCTCTCCTGCAGGAGTTCTACCACAGAGAGAAGCGCACCATCACCAGGCCTGACTGCATGTACGAAAACTTTGACCAGTGTGCCGAGAACATCTGCAAGAAGATCCTGGAGTACCACATGCAGACAGACGAGTACCATAACTCCTGCCTCATAGGTGGGTGCGGGCGGCAGGCGGGCGGGCAGGTCAGGGGCATGGCACGTGCCACCACCTGAGCAGAGCCTGGACCTCAAAGCCCAGAGGACGCCTTCCTGACCTGGAGGTCACCAGGGGAGGCACAGGAGCCTCCCTGTGAAAAGCGGACATCTTAGCATGAGGTAAAAGCATTGATCGGATTTAACTGGGAGAAATAACAATGCTGAAAAAGATCACTTTTCTTGAGAAATCTGGTGATATGCATCATTAAGAATGTTTTGTTCATTGCCCAGATGACTTTTGAGAGCTTTATCGAGACACTCACATGCCATACTATTCGCCCATGTAAAGTGTACAATTCAGTGGATTTTAGTATACTCGCGGACCTGGGCAATGATCACCACTGTCAGGTGTGGAACCCCTGTCCCTCTGTCACTGCCCCAGCCCTCAGCACCACTCAGCTACTTTCTCCCTCTGTAGATTTTCCTATTCCAGGCTTGCATATGAATGGAACCATGTACCGTGTCGTCTTTTGTGACTGGCTTCTTTCATTTTGCATAATGTTTTCATGGTTCATCCATGTTGTATCAGGTGACACCTATTTCATTCCTCTTTATGGCCGATTCTCATTCCATTGTGTGCACGTACCACAGTTTGTCTATCCATTCCTTCGGTGGTTTCCACCTTTGGCTACTGTGAATAGTGCTGCTACACACATTCACACACGAGTTTTGTTGTGGATGTACACTTTCATTTCTCTTGGATGTACATAACTAGGAGTGGGTCATGTGGTAACTCTGTATTTGACCGTTTGAAGAAAACTTTCCATGGGTATTTGTTAAGTGCCTACTGTATGCCTGGCCTGTGCTGGCCTCTGATGACCCTGATAGGCACAGCCTCCTGGAAAGTAGGGACACGAAAACAGGCAGGTAGGATACATTGTGCCATTCACACTTATTGTAATGACCTTAAAGAAGCTGTGAAAACACACCCAGCTCCCACCTTTGCCCATCTCTCCACATTCCTCTGCATCTTTGTTTATAGCCATGCATGTTGTATGCAGTTGTAAGTCCTAATTATTCCTCCTTCTAAGGCAGGACGCCTGAGGGCCCATCACAGTCCTGTTTGTTGGTTGAGGGGAAGCATGGGTAGAAGAGGGAGAGGATCAGGGGACACCCAGACCTAGGGTCAAGACCCAGCGCTGCCATCTCCCCACCTTATGACCTTGACCAAGTCACCTCACTTCTGTGAGCCTCAGTTTCCTTGTGTGTACACTGGAGATTAAGACAACACTCACCATATAAGGCTTTTCTGAGGATTCAGCCAGTCACAGACCTGCCACATCCAGGGAAAATCACCCATAGTGGGTCTCACTGCTGTTACAGTAGAGCGACTGGACTTCAAACTGTTTCTCTAGCTCAGAATTTCCCCACATGAACTCTGGGATCCCATCCTTTATGACCTTCCTCAAAAGAAATGTTCTGTGGTCACATGGGTTTGGGAAATGCTGCAGATTATGTTCTTCTCCGTAAGAGTCACAGCTCCCATTAAATGGAGACTTCCATTTCCTACAGCGTGGGAGTCCAGTATCCTGACCAACCTTCCCACTGAAAACATTTAAAAGTATCGGATATAATATTTTTGTGATAAAGTCTTTTGAATGTATTGATGAGCTAGCTGTAAAGTAAGAAACACACAAAGGCCCCAAATTGGGTGAAAATAGGAACTCCAAGAGAGAAACTGAATAGTAACACATTGCCCAAAGGCCTTTGCTGACTCCCAGGTGAGACTTTGTTTTCATGGCCTCCAGGGCCTTGGGAACAGGAGACAAAGCCCCAGACCACCCAAGGTAGAAAGTCTGGAAGGACACAGCCACAGAAAACTGGGACCCCACAGGGCTCCAGCTGCAGAGTAGGACGAATGGGACAGAAACCAAGTCCCTCTCCCTGCTCCTGCACCACTACCACCACCAGCGACTAGAAGGAAATGGTCTTATTAAAAACCCTGCTACTAGGGAAAGCAGAAGGAAAACTCCAACAGGAATCCACAACTATTGGAACACCTGGGTGGCTCAGTTGGTTAAGCAGCTGCCTCTGGTTCAGGTCGTGATCCCAGGGTTCCGGGATTGAGTCCAGGGTCTCCCTCTGCCCTTCACCCCTGCTTGTGCACTCTCTCTCTCTCTCTGACAAATAAATACATAAAATTTATCTTAAAAAATAAAAGAATCCATAACTATAAAACAGGCTTTGCACTTGAATTTGACTTTGTTTTTGTGGATCATCCAAAAGACTTCCAGCTGATAATTTAGCTTAAAATGATCTTGAGTTAGTGGTGCCCAGCTGCTTATCAATGGAGACACTATAAATCCTCTCTACAAAAAACCCGCCTTCAGTTCAGACCTCTAAGGATTCTCACAAATCAAATGCCCAAAATAAAAGCTCACAGTAAAAAACGGACAAACAACACACACACACACACACACACACACACACACACACACACACACTCAAGGGAAATGGGCCCCTTAAGCGTGAGACAGCAGAATGAGATCAGTAAAGACTTTGGATATTGAACATATCAGACACAGAATACAAAATCATGTATTTATTAGAATTAATTAGAAAAGGATACCGGAAACATGAGTAAGGAGTGAGAGGCTATTAAAATGACCAAGTAGGTAGGAAAGAGAACCACATAGAACTTCTAAATTGGAAAAATAAATAGTTGAAGATTTAAAATTATGAATGGCTTTACTATCAAGAAAATATCCAAAATACAAAGCAGAAAAACAAAGCGATGACAATCTGGGAGAGAGGTAAAGGGATATGGATGAGAAGGTAAGCCTAACATAGAGCTACTTAGGGGTCCGGAGGGACAGAAGGGGACTAGAATCAAGGCAGTCTTTGAAAGGGTAACAGATGGGACAGACTCTTCAAGACTCACTGAACTTTTCATGAGCTGGGAAGTCCTGCAGAGTGTTCAAGGGAAGCCCTTTGACTTTGAATTTGCTTAATCCAGTATTTTCTATACTGCTCTGACTGCCCGACCCCTTCTGATGAGATAGCTGTTGCCACGTTGTAGACCAGGTCTTTCTCTTTGGGACACTGCTTTGGGACTTTGTGGGAGCGATCACTGCAGCACCTTGGCTTTGTTCTGTCCCCTCCCCTGGCTCCCCCACCTCCAATTCCTATAGAATTACGGGCCCAGCTGAGGAGATTTGAGGAGCTGCTGCCCCAGGTGTGCTGGCTGGTGATGGAGAACTTCAAGGAAAACCACTGGAAAAGATTCTGTGCCTCTGCCGAAGAGATCCGGGGACGGTTCCGGAATTATCAGGAGAAGCTGGAGGAAAGGAAGGTGGGAGCCCCAAGACTAGCCCTTCCTCTCCAGGACCAAGGGCCCTGGGAGCTCAGAAATGGAGGCAAGGCATAGGCAGAACTGGCCAGGTTGGGACTGTTGGACAGGGTCCGAGGGGCATGGGGCGTTGGAGAAATACCTTCTTCATAGAAGGTGTTCAATAAGTTTCTTTTTGGATTTACTTGGTGGGTTTGCTGTTTCTGTGCGAGTGTGGTCATTGACATCAACAATGATGGTCTACCTGGTCCTTGGAGGCATGGGACATGGATGCCATCAATTTTATTGGACTAAGGCCCTGGTTGTGCTGAGGCAGCTGCTTGGCTCTCCCATTCCCTAGCTCTCAGCGTCAGCTCCAGCCTTGCCCCTATCTTGTCTCCTCTGCCCATCCATGGCCCTTCACACACCTGGGTCAGAGCACACATCATTCTGGCCCTGGCCTTTATTAGCAGAGGGCATGGGCCAATGACATTTTGGTCCTGACCTAGAGACCAGGTCAAAACCCCCACTGATTTCTGGATTGTTCGATTGAAGGATGAAAATGCCCAGAAGCTCCATCTGAATCTTGGACATCCCACACATTTCCAAGAAATGGAGTCTCTGTGTCAAGTGGAAGAGAAAAGGCAGGATGATTTAGACACTGTGATTGTGGCAAACAAAGAGAAGCTCGAGGTCAGTGGTGCCATGGACTCCCAGGTCTGGGTGCTGAGGGCTGCACTGCCCCCAGAGAGGCCTCTCCTTCGCCCCCACCCCCGACTGACAGTCCAGCAACAGTGCTGAGCATGGCCCCTACCTGGCGCCCTGGCCGAAGAGGGGCATGAAAGTCGGCAGGTGTTATAGGGTTAGTTCATCATTATTGGCTGGTTTAACATGCATCTTTTGATTTCTAAATGAATTACTCTAAAATTACTAATGCGAACCTCTTTTTTCGAGATCCATGTCTATTTATTTCTCTTTAGTGAATTGTTTGTGGGCATCCCTTTGCCACTTCTGAATCATTTCCTATCTTCAAGCCCAGTCAGCTCTTGGGAGAGGCCTCTTGGCTGAGGACCAGATGCCACTTACCTTGGACATACATAGCCGACACGTGACTTTGGTCTCATCTCACCTACTAGCTCCCCAAGTCCTCCCTCAGCCTGCCTTTGGAGGCAGACTCCTCTCCCTGCAACACCAGGTTGCCCATGTTTCCCCCAGGAATTCACCAGGAAGTACGGCCGGTTTTTCATAGCCAGCTTGGCCACCTTCACCGAGAAGTTCCTGCTGCAGTTGGATGAAGTGGTCACCATCGACGATGTCCAGGTTGCAAGTAAGTCGTACCACCGGCCTTCTGCCTGGGCCCCAGGGGTCGGTGAGGTGGAGGGTGATGGGCCACGGGCATCTGCTTTTCCCCCAATTCCACCAGAATGAAAATAGATTCTCCACTGACAGGACTGATGGATTTTTGTTTTCATTAAAAATAAGGTGTTTTTTTTTTTTAATTAAAAAAGCAAATCCCCAAATGGGTCAAAAATTATATGTAAAAAAATAAAACCCTAATAGTAAATATTTTCATAATCTTGGTAAAGGCAGCTTTCCTAAGTATGAGATGAGAGCCAGAAGCCATTAAGGAAATGGCTGACACTCCTCTGTGGCCAAAATAAAAACAAAGAAAAATGTCGAAAAATTGAAAGACAAACCACAAACTGGACAGATATTCCTAACAAGCTACTATATAAAGATGTGAATCATGTATTAAATGTTATCAATTTATCACTAACTTAGTGAGTAATTAAAATATTTTTATTTTAAAAAGCTTTCATTACAAGGACACTACATTTTTTTATAATAAAATTAAAAACTCACTATCAGTTACAAAGGAAGTAAAGAACACAGTCTTTCCACCCAGAATAGAGTGCCCTTACTATTTGCTGTTCATCCTTCCAGTCCTTTCCTTTTGGGCACAGGCCTGAGTATGTGTGTCGGGGGGGTGTTATAGGGTGTGTGCTCTTTTATAACTTAATTCACCCTCAGGTGGACGTTGGCCAAGTCAGTCATCTTCTTGAGCATTTTCTCTTGCTGTGTGTCATACTTTATTAATTAGTCTCCTGCTGTTGAACATTGGGCCATTTTCAGTTTTTCACTCCTGTGCTTGTGCTGAAGGGAGCATCTGCGTCCTTATATCTCTATTCTGGGGCTATAGGTTCCTAGAAGTGGACTTTTTGGGTCAGCATGTATATGGATGTTGAGGCACTGGTTATTTTCCCGTACTGGAGGTCTCTCCAGCCAGTGTGAGCCTTGTTTGGGAAGCGGGGCTAGAGATTAGGGAGAATGGGCAGAGCAGCCAGCAGGGAAGGTACTCCTGGTACCTTGGAAGGAACCGTGGAGCTGGGGAGGCCCCCTCTATCAGCCCCCAAGGAGGCCTTTCCTGCTGTAACTCAGGCTTCGGAGCCAAGTGGCCTGGCCCTGCCCTCCCTGGCAGATCAGGGCTGCCCTTCCCTGCTGGCTTTCACCCCATAGGAAAGCACATCAAAGGACAGGTCAGTGAGCCAGACATCAGAGGGACTTTGAATGTGTTTGCCCCAGGGGTAGTTCTTCGTTCAGAACCCATCTGAGCTAGTCTACACCAAAGCTTATCTGGAGGCTCATGGAAGCTGTGCGAAGGTCAAAGCATCATGCCCTGGGCTTTGGAGCTGGGAAGAACACCTAAACCATACCTCCCATCGCTCAGCCAGGCCCCCTGCCCGCCGCCACTGGCCGCCACCCCTCCATCCCAGGCCTACAGATCTGGTGCTTTCAGCTTCTCTGTGGGACTGGGCTCCGCGTCCCTCTGGAGACTCCCAAGTGGGGAGAGGGGGAGCAAGTCCTCATCCCTCCAAACGTAAGGTCAGGGGGAAATCCCCTCGATCTTAGACTGTGCGTGAGGCCATGGTGATAACCTGTCTTTTGCCTGTCAGGGATGGAGTCCCCCAAACAGAAAACATCAATCCTCATACGGAGGAAACTTGCTAGACTTTCCCTGAAGGAAGAAAGTGAAAAGCCCCTGATTGAACGGGGGAGCAGGTAAGAGCCGAGAGCACTGAGGGGTATCATCCATGGCCGTGTTTCCTGGAGCACAGGGCAGTGGAATGGTTAGGGGCACCTGGAAGCCTTGGAAAGGCATTATGTTTTTGTTTTTTTTTTAAGATTTTATTTATTTATTTATTTGGCAGAAAGAGAGACAGTGAGAGAGGGAACAAAAGCAGGGGGAGTGGGAGAGGGAGAAGCAGGCCTCCCACGAGGCAGGGAGCCCGATGCGGGGCTTGATCCCAGGACGCTGGGATCATGACCTGAGCCGAAGGCAGACACTTAATGGCTGAGCCACCCAGGTATCCCGGAAAGGCATTATGTTCTAAGCCTCAGTTTCCTCACCTGTGAAATGGGCATGGCAGCCCAACTTCCATGGTATTATAAAGAGAAAGTTTAACGAGGTCTTCCTTAGAGTGCTCCTGGCACATAACAAGGGCTCAGCAGCTATTAGTTCCCTTGCTAAGGACCCACAAAGGTGGGCCTGCAAAGAAAGGGAGGCCCATCCCAGTATGGGGCACATTCTCGAGTTGCCAGTGGCACTGTGAACCACTGCATGTGAGCTGTCAAAGTGCTTGTTCCGTGGGCTCCAAGAATGTGGCTCTGGAAGAAGTAAGGTAGTGATTTGCCCAGCCCAGTAGGAAAAATGGGCTAGGAATGGGTGCCTGCCTCCTGGCCGGCCCCCTGCTGAGGAAACAGGCCTGGCAAAGGGAGACAACCAGAGGTGTGACATTCCTCCCCCCGCACCCCCCGCCCCACGCAGAAGCCAAGACCGTCTACGCACACGGATTTAAACAGCGTGAAAGTACAAAAAAGAACTTGAAGAAGCTTAATGTTAAATGCTCAGTAGGGTTTTCCTTTTAATGAAGATGTTTCAGATGTGATCTTTTTTTTTTTTTTTAAAAAAAAGATCTGCTAAACTCTTCCACCGGGATTGGAAGGTGCGCTGTGACCGATGATGATGACAAGCCTGTCCGCCTTTGACATGCATATTTATTTGTAGGAAGTGGCCAGGAATCAAACCCACTGAAGTCACCATCCAAAATAAGATTCTCCTCCGGAAAACATCATCCATCACCACCACCAAAACGACCCTGGGCCACCTGGCAGCTGTGGAAGCCCGAGATGCCGTCTACCTGGTGAGTGGAGAGACCAGGGGGCGCTGGGCAGGCCCCAGGGAGCGCAGGGCAGCTGTTTGGCTGCCTTGGGAAGAAGGGAGCTTCCCATCACAGGGAGCCCTGGGGTTTGGCCCGTGGAGCAGATGACCCACATCAGGGTGCCCCAGAGGTGGTGTCAACACTCAAGACAGTTAATGTTCTCAGGCCCAAGGATGAGATCTGCAGGTCATGTCCAATCCCAGTGATAGCGTGGCTCTTGTGGCATATGAGCCCCAGTGCTGAGGGACACCCCACCCAGACTGGAGGATGAAGGAGGACCTTCCAGAGGAACGGTTGAGTTAGAGCGAGGGGCCAGACTAGTCAGAGGCACAGAAGCCCCGGTAGCAGTAGGCGGCACTGGGTGGACATGGACAAGATAGGCTGATCCCCATGCTGGGAGAGCCCAGGCCCTTCCCTGGCCACCACGCCAAGCTCCAGGGAGAAGGGGACCACTCTGCTGAGTTCAGTAAGTGCTCAAGGTCTGGAGGGATCAGCCTTCCAAGGAAGCTGAGAGCCCTGAGCTCCAGGGAGGCCACCACGCTGGATGGCAGTTAGGAACAAGTGTTCTTTCTAGCTGGGTGACCCCAGGCAAGGTTTTGAGCCTCAGTTTCCACATCTATAAAATGAGGGAACAACCGGACCTGCCTGATGGGTGGTTGGGCAGATTACATGCAGGATGATTTGTGGAGTTCTTGCCAGTGCCTGGAGTAGGTTAAAAGCTACCTGCCAGTGGGTTACAGCATTCCGTTAGGGCCCAGAGTCCAGAAGTCCCTCCTCATCTGGCCTCCCCCTGCTGCTTTGCTCCCAGAAATATCTAGCACTATTTGAAGAGGAGTTGAAGAAGATCCAGAATGACAACATGGTGCAGGTGAAGGAGGCTCAGAGCTGGAAGGACAGCTGGAAGCGCTCCGTGCATACGATCCAGGGCCTGTACTTGTGACACCCTCACCCCACCCCACATAAAGGCTCATTTTTAATGGACACCCTTCTCTCTCCTTCTGTCCATCTGTCCACCCATCCATCCCTGCTCTATACCCAGCGCTGTAGCCTCATCGGTGACCAGGACATGGTGTGGTCTCTGCCCATGTGGAGATCACTTCCAATGAGGAGCGTGGAGGTGAAAAGGGGAGTTCCACGTGGTTAGCAGCAATGGTGGGTCACAGGAGTGGGCCACTTAAAATAAAGACCAGTACTTCAGAGGACATGATTCCAATAGGGACACTTGACCCTTCATCTTGGAAAACGAAATGATTAAAATGTATGGGCATGAATACATTTTACATTTAACAGTGTAAAATAATTGCAACCATGCAACCAACAGGGAATTAATCCAGTCTTGACTGGGTATTTGGCAATTTGCCTGACCAAATTAAAGCATTTTGAGGAAAATTTTCCAGGCCTCCTTAGTTTTCCTGTGGGCCTCTTTAATCTTGTGAGACTCAGATCCTTCTCTCTGGAAAGCTCCATTGTGCCATCTTCCTTGTTGAGTTCATCTTCCTGGATTAGGTGGCCTAACCATGCCGAGTCTCATTGACCAGTAGCTTTCTGTGGCACCTGGACAGCCTGCGTACCTTCCTTCCTTGACTTCATCAACTCCTATTTCTTTTACCTGGTTTGCATTTTGATTTTGCATCAGTTTGGGTTTTCCCATGCTTTAACCTCTTCTAATGTCTTGATGAGGTAGGATTTTGTCCCTGTTTTACAGGTGTGGAAGCTCAAGTCCAAAAGGCTGAGACAACCTGCTCAAAGGCACACAGCCTGTAGAGAATCTCAGCATAGTTTTTGGTTCCCCAAATGTGGACAAGGACTTGGGGACAAGTCATTTGTTTTGGAGATGATCCCAAGAAGCACAAGTGAGGTCCTGGGGAAGGGGAGCCTGGAGGGAGCCTTGGCCTTGCTCCCAGCTCCTTCTACCCCCCACACCAGGCACATCCTGTCCTCCTCACCTGTCCCCCACCCTGCATCGCCTGTCCCCTGGTCTGCTGCGGATCTGTCTCCTGACCTGTTCTTCTGTAGCTACTGTCCACACTAGGGGCTGTGGGCTCATTGTGGTTCCAGGTGCCCACAGAGGTGGACTGCAAAACCCCAGTCCTGTCCCCTCAAAGCTATCCTTGGGACCTTAGGTATTCCCCTATTGAGCAGGTCGTTAGGAAAATGGATGTCCCTGCCCCATGACAGAGCTGCCTCCAACCTCTTTCTAACTCTCCCTCTTGTAAGTTCCCCTGTGTCTGCTCTTTCTTGACCACACCTCCATGGTCCCCACCTGAGAAGTCAATGTGAGTGAGTATGTCTGTGCACATGTGAGGATGTGGAGAAGAAAATGACCCTATATGGCAAGGGGATAGACAGGGGTCCCCCTAGGATCTTAGAGACTCTTAACATCAAGTAAACCCCTTCGGGAGGTGTTGAGCCCTGGCCTAAAGCTCTTCCTTTTCCTTTAGACTCTGCCCACCTCCTGAGCCCCAGACCAGTCCCTGACTCACTCTGGGCCTCAGTTTCCTAATTGTGCAATGAGAGACCAGATACAGAGCCACATACATGGATGCTCAGTGAGGTCAGGCCCCATCAAAGCTGGTTGGGGTGTGAAGGTGGAGTAGCATGGGTACAGAAAGGAACGCAGTACACGGCAGCCAGGCTTTGTGTCCATAGCCAGGCACACACAAGGGGCCCTGGGGAAGACCCGAGAAGAGTGCATACACGCGAGCCCTCAAATTGATGTGTACACCTGGGCATTGCAACAGTGGATCCACACATGAGGTTGGTCTCCTTCAGCCAGTTCTGTGCATCCCACAGCTGCTGGGGCCTGGGTCACATGTGCTCCACTGGACCCAAGGGAGGGGTGTCAGCCTCACTTAACCAGGACAGAGGGTGGGGAAGGGGCAGTTCCCCAAAGAAATACTGATGTACTGTTCCCAACGGAAGAGGACATGGGTGTCAGCCAGGCAAAAGCACCCCAAGTCTCAGAATCATGCAAGCTGCCTCTGACCTGTCTCTGCCACTACAAGGGGCTGTCCCCAGAGAAGGGACCTGTCTTGTCCAAGATCACACAGTGATTCAGTGGCAAAGCTCATATTTTGGTTAGGCTTGGATTTGCCTATATATAGTAGAAAACCCAAAATAATATGGCATAAACAAGAAAGAGATTTATATCTTTCTCATATAAAAGAAGTCTTTTTCTCTTGTGGGACAACTCCAGTGACCCCCCCCCCCAGCAGATGGACAATGGGCACTGACTTATTTGTAACTTACTGACAATAAGCAGAGAACATGGCCTATGTTCAGGGAGATGGGCTGTCCTCGCCAACCTGCCCTTTTCTGTATTCATAAAACTTGCCCACATCCCCTGTGGTAGAGGACATTTGCCAACAAAACAAAAACCAAAACAAATGCCCCAAGCCCCCCAAAAACTCTGGAGGCAGGCAATCCTTACTGATCCTGGACTGCTCATCATGGAGGACTCCAGCTCATCTGTCCTTCTCCAGCATCTTAGCATGTGGTTTCCCTCATCAAGTCTGTCCCTGGTCCAGGGTGGCTGCTGGAGCTCCAGCCTGGACCAGCCACCCCATCTGCACTTGAGACAGCAGGCAAGAGGGAGGAGGAGGGCAAAAGAGGTGTCTGTGCCTCCCAGCTCTGTCTGTGCCATCTGGCCAGCCTCCCTGAAGTCCCACACCAAACTCCGATCATACGTCATTGGCCTGAACTTCGTCTGGTCACGCTTAGCTGCCACAGAGGTTAGGCACTTTAGTCTCTTCATTTGTTGAATTGCTGCCTAAATTAAAACTGTGTGTTTTTAAGCAAAGGAGGAATGAAAACTGTGGAAACTACCAGTGCTCTTTGCTACCCTGAACTCCAAGATGAAGAGGAGGAGAGGCGGTTATTTTCAGGTGCGTAGGGCATCCGCAGCCTCTCCTTCCTTGATGTTCACTCGTTCACAGAGAGAACAGAGTCTCGGTTCTAAACCACAGTGTGTGAGTGGGACCTCTGCTTTGGGTTCCAGCAGAATGATGGGAACCACTGTGTTGGTGTTCATCTGCTTGTCCCTTACAAGATCTGAGAAAAACCTTTCCTATTTCATAAATGGGGTGGGTAGAGGTGGGCTGGTGAAGTCTTTTAAGCAAGAAACATGTACCTAAAAAGCTGAGTCAAAATTATATCTCTGTAAATCAAAGACTAGAATCTGTTGACCCCACCATGTTTGACCCTCATGGTGAATATACTAGTAAAAATAATACACACAGAATAAAACTAAATAGTGGTTTAAAACTCCTCATGGTGAAGATTAATTATCACTGACTAAAAATTAATGGAGGAAAAAATATATTTGAAAAACATTTTGATATGCGTAATTTCACCCCAGAAAAATGACTGGTAAAAATAATAATCCCTAAAATTTATAATAGCAGAATCTGTAGTCAGTAAATTATGGTCTGGGCCAAAAACCAATATACATAAAAAAAATAATGGATCCTGATATAAATAGTTGCAGTGAAGTAATGATAAAAGTAGATAAGCTACAATTGACTTTCTGTACTGTATGTTTTTTCTCAAATGTTGTCTCACTTTTTAATATTTACTAGACCTCATATTTTAGAGCAGTTTTAGGTTTATTGAAAAATTGAGCAAGTAGCACCAAATACTGTATATCTCACCCCCTTCTCCCATAGTTTACTCTATTTTTAACATCTTGTGATAGTGTGGTTCATTTGTTAAAGTTTATGGACCGATACTGGTACATTATTAACAACTAAAGTCCATAGTTTATAGTAGGTCTCACTCTTTCTGTTATACAATTTATGAGTGTTGACAAATGCAGAGTGCCATGTATCCACCATTATAGTATCAAGCAGAATAGTTGTACAAGGCTCAGATCCCATGTTCCACCTCTTCTTTTCCTCTCTTCCTCCCCCAAACACTGACAACTACTGATCTTTTTGCCCTCTCTATAGTTTTGCCCTTTCCAAAATGTCAAAGAGTTGGGATCAAAAATATGTAGCCTTTTAGACTGGCTTCTTTCATTTAGCAATATGTATTTAGAGTTCCTCCATGTCTTTTTGCGGCTGGATAGAACATTTCTTTATACTGCTGAATAATACCCATCATCTGGATGTACCACAGTGTTTATCCATTTACCTATTGAAGGACCTCTCAGTTCCTTCCAGTTTGGGGCAGTTATTAGTAATTGTTCAATATTTGTGTGCAGGTTTTTGTGTAGACATGTTTTCAGCTCTTGTTGGGTAAATATCTAGGAGCGTGATTGCTGGATCATATGGTAGGACTATGTTTAGCTTTTTAAGAAACTGCCAAATTGTCTTCCCAAGTGCTTGTACTATTTTGCATTCCCTCCAGGAATGTTGTTCCACACTATTGTCAGCATTTGATATGATCAGGGGTGTTTTGCGTTTAGCCCTTCTAATGGGTGTTTGGTAGTATCTCATTGTGGCTTTAATTTGCAGCTCCCTAATGATATATGATGTTGAACATCTTTCTATATGCTTATTTCCATCTGCTTAAATTCTTTGATGAGATATCTGTTCAGATCTATTGCCCATACTTTTTTTTATTGCCCATTTTTTTAATGGTTTGAGGTATTTTTTCTTGAGTTAATGAGTTTGTTTGTTTCTGAGATTTTGTTTACAAGTTGAGATATTGTTGAGTTTTAGAAGTTCCTTGTGTATTTTGGACATGCCTATTTGCCATCTTTATATCTTCTTTGCTGAGGTGTCTGTTCAGATCGTTTGCCCATCTTTAAATTAGATAATTGTTTGTTTTCTTCCTGTTGAGTTTGAAAAGTTCTTTATGCATTTTGGATATCAGTCCTTTATCAGATAATGTGTTTTATAAATATTTTCTCCTGGTCTGTGGCCTGTCTTTTTATTCTCTTAGCAATGTCTTTTGCAGAGTAGAAGTTTTAATTTCAATGAAGGTCAACTTATCAATGTTTTGTTTCATGGATCAAACTTTTGGTATTTTATCTAAAAAGTTATTGACAAATCCAAGGTCACCTAGATTTTCTCCTATGTTATCTTCTAGGAGTTTTATAATCTACATCAGAACATTCTGAGTTAATTTTTGTGACAGTTATCAAGGTTCATTTTTTTTTTTGCATGTGGATGTCCAGTTGTTCCAAAACCATTTGTTGTAAAAACTATCATTTCTCCATTGAATTGCTTTTCATCCCTTGTGAAAGACCAGTTGACTATATTTGTGTGGGTCTATTTCTGGGTTCTTTATTCTGTTCTACTAATCTGTTTTTTCATCCATACCACACTATTTTTTTTCGAGATTTATTTAATTTAGAGAGAGAGAGTGCATGTGTGGGCAGAGGGGAGGGGAAGCGGGAGAGGGGAAGCAGGCTCCCCACTGAGCAGGGAGCCAGATGCAGGTGCTTAATATCAAGACCCCGAGATATTGACCGAGATATTGACCTTAATATCAAGACCCTGAGATATTGAGCCAAACTTAGTTGGACACTTAACCAACTGAACCACCCAGACACCCCTTTACCACACTATCTTGATTATTGTAGCTTTATTTTATAATAAGTCTTGAAGTCTGGTAGTGCCAGTCCTCCAATTTTGTTCTTTTCTTTCAATACTGTGTTAGCTGTCCTATTTTTTTTTAACCTTTCCATGTAAATTGTAGAATCAATTTGTCAATGTCCATAAAATGACTTGCTGGGATTTTGATTGGGATTACATTGTCTCTATAGATCAAGTTGGGAAAAACTGACATCTTGACAATATTGGGTCTTCCTATCCATGAACATGGACTATCTCTCCACTTAGCAATTCTTTGGTCCCTTTCATCAGAGTTATAGTTTTCCTGTAAAGATCTTATACATATCTCTAAGCACGGCAATGCTTTGTTCTAGTCATCAAGAAGATGCAAAATGTGGTTGTATTTATTTAGATAATCATTCAAGTGAAAATGCAAATATTTTACATTCTTATTGAGAACTCTCAGACCCCCAAGAATAAGTCCAAGGACACAAGTTTACACAACATTGGCCTAGACTCCACTTCTATCTTGTCAGCACCACAGTCCTAAATAGGTTGCTGATGATGTTGCAAACATTGCACACAAGTTATAAAATCAGCTTTCCAGCAATAGGGTTTATGCAACATGTCATAATCCCTAGCCACAAGTCTTGGAATTTCAAACAAAGACCACTTGACCTTCCCAGACAAATTACAAGATCACAATTGAGACTTGGAATCATCCAGAGCAATGCTTTTCTCAACGTTAGCAGTATAGGCTCCAAATAACCCAAGGAAAAATTCTGACAAAACAGTTACAAATTCTGCTATTGAGAACATCTGGTCATTATCTGAGTTATAAATACCTTCTAAATGGGTCTTGCTTATTTGCAAGGAAATGACCAACTGGAATTTAGGACTTTGTTCTGGGTACCACTTTCAAGAAATCGGATTAAGTGAAGCTTGCTTAGAGGAGGTAAGTGTGACATTTAACCAAGAGAAGACATTAGGAAGGTTGTGATAGCCTTCTCCAAATATCAAACAAGCTCCCCTCTGTAGGGAGGATTCCATTCTTTCTCTTTGGCCAATAGGTAACACTAAAGCTCATGAGTGGACACTCTAGAGAGAGAGTTTTTAGATTAAAATGGCATTTTGACCTCCAGAGCCGCCTGCCCAATAAAGACAGGGCTCATACACAAGGGGAAGTTCCCCACTGATATAGAAGTGGTCCATGCAGAGGAACAATGTTTTGAAATGGTTCATTAGGGCAGTCTGTCTAGTTGACAGTCACATTGATGTCAACAAGCATCTGGAGAAGTATCAGGTTATGCTCCTCCAACCTGTTCTCCACTTTGCCATCCAGGATCCACCAGGCTGGCTTGGAGGTGAACATAGTGCCTTCCCAGGAAGGAAAAGGGTGTAGAGAAGAAAATCGGAAGAAATGATTGGAACCGTTTGGAGACAAGAAAAGAAAAATTCTGTAGATCTAGAATGGCAAAGTAAAGATCAAGTCTTTTTCTGAACAATTGTCAGCCCATAAATTGATACCTGGATTTGGTGCAAGCTATTTGTTAACCTCTATTATACAGGTCTATGGCTTCCCTTAGAGATTTTAAGGGAAAAAAGTTTACTTTGTCCTTATACTTTTTATGCATTTTCCTTTGCTTACTTCTACAGTCCCTTATTTCATTCATCAGGTACACATAGAGGCAGCATAGCATTATAGAAAGAGGATGGACTTAAATCCTTCCCTATTTATTCATACATTGAATAAATATTTATTGTAAACCTGTATGTGCCAAGCAATAGAACACTGCAATCACCATGATTAGGGAATATATCTATCTATCTATCTATCTATCTATCTATCTATCTATCTATCTATCTATCATCTATCTATCTATCATCTATCATCAACCTTCAAACCCCTTTTTGGGGACATGTACTGCACAAAAAGAGGTTGAAATGCTCTGTCAGTGCTGACAAACTGTGTTGCTCTCAGATTAAGAACCACTTACCTAGAGAAAAATCTCCTTTAGTGGCTTACTCTGGCCAACAGCTTGCTAGCTCCTTTCTTAGCCAATAGCTAGCCTCCAAGTGTCATAATTTTCTAGTTGCAAATATAAAACACCCTGTTTTAAGGAAGTTGCTGCTGAGAGCAGGGGCTCCAGTTTTAAATGGAAAAGATTAAGTGCAAAAGGATGAAGAGAGAATTGGAAGACCATCTCTTCTACTTATGGGCTAAATGAACTCCAGGAAGTACCCTCAAAACAGTGTTTTAATCTCCTCAGCTGGTTGTAAGTGCTAGGGAGAATTAGGTAATTTGGGAGTGGGGTGATGCAGAACTCTAATAAAGCTAAATACATGCATTCATCCCTAAGTCTGTTGGAGTAAACAAGAATATCTTGTTCAGCTTCTCTTTGGGTAGGACTGGCTGTTGGGGGATTTCTAGAAGCAGCACTCAATCCCTATCTGACCCAGTACCCTCTTCTATAATGAATATTTTGTAATCCCTCCTTTTACTCTCCTGAAATGAAATCCACAGATAAAATAACATCTAAAATTCATTGTATAGTAAAACCATGAAAAAGTTATTTGTGTTTATAAATAAAGCAGAGGTTTTTCATCTACATGAATGACTGGCAAGACATTCAGATGTTGGTTGGGACAAAGGGAACTTCTCGGATATGGGGGAGCTCTTCCCTATGCAGCAGGACAACAAGTATCCGGCCTAGACCACTAAATCCCAGGAGGTAGCCCCCATCGTCGGGACAACCTAAAATAACCTCATGAATGTCCAAAGTGCCCCTGGGGAGGCGGGGGGAGATGTTGCTCCCATGGAGAACCATCGATGAATGGTAATTGACCAAACAGTCCCTCGTGAAGGCTCCTTTTGCTACTTACTGGGTTAACATTGCCACTTATGCAAATCTGAGGCTAAAATGAGCCCAAAGGGCTCCTAATCCAACAAAAGACTTTGATTTGTTTAAGGTCAAACATTTAAGTGGGCCAATGATGTTCCCAGAATAGTACACTTTGAATCTGAAACCACATTTTTTTTTAAGGATTTTATTTTTATGTAATCTCTCCCCCCCAGCATGGGACTCTAACTCATGACCCCAAGATCAAGAGGTATGTGTTCTACTGACTGAGTCAGTTAGTTGCCCCCGAACCCACATTTTTTAATACCATCTGCAGCTTTGATTTCAGAGTCAGCTAACCGATACTGAGTGTCTCCTATATACTTACATGGTTCCTTCTCATTGCCTCCTGCCTTCCTCATCCCTAGCATCTACTGCAGCATAATTTTTGTACCAGTCTGTTTATTGACTGTTACAGAATCCATAACACTATAGTTGCTGGCCTTGTTTAGAGTATTAGTTACCCCACCTCCATGTGGGCCCTTAACCTGCTGACAACTTAACATCTGCATCCTTGGGGTCTTCCTTCTCCCTGGGCCATGTCCAAGGCTGGGCTGTGTGAATGAGCCACAGCTCCAGAGGGGCAGAAGCCATCTCTTAGACAGCCAAGACCCTCCCCCATGGGTCCTATGACCTTGCTCCACACAATATGGCTTTAAGCTCTTGTTATCCCCTGTTTTCCAGTGTTCGGTGGCTGTGTGGCCTCTACAGCTTTAGGGATCAGTCCCTTCTGGGGATTAGCCCCTTTCAGCTGACTCACCTTGGAGGCCTTTGTGGGCAGATTAGGGAGTTTCGCTTGATCAGCACATCCTGAGGTTTACCAGGGCCCCAGCAATCTCTCCCTTCAGTGTTTTGTTTTGTTTCTCCTTACTCAGTTAAAACAAATGCAATTGTCTAGAAATTCCTCTGCACTTGTTTGTGAGGCAACAGCTGACCGGAGAGGATGCGATCATGATGTTAATGATTCATCGAAATAACATAGATCTGTCCAAAGATTCCTTTTGTTATGAATCTATTTTTCCTGACCTTATGTAAGCAAAAAATACCAGTGAGGCTGGGCTTAATTAATCTACATATATAACGTTGAATATGTTGTTGTTTAACTTTAAGAAGGACTTTATTATTGTTAAAATTATTTGCAATTTAATCACTCAGAGAAAAAAAAGATGAATACAATCTAAAGTCTTTTCGAGTTGTTCATAAGGGAGATGAGACATAGTGAGACATAGAACATCCTCCCCTACTGAAACATTTTTGCGGCACAAATAAGGTGCTCTAGGAGCTCAACCAATGGAGCAGTCACCTTCAGATGGGGCTACAAGGAAGATTTCCCAGGAGAGGAATTAACCCTATAGCTCATTTTGTGGTATGCAAGGTGATAGACATGAGAGTTTTGGTTTCGGTTTTCCCTTTGGAGACAATATAGAGAAGAAACAGATGAGCTCAGATGGGAAGTAAGATGAGAATAACTAGAGGTCTCTAAAATTGCAACTCTAAATTTTGGAGAGTGGAAGAGCTCAGCTGCCTAAGGCAGAGTAAAGTCAGAGAGACTCAGAAGAGGGTTACGAGGGTCTCTTCCTTAGAGTGTATCGCACACACCACACACTCCATCAGGTGAGATAAAAATGAAGTGAGCCATAGACATGGTCTTGGAGCACGGTTGCTGTCTCCCCTTCTTTCTACATGGTGGCTTGCAGGACTGAGAGAAGGGAAGGAGGGAAGGACAGAGATGCGCCTCAGTCAATGGCTTTGGTCTTGTCTGCCTTGTACAGGTACTTCAGTGTTTGTGTCCAACGTGGGTCTCTCCAAACAAGCGGGCTTCCCAGGTGTAGACAAAAATGCATGAAGGGCTTTAGGTAGACATTTCACACTTAAAATATTCCCACCTTTCTCAGCCTAGGAAAAGGCGGCCACAAATCCTTCTTCCTTCCTCACACCTGGACCTTGATTTGCACTCTGTTTCCATGACAACCTCTTTCTCTCTCTGTGAGGTATTTGGATGGGCACAGATTACCTGCCAGGCTGCCGCCCACTGGCCCGCTGCTCCCGATCTCCCTCCTATCCACCTCGCCTATATCCAAATGCCACCTGAGCAGATCACAACCCCTCAACAGCCCTTGGGGATGGGAGGTGTGCATGACTCTCCCGAAGGAGAGCCACAGATGCTCCTGGCCCCCACTCCTGTCATCCAAAGATGAGCTTAGGCTTTTGCTGAGAGAGAATACCTTCCACCTCAGTCTCGTTCATTCTGAAAACTCTGCTTTTTGGCCTCAGGATATACGCCTTCATATAAGGCAGTTTTTAACACAGGTTCCTAGTGGGACTTCAGGTGCCCCCAAACCATTTTTGAGATCATATGCCAAATTTTGTATCCATGTGTTGCTTTCACATATTCTGACCTTCTCCCACAAAAGGTAAGAACCACTGTGTCTGAAAAACAACCAGTTTGTGTCATCTCTGATTCCCCTGAAATCAGAGTTAGGAGTTAATTCTTGAACTCTCTGAGCCTTGGACCATTTCCAAAGAAAGTAAACAAACTTCCTAACCTTTCCTTGCTATGTTAGCTATCCATGGACTTCTGAGAACCTCCTGATATGTCTTAGCCAAAAATCTGCCTGCAGAATGGACACTATCCAGGAACATATATGAAGGGCCAATGAACACATGAAAAGATGCTCAATATCATTAGTCATGGGAAAATGCAAATTAAAAACCTCAATGTGGGCGCCTGGGTGGCCCAGTTGGTTAAGCGACTGCCTTCGGCTCAGGTCATGATCCTGGAGTCCCAGGATCGAGTCCCGCATCGGGCTCCCTGCTCAGCAGGGAGTCTGCTTCTCCCTCTGACCCTCCCCCTCTCATGCTCTCTCTCTCTATCTCATTCTCTCTCTCAAATAAATAAATAAAATCTTTAATAAAAAAATAAAAACCTCAATGTGATATCTGTATACATCCACTGAAATGGCTAAACTTAAAGTGACTGACAATTCCAAGGACTGGAAAGATTTGGAGCAACCGGAACTCTCATACATTGCTGGCAGGTGGGAGGAAGGGAGAACAAAATGATGCAGCTACTTTAGAAAACAATTTGTCAGCTCTTTCCTTGGCTTCTTTCTGGCGGCGGCAGCGGCAGATTGTGCAGACATGGCCAAGATTAAGGCTCGAGACCTTCGCAGCAAGAAGAAAGAGGAGCTGCTTAAACAGCTGGAAGACCTGAAGGTGGAGCTGTCCCAGCTGCGTGTCGCCAAAGTGACAGGTGGAGCGGCTTTCAAGCTCTCCAAGATCCGAGTTTTTCGCAAATCCATCGCCCGTGTTCTCACAGTCATCAACCAGACGCAGAAAGAGAACCTCAGGGAATTCTACAAGGGTAAGAAGTACAAGCCCCTGGATCTGCGACCCAAAAAGACACGTGCCATGCGCCGCCGGCTGAACAAGCACGAGGAGAACCTGAAGACCAAGAAGCAGCAGGGGAAGGAGTGGCTGTACCCGCTGCGGAAGTACGCGGTCAAAGCCTGAGCACTGGCGTCAATAAAACGCAGACAAACTGGCAAAAAAAAAAAAAAAAGAAAACAGTTTGTCATTTTCTTATAGAGTTAGACATACACTTATTCTACAACCAGCAATTCGACTCCGAAGTCTTTATGCAAGAAAAATGTGTGACCACACAAAGACCTGTGTGTGATTGTTTATAGCAGTTTGGTCATAATAGTCCCAAACTGGAAATAACACAAATGTGTATCAAATGTGAATGGATAAACAAATCATGACATATCCATACCTGTGATGGTATGCTACTACGCAATAAGAAGGAACAGACTGCTGATATATGTGACAACATGGGTGACTCTCAAAAACATTATGCTGAGTGAAGGAAGCCAGACACAAAAGACTACATACTGTCTACATACTGTATGATTCCATATATATATATATATATATATATATTCTGGAGAAGGCAAAGGTAGAGTGACAGAAAGCAGATCAATGCCTGCCTGGGGCTGGAGATAGGGGGAAGAAATTAACTATAAAGAGGCACAGGGGAAATTTTTTTAAAGATTTATTTATTTGAGAGAGAGAGTGCTAGCAGGGGGTGGGACAAAGGGAGAGGGAATGAGAGAGAGAGAGAGAGAGAGAAGCAGACTCCCTGCTGAGCACAGAGCCCGCCGCAGGGCTCCATCCCACAACTCTGAGATCATGGCCTGAGCTGAAATCAAGAGTCAGACCCACTGAGTCACCCAGACACCCCAAGAGACACAGGGGATCTTTTTGGAATGATGAAATAGTTCTACATCTTGACGGTGGGGGTGGACACGTGATTGAATACAGTTGTCAAAATTCATTAAACTGTACATTTAAAATATATGTAAAATATTCATTGAAAAAGCCGATTTAAAAAAAAAAAAACTAGCATCATTTTTCTTTAGATGTAGGACAGTCCAAACAGAGAATTCCTTTGCAAAGATAAATAATCTCAGACTTGAGGTCAAATTACATTGCTTTTATGATTTACCTTGTATATTGGACTCTGGAGTTTTTCCTAGTTTTCTATTCTAACTGGCACTCTTTCAGTGGAGAGATGCTTTTTACATCTTTCCCATGTTAAAGATAGAGCCAGAGGAGGTTATTAGCACTGGAGAGTCCAAACTGGGTCTGGCTATATTTTAGGTCTATTACATCCACTGCAGTGTTTGGAGCAGATTGGAAGGGAGAGAGATCCTAAACAGACTGAAATACAGCAGCAGGGATGGAGAGAAGCGCCAAGGAGAGACATTTGGGCAGATCTAGTTAGAGACTAGATGTGGGAGTATCAAAGAGAACAGCATCCAAAGGAGATTTTGAATAGTTCCTCACCACCTCTGGGGAGAAGCCCAAACTCCCATGCGTGGGCTCTTAGCCTTCCGTGGTCTACTTCCAGTCTACCTTTTCATTGCCTGCTATCTGTTTTCACTGAATCAAAAGTCCCTCAAGGGGCGCCTGGCCGGCTCAGATGGTACAGCACATGACTCTTGATCTTGGGGTCATAAGTTTGAGCCCCACGTTGGATGTAGAGTTAACTTAAAAAAAAACTAAAAATTAAAAAAAAAAGCTCCTCAAGCATAGGCTTATGCCTTAATATAGTAGGCATTCCATAAAAGTTACATAATAGTGGGTGTTCAATATGTACTAGTTGATTGTCCATTCACCTAATGATAGGCATTTGTGTTGTTTCTATTTTTGGCTATTATAAACAAGGCTGCTATGAATATTCCCCTCCACGTCTTTCTGTGGACATTGCTCTCATTTCTCTTGGGTAAATCCTGGGAATGGAATGGCTGGATCATATGGTTAGTTTATTACACCCATACACTGGGATACTACTCAGCAATAAAAAGATATGAGCTATTGGTACACACAACAACATGGATGAATCTCAGCATATTTATGTTGAGTGAAAAAAGCTGGACACCCCCCCAACACACACCAAAAGACAACATATACTGTATGATTCTATTTATATAAAACTCTAGAAAAAGCAAACCAGGGGCACTGGGGTGGCTCAGTTGGCTCGGTATCTGAGTCTTGGTTTCAGTTCAGGTTGTGATCTCAGGGTCCTGGAATCAAGTCCTGCCTCGGGCTCTGTGCTCAACGTGTGGAGTCTGCTTCAGGATTCTCTCTTCCTCTCCCTCTGACCCTCCTCCCACCCACGCGCTTGCTCTAAGTAAATATAGATAAATAAAATCCTTGGGGAAAAAAGGAAACTATAGTGACAGAAAGCAGATCAGCAGTTGAGGGGGCAAGGGACAGAGAGGCACAAGAAGTGAGGATTAGAAGTGACTTGAGGAAACTCTTTGGGGGTGATGGATGTGTTCGTTATTTTTATGGCAGTGATAGTTTCACAGCTGTACACATAGTGAAAATATCAAATTATACATTCTAAATGCGCAGTTTACAGTATGCCAATTACACTCAAAAAAGCTGTAAAAAAAATACTGCTTGAAAAAACAGCAGACCCCAGTAATGCATGTAGAATAAACGTGGGGAAGTGTTCACTGTTGGTTTAAGGAATACAAACCACTATGCCAAATATATGTTGGTTGAATTAATGTGTAGAAGGAATAAGTGAATATTAGGTGTTCAAATTTTATAATTAATGAAGGAATGAATTTGACAAAATTTATGTCACCCTTATGTGCCAGGCACAATCCTAGGCTCTGGGAATAGACTGGAGAGCATGACAAAGATCCCTGTGCTCATAGAACTTTAATTTGAGGACAGTAGACAATGAAAAAGATTTGTAAAATACATATAGTGTGCCCAATAGGTGCTAAGAGAGAGAGCTGCGGAGAGAGAAAATATCGGGGACTGACACTTTTGAAAGTGGCACCCTCCTTGAAAAGGTGACGCTTGCGAAAAAACCTAAGGGAAACAGCGGACCAGGTCGATGTCTGGAAGAGCGAAAAGTAACTACCCCGCAATTGTCGAAAGGAACGAGCAAGAGTTGAATGAAATGTCTGACGAGCGAATGAAGGCGGCTATAGGAGCGCACAAGTGCTGGCGAGGTCTTGCGGGGTCCCGCTGGGTCTCGGGCCCTCGCAGCCCGCCCGTACTTGGGTTGTCCACGAGGAGGCGCGCCTGAGCCCGCCCCGCAGTCGTCTTCCGCCGTCGGCCCGTGCGTGGGCACGCGCAGAAACCGCTAGGCGGCGTCGGTTTCCTTTCCCACGCGCGGACGCCGGCGTGGGCCGACGCGGCCGGGGAGCCCGCGCGTGCGCAGAGCCGAGGACGGGGTGCCCTCGGGGCGGGGCAGAGCGGGGCGGGGCGGAGCGGGGCGGGGCGGGGGCTTGAGGTGATTCCCGAGCCGCGGCGGCTGCTCCGGCCGTGCGGGGAAACCGAAAGTGGGCGGTGGCCGCGGTTGTGGCCCTGGCTGAGACGGCGACGGGAGCTGGGCCCAGAGGCGCGGGGACGGGCCGTGGGCCCCCGGGACGAGGTGAGCGCAGGTCTTGCTGCTGCGGGCGCGACAGGTGCGGGGCGACGTCGGACGAGGTTTCGGGCGGGCGCGGCGCACCTGGATCACTAGCGGGGACAGTGGCCCGGGCGGGACTCGAACGGGCCTGGGGCCTCTTCCCTGCAGCCGCAGGGGATGCCCCGGGGGGAGTTGGAGTTCCAGAGCGTTGTGTTTTAAATCTCTGATGGGACCCCTCCCCCGGCCGCTGGGTGACAGGCTGGGCGTCCGCCGGGGAGCCTGACAAACCCTCCCGCCGCCGGGACACTCAGTGCAACGGGGGAAATGCAGCGGTGGGGGTGTGGACGAGGGGCGGGAGAGGCTGACCAGGAAGTGGTTCCACAGCCGCCCGCCCGGAGCAGGGCATATCAGAGCCCTCGGCTGTCTGAGCTCGGTATTTTACACCGTGAGCTTTCAGTCCCTCAAAGGCACTGCCTCTCTGCGGACCAGCCAATGCAGGCCGCTCAGGTAATGCAGGGCACAAATACTATACATGGCTCTCGAACCGTGAGCCCCAGGCGGGTACACAGCTAGGAAGGAAACATGAATTCATGAATGAGTTGTCTCTTAACTTTGATCAAGATCTAAGAGGGTCGGGTGCTCAGCCTCAGGTTAATGGAAGGGGGCTTGGAGCCCGCACAACTTTTCTGCTCCGTTCCGCTTGCAGGGTATAATATATTTCCGGTTATAACCAAAGAGTACCAGTCCCAAATAGTTTCAGAGAGCAAGAAAGGGAAATACCTGTATTAGAAAAAGTCCTGGCCCAAAAGGATTCTGATAATCGCCCTACAAAACAAAACAAACTGCTGATCTGGGTGAACCCCACCCACCCCCCATCGTGCAGGTGGAAAAATTGCAGTAAAGCGTTCTGCCTAGTGATATGCAACAACCTAATGGCAGAAGCGAAACTTAGACTCAAATTTCTAAGTCATCCTCGGCTGCCTCGATGTGTGGGTGTTGCATACTGCAAATAGTGTGGGCTTGGCAGACCTGGGTTGGAAATCTGGGCTTCTCCTCTTACTAATTGTGGATCGTGAATAAATTACTTTTTTTGAGCCTGGTTTTCTGTGTATCCGATGGAAATGTTTAACATAATTCCACACAGCTTTTGTGAGGTAACTACTGTAAATCCTTTGGTTTATTATAATGGTCAAGAAGTGTTAACTCTTTTCCTTTCCCCAAGCTTCCCATATTTTACATAATTGGATTTCCGTTTCTTGGAGTCCTCTAATATAACATTAAGTGGCACGTGGTGGGGATTTTGCCATTTCCACTTGATTGACATTTCAGAGCATCGGTTACATGCAAAGTACTGTGCTGGGTTGCTCCTGAGCCAGCTGCATTAGAATCTACATCTCCTGTGCCCCAGCCCAGGGCCCTTTGGTGGCATACAGATTTCCTCTTTGCTAGTTAAACACAGTGAGACTGTGAGGCAGCGGTTGACAGTGCCTTGGGACTTCAGTCCCTGTAGACTGGAGATGGAACATAATCCCCGCTAATGCCCTTTTAAGTGTATTGGTTGAATGTGGCTGAATGAACTGTGTTTTGTGCCAAGAGATTTAAACTTCTTGAAGGACTTCTCTTTAAATTCTCTGTGCAAGGTAATCTAGTTGGAGACTTAATATGAATTTAAAGGAAAATACTTTATAATCCAACTCTAAGTGCCTATTCTGTGTTCGATCAAGTGCTGTTTTCAAGAACAGAGATTCGACAGAGTGCTTTGCATCTGGGCACTTTCAGGATCAGCAGATGAATACAGTTAAGGACCCAAGTTCCTTGGTACTCGCGTGAAATGTAATTTCATACTTATGTGAATTGGTTTTTCTTTATGCAAAACTTATTTTCTCTGCCCTCTACTCCTGTCTTTGTACTTTTGAAAGATTCATTCTTTGGCCAAATGTGTTTTTTTTTTTAATTTTTTCATTCAAACTATTTAAAAGGAATCGATTTTGTCATTTTTAGCTGTGATGTGTATATATGCCAGTTAGAACTGCTGGTCAGCACAAGATAGGTAATCACTCCAAAGCAAACTCAATATTATAGCTGTGTAGCTTTGTCAGGAGGAAGCCAACCTGTAGTTTCCATTAGATCTTTGGATCCCACTTCAGGACTTGAAGGACTCTGAGGAAAGTTTAGAATCACAGACCTTGTCCATCCTCCTATCTTCCATATGAAAAAAAGAGACCCAAAGTGCCTCGCTCAAAGAGTCATAGCTAATTAGTAGCAAAACTAGGATTAAGATCCCAAATCCTAACTAAGCCACTTTATTATCTCGAGAGTTTTTTCTCTAATATGCAGATTTATGGAAAGCTCTTACTTATTCATAGTATGTAGTTAGTAATGCATGTACAGTTTAGAGCTTGAAATTACAATAATAATAACAACAACAACAACAACAATAAATGCTCCCTAAAGATACCCTATGGAAATATATCATCACCTGAAGGTGTTAATTACTATCTTTCTTTTTAAAAAGATTTGGTAAAGGCGTAATTCAGGTGGTAACAAGTAGACTATACTGTAATTGGAAGGAAAAAAGAACATATTAAACTGTTGCAAGATGAGAAATCATCCTGGAAGGGTCTTAGACCAAAACCTTCCCTCTCTTAGGCTCAGTTTATTGATTTGTAAAATGAGGGGTTTGGGATAAACTAGATAATATCTAAAGTCTTTTTGGCACAGACATTCTGAACTTTGAGGGCCTGGCTTGTTGCTAAAATGGTGTCTTCAAGTAAAAGGGCAGCCAATTACCACAAGTATTTGCCCTAAGGAGGTACTAAAAATTGTGTAGCTGACTAAAGAAGGTAAGAGAGATTACTCGGTGATTTCAATTTACCCTAACAATTATTCAGATTTATTCTGGGGTTTAGTGCCACTCTGCAACTCAAATTTATGACAGTGAGGAAGATGAGCCAAATAGTACAGTTGGAAATAGGTGAGAAAAGAGAAATGTAGAGAAGAGAAAGCACAGGTGAGAGCTGGACCAGCTGGGCTAGCTGATAGGAATCTCAGGCTCTGGGAAGCACATAACATGTAAATGACTGAGTCAGGGACGGTTAGTCAGTGGTAAAGACTGTACCTAGAGGACATGAAACCACATTCTTCAGAATAAGACTTTTTCAAGATGATTATCAGGTATATTAAGGAGAAAAGCTGTGAATTTCCAAAATACAGTTTTGAGTGTGAGAATTATTTTAGGCTATTTAAATCATTTAAATATCACTTTTTTTAAAAGTTATTACTTTCCCCTACTCCTTGTCCCACTTCTTGTACATTATTAGCACTTTGGAGTGCTCTGTGATTTATTGTGTAGTGAAAAGAAAAAGGACAGTGAAAGGATAAAAGGAAATGTCAGTTGCCACCACTGAATATTTGCAACAGTTAAAGATTCTTTTGGATTTGGGTGCACATACCCTTAAATCAGAACGTGGTTGATCCCTGTTTCATGCCACTTTAAGGGCTGATCACTAAGTCAGTGTTCCCTAAGTCCAAATTACTTGCAGAAGCCAATTCTAGACATTTGGAGCAGCTGTCTAAAAGGAAGTCCTAAGTTTGGGAACCAGAAGATCTGGGATCTTGCGGTTCTGGCCGTAAAAATACATGAGTCCTGAGTAATTGCTCTGGGCCTCAGTTTCCTCATTATTAAACTGAAGGGCTTGGAGGAGACGGACTGAAGGTGCCCACCAGTGTTCCATGCTTCTCTCCGCTCTCTACTCTGAGGTTGGGCCCACCATCCTGTGCTATTCTCCTAAGCTGGGCAGGATGCAGGAACATTGTGGGATTGTGGTCTAGCATGGAATCTCGGCTCCCGGAGCCTTTGCCAAAGCAGTAAGTGACTTTTTGTCTACTAATTAAGTGAGAAATCTTGGAGGAGATCCAGTGGCTTTCTTACCAAGCTTTCCAGTTCGTAAGTATATTAATGAGGCAAATAAGAAAATCTGGGAAAATTCTGATATTTCAAATTTAATGCTGTACTATGTGTCTCCAGTATACCAATGCCTCACTGTGCTCTTAGACATTTAATGCATATATTCATAGGTAGTTTCCCATCCACACCAGGCTTCCAGGAAATGCAAGTAACTACTGAATGCCAAGTACCCTATTAAGCTCATATAACTGTTGATGCTTGTCATTCAGAAGAGAGGCAAGGAAAGGAGGAGGAAAAAGAGCAAGACAAAGGAAGTGAAAGTCAAGTGTAATTTGCTGTGGCCATTTTCTTCCTCCCTAAGGTCAGTTTTTGAGGTCAAAGTACTCTGATTAAATAATTCCCCAGACCCCCTTCCACTTTACTTTGCTGTTTAGGATTCTTATTCAGCTCAAGCAGACCTTATATTGTCTAAGGAAACCCTTAAGAATTTTAACCTGAGAAGCTGTGGTCTAAAACAGAGCTAGCCAGCCTTATTTCTCTCAACCTAGCCTAACTTATGGTCACCAGGACTTGCATAACATTCTCAAAATAAAAGTAATTTGAGTTTTCTTAAATTCAGAATTAATATTTCTCACAACACTTTCAGAAAGTAGAAATAAAGGAGAAAGAGAGTTGAAAGGTCAAAAGGGCAACTTTAAAGATTTGGGGAGCCACTTTAGAGAAGCTTCCAAACTTAATTTTTTGGGGGAGGATGGCTAACGGTTTGCCATTGAGACACACAGTTGCAGTTCCCATAAACTTTCTCTTGTGCTTCTAATGGATGACATCCAACATAATAAACTTCATTTTTATAGTTAGAGGAAAGTATTGTCTGCTTTTTCCAAAAGTTATTGAGTGTAATTGCCATCTTCAGAAAATCTCAAAAAATGCCATGACAATCAAGGAATTAAAATTTAGAGCATTTTAAAGCAATATAAATTAGAAAATAATGATTTTTTTAAAGCTCTAGCTGTAACTTTCTTTTTGTTCATTGCCCAAAGTAATAATGTTAATGTAGGAATCACAGATCCAACTGGAAGAAATTGACAAGCATGAGAATACTGCCTACATCTGAACAAGATGTATAGTCACATTTTCCCTCCCAGGCTTTACTGTGCTTAACTGCTTCTCCCCAGCTTTGAGATCTTCAGTCTCATAGTCCAAGGGACCACCTTTCCCTCCAAAAACTTACGGCAACTAAAAGCTCTTGTGAATTCAGTATCAATTTGTTTGTGAATCACAACAGTATATGCACACTGTTTGAAAAACAGGAATACATGTAAGTGTGAGATACTTACCGGTATACAGGCAGTGCCTACAGCTCATCGGGATGTGTGAACTTACGGTAACACTGTGTCCCTGACCTGGGCCTACTCGTTGAGAACACTAGCTCAGAGTGAAAGGGCCTTGAAATAATCTACCTGATGGTTCTCAACCAAAGCTTGGTGACATAAGTGGCTGTCTCAGTTAGTTAATAACAATCATTAAAATTTGGAAGTCTTTTTTTTTTAAAGATTTTATTTATTTGATAGAGAGAGACACACAGAGAGAGGGAACACAAACGGGGAGTAGAAGAGGGAGAAGCAGGCTTCCCGCAGAGCAGGGAGCTCGATGTGGGGCTCGATCCCAGGATCCTGGGATCATGACCTGAGCCAAAGGCAGACGCTTAACGACTGAGCCACCCAGGCGCCCCTGGAAGTCGTTTTTAAATAAAGTAAATTAAAGATGATTCCTTTAATAGCTCACATGCATTATGCTCTATTTTAGTAAGTAGAAAAGGAGTATTAGAGAGATGGAGGATTTCTCATTCATTCATCCAGTATTTATTGAGCTCTTGTTGTGGGCTAGGCACTAGGGATTCAGTAGTGAACAAAACCTCACAAATTCCAGCTTTCATGGAGCTCATAATCAAGTTGGGGAAACAGATGGTATAATTAAATAAGGAGTACTGTGTGGTGATAAGTGCGAAGGAGTGGAATAAGGTAAGGGAAGGGGTGTAGGGAACACTGGACAGCCAGCATAACAGTTCTGATTTTGGATAGGGTGGCCAGGGAAGGCCTTGCTGAGAAGGTAATTTTTGAGCAAATACCCAAAGGAGCTGAGGCAGGGAGCGGTGTGGCTCCTGTGTGAAGAATAGATTCTAAGAGATGAAGTGGAAGCTAAGACCAGCTAGGAGGCAGTTGCCCCAATCCAGGCAAGAGGTGTTGGCATGGACTAGAGTGATCACCACAGAGATAGGAGTGGGGGAATTGTGAATGTCAGCCTATCTGTCTTCTTGTATCATGTGGTGATGGTGGTAAGGAACTGAGAACCACTAATACTGAGTTGCTTCATTTTACAGAGAAGGGGATCAGAGCCCCAGGAGAAAGGATTTGTCCCAGGAAAATAAGTGCTCTTTGCACAGTGATATTGAACTTGGAGACACCAGCAAGAGGAGGCATGGGCACAGCCTTACACAATCCCTCGTCTCTCCCAACAATCAAATCAAAATCAATATATCAACTACTAGTTAGCAGCACCCCCAAATTAATGTTTGGGAGATCCTTGCTGGCAGGCAGTTCTTTCAGAGCAGAACTTAGGAAGGTAGAGGGGACATTTCAGAGAAAGTGGTCTGAAGTGATTCTCCCAAGGGTGGGAGGAGTGGAAGGCTTTCATATAGGGCAGCCTATAGAACCACTCTCTGGTTAGCTTCTAAGATGGGATTAGACTTGTCCTTTCAAGCCAGCATCATATTGGAGTTCCATTATATTTTAGTCATAGGATGTCCATTAGTGAGTAGAATGCATTTATGAGAATTTTTTTTTTTACTCCCACAAATTAGTGATTTCTGCCCACCCACTAATGTAGCCGGGGAAAAGTAGACCACAGTGAAGAGGTGGTAATGGAACAGATGCTCTTTCCAGAAAGAAGGGAAGGAGGAGGCAGTAGAAACTCCTTCTCAAGGTGAAGGATAAGTCCTTCATACTGAAACTCTCAGCAGGAATTTATAGTACTTTTGACTGGAGAAGAGCCAAATGTCCTAAACCATCTAGTCTAAACAGATCCAGGTATACTGCTTACACCCAAGTGGGTGTATGCCTACATGTGTGCTGACCACCTGGCATCATATCTACACATCACATGTTCATAATTCATAGTCAAGGCCCATTTGCAGATACACAGAGATGCAAAGTCCAACTTTACTCAGAAGAGCTCTAGATGAACAGGTGGGAGGGACAGAGTTTTGAAGGAAAGAAGGTGGGAAAGGTGGGGGTAAAAAGTTGGGGAGGCTTTGCTCTGAGAGGTTAGTAGGTTATCCTTTGGTTTTTCCTCTTGCATATTAGAACCTGGCCAGCCTCCATTATAGTTTTTCCTACTTGAAGAAATAACTGTGCGGTAAAGGTTCAGTGATCTTTGACTGTTGAGTCAGGAACCATTACAAATCAAAGTCTCTTACATTGGGAGTGTACTATATAAGAGCCAGAATTTACACTTTAGATTTAACTTCCGGCAACCTTGAAATATAGGTCCCAAAGCCATCCTCTCTGAGCTGCTACCCAACACACTTGAAGTGTCCCTCCAAAGGGAATGGAGGTTCTGAGACTCTGCAGCTGTCATCTTTTGCTGCCATGAATTTTCTGTTTACTCTTTAGAGTGCCTGTCTGTCTCACTGACTTGGAATCTGTACCATCCCTGTGAGTGGCTTCCGTATACCTTGTCATATCTTGGTTATTTAACTTCCCTGAGCTTTGGTTTTCTCATCTATAGAATGAAGAATACTTTCCTCCCAGAATTATTATGTATATTAAACTTTTAGAAAATCCAAATCTCAGAATTTGGATTCTCACAAGAGAAAGAAAAACATATGTCTACCCGAAGATTTATACAATTCAAAGCAGCCTTATTTATAATACCCCCAAATTGGAAGCAACCCAAATGTCTATCAACATTGAGATGGATAAATAAATTGTGGCATGTCTACACAGTGAAATACTGCTTATCATAGTATAAGAAGTATTTGCTGATAAATGGGGAAACATGGGTGAAACTCAAGAACACCAGGCAAAAGTGATCTATCCTGACAGAAAGCAGATTAGTGGTTGCCGGGAGCCAGGACAGTGTATATGAGAAGGTGAGAGTTGCCTGCAAAGTGGCACAACTTGAAAGAATTTCTTTCTCTCAGACTTATTGATACATACTTCACATATAATAAAAGTCACCTTTTTTTGGTTTATAGTACTATGGATTTTGACAAACTTACATAGTTTGTCAATCAAGATATAGAATATCTCCATCACTCCCCCAGATTGCCCTGTGCCTTCTCTGTAGTCCATCCCCTCCTTAAACTTCCATCCCTTGGCAACCACTGATCTAATTTCTATGCATATAGTTTTGCCTTTTCCAGAATGTTACATAAATAGAATCATATAGCATATAGTCTTTTGTGTCTGTCTTCTTCCACTTAGCATCATGTGAGAGTCATCCATATAGTTTTATGTATCAATAGTTTGTTCCTTTTAATTACTGAATAGTACTTCACCACATGGATGTGCCATATTTGTTGATTCATTGACCTGCTGATAGACATTTGGATTGTTTCTAATTTGGTGGTAATTATGAATAAAGCTACTATAAACATTTAATTACAGGTTTTTGTATTAACATATGTAATTGTTTCTCTTGGGTAATGACATACATGTAAGATTTTTGGATTGTATAAGTATATGCTTCTTACTTCATAAGAAACTGCCAAGCTGTTTTTTTCAAAGTACTGTTTTGCAAGCCCACCAGACATGTACAAGAATTCTAGTAGCTCTGCATTCTTATCAGCACTTCATATTGTTGGTTTTTTTAAAGTTTAAGCTATTCTAGTGGATGGGTAGTGATGCCTCATTGCGGATTTAATTTTCATTTCCCTAAAGAATAATGTGTTTTTTGGCCATCTACATCTCTACTTTAGTAAACTTTAGTATGTGTTCAAATATTTTGCACATTTTAAATTGGGCTTTTTGTTTTCTTATTGAGTTTTGAGTGCTGTTTTTATATACTGGTTACCAGTCCTTTATCAGTTGTGTTATAAAAATATATTCTTTCAGTCTGTGGCTTGTCTTTTAATTTTCCTAACAGAAATTTAAATTTAAAAGAGCAGAAATTTAAAATTTTGATGAGATCCAATTTGTCAATTTTTTCTTCTGTGTTCTAAAATAAAATCTTTGCCAAATCCAAGATTGCAAAGATTTACTCCTTTGTTTTTTTCTAGACATTTTACAGTTTTAGCTTTTTCAAGCTAAACAGCACTCTTGAACTTTGTCCATTGAATTTTTTGGGTAACTGTCAAAAATCAGTTGACTATATATATGTTGGTCTATTTCTGGATTATGTATTCTTGTACATATTATGTATGTGTTCCATTGATGTGACAGTCCTTTTGACAATACATTACTTTGATTAATATACTTTTATAGTAAGTCTTGAAATCAGTCTTTTTGCACTGTCTAGGACCTCCATTGTGATAATGAATAGGAATGAAGAGTGAACATTCTTGTCCTTTTACCAATCTTAGGGAGAAAGCATTCATTCTTTTGTTACATATTATGTTAGCTGTGGGTTTTTCACAGATATTCTTTATCAGGTTGAGGAGGTCCCCTTCTATTCTTATTTTCTGAGAGTCCTTATCGTAAATGATTTTGAACTTTGTCAAATGTCTTTTCTTCACCTATTGATATCATGTAGTTTTTATCCTTTAGTCTGTTGATATAGTTACATTGGTTGATTTATGAATGTTGAACCAGTCTTCCATTTCTAGAGTAAACCATAGTTGATTATAATGTGTTATCCTTCTTACATATTGTTAGATTTGGTTTGTTAATATTTTGTTAGGAATTTTTGCAATTATGTTAATGAGGGATGTTAGTTTGTGCTTTTCTTATAATGTTTTTTCTGGTTTCAGTATCAGCATAATGCTGGCCTCATAAAATGAGTTTAGAAGTTTTCCCTTCCCCTGTGTTTTTTGGAAGAGTTTGTGTAGAAGTAGTATTATTTTTTCTTGAAGTTTTGGTAGAATTGACAATAAAACCATCTGGGTTTGAGTTTTCCTTGTGTGAACGTTTTTAACTACAAATTCAACTTCTCTAACAGATACAGGGATATTAAGGTTATTTATATCTTCTTGAATAAGCTTTAGAATTTGTGTCTTTCAATGAATTTACTCCATTTCATCTAACTGACCAATTTATTGGCATAAGTTGTTCATTATATTTGCTTTTTAATGTCTATAGGACCTGTATTGATGGGTTCTTTAATCCCATTAATAATTTGTGTCTTCTCTCTTTTTTTCTTTATCAACTTTATTGATTTTTTTAAAAAACTAGTTTTGGTTTCTTGATTTTTTTCTTTAACTTTTCTATGTTATTACTGATGTGTTTCATCAGTTCAACATTAATTTTGCTCTTATTTTCATTACTTCCTTCCTTTTACTTATATTTGGTATAATTTGCTCTCTTTTCTCAAGATAGTAGATTAGATCACTGAATTGGGACCTTTCTTCTTTTCTAACATAAGCATATAATGCTACAAAATTCCCTTTAAATATTGTTTCAACGGCATCCAGCAAATATCTCTGTACATTGTGTTTTCATTTATTTAAAAATATTTTCTGATGTTTTTGTTCTGAAGGAGGCTTCCTTTCTGACCCTTGGTGTTTTAGAAACGGCATTAAATTGCAAATACATAGGGATTGTCCACATATCTTTCTGTTACTGATACCTAATTTAATTTTTTTCTGGTCATGGGATACTCTTTGTATAATTTCAGCTATTCTAAATTGGTCAAGAATTGTCTTAAGTCCCAGAATATATTCTGTTTTGGTGAATGCCCCACGGGCTCTTGAAAAGAATGTGTATTCTGCTATTATTGGGGTAGAGTCTTCTATAAATATCAAGTAGGTCAGTTTGGTTGATGTTGTTAATCAGCTCTTCTATATCCTTACTGATTTTTTGTTTACTGGTTCTGCCAATTACTGAGAAAGAAGTGTTGAATTTCCAAATAATTGTGAAGATATTTATCCTTTCAGTTATTGGTTTCTGCTTCATGTGTTTTAAAGCACTGATATTTGGTGCAGTCACATTGGGATTGTTATATCTTTCTGATGAATTAACTCCTTAATTATGTAATGTCTGTCCTTATCCTGGGTGATATTCCTTGTTTTGGTATTAATTAATATGGCGTATCTTTTTCTATCTTTTTACTCTGAACCTATGTTGTTTCTCGTATATAGTGTATAGGTTGTTTCTCGTATATAGTGTGTAGGTAAGTCTTTTATATCTGCTCCACCAATCCTAAATTTTTATTGAGATATTTTCAACGTTTACATTTGATGTAATTATTGCTGTGGTTGGCTTTAAATCTACCATTTTGCCACATGTCTTCTATTTGTGTTATCTGTTCTTTGTGGTGGTGGTTGTTTCTGCTCCCCCTTTTTTGCCTAATTTTTTTTTTTTTAATTCCAGGATAGTTTACATACAGTAGTATATAGTTTCAGGTCTACATCTAATTGCTTTTTGGTTTAACTTTTTATCCTGCTTTATCTTTACTACTGGCTTATTAATTATGCTTCTTTAAAAATTTTTAGTGGTTGCCATAAGGTTTACAATATATGTCTTTATCACATTCCCCTTTCAAATAATATTATACTACACATTGTGTATATACACATAGTATTAATTAAATGTTGGTGCTGGTGGTGACTATTTGAACAGAGTTAATGTTTAGCAGAGGGAAGTATATAATGAGTATTTAGGTTATTTGCCATGTAAACCTTGCTCTCATTTGAGTATCATATTTATAATTAAGAGCACTCACAAATAAGCTGATATCATATCTCCTTTTCAAAATGGACAAAGGAGGGAAATGCTAGCATTGTATACTATGCCTCCTTTTTGTTTTCTAAACCAGAGAAAGAATAAGACTGTCTAGAATTCTGTGCTGTCCAATATAGTATCCACTAGCCACATTTAATTCCAATTAAATTAAAAATTCAGTCCCTCAGTCATGCTGGCCACATTTCAAGTGCTCAGTCACCACATGTATTGGACAGCACAGATATAAAACATTTCCATCAGCGCAGAAAGTTCTGTTGGGTAGCACTGTGGAAGGAAGCACTTTTTAACAAGTTGTCCACGGCTTGCCTTCCTAAGTCCACTTCTCCTGGCTTCTTGAATGTCATTCTGTCCTTGTATCACCATTCCATTTACTATTAGTCCAAAGAGAATGTGAGTGGTTAATCTTGAAAAATGCCAGTTACTGACCAATGAAAATTCATTTTTTCTCTTGCTTGACCTGTCTGCTGTGTATGACACTTTTGAATATACCATTCTTCTTGGTTCTTTCCTCTTTGTGTTTATATGACACCAGCTCTGCCTTTTCTACTTCTGTCTCTCTGGTTACTTTTTCTCAGCCTTTTATAGGTTCTTCTTTCTCTGCCCATGCTTTAATGACAGACTTCCATAGAGGTCCATCCTTAACCTTATTTTTGACTCCCTGGATACCAAGTACCACATATATGTTGAAGGCCAGCAACTCTAAATCCACCTCAGATCTCTAACGTGAATTCCTAGTTAATATATCTGTGCGGCTGACCTACAAGCATCCCAGCCTCCATATGTCCCAAAGGAATTCATTCTCTTTCTCTCTTACAAACCTGTTCTACCTCATCTCAGTGTGGGTCATTACTTCCCACCATGTTTCTAAGCTAGAAACTTGGGAAATTCCTTCATTATGCAAACCAGTTAATCAATTTCTGTTGATTCCACCTTCTAATCACCTCTTAAATTGAGTTTTTGTTTATTCCCAGGGTGCTGTTTTCAAGTCCTCCACATTTCCAAGTATCTTTACAACTCATTAGTTTTTCTCCTTTTCATTTATCATCCCCACTACTGAATAGTTACCTTTTCTAAAATGCAGAGTTGATCACTTTATTCCCGTTTAAAATATCTCTAAGGTCCCACATTATGTTTGCCAAAATGCACATATTAACATAATATAGGGGTCTCATCTGGATCTGCCTCTTTCCACCTCTTTCAGTCCTCAGCTTATAACTTTAGAGTCTTTGTTCAGTTATGTCCAGCCACTTAACTGCCTGGAATTCCTCAGAATCAACCATGTACTTCTCTCTGAACTCTGTGCCTTTTGAACTTCCTGTTCCCTTTACTTGAGGTTGATACCTCTCTCCATCCTTACCCCACACACCCTTTTCCTCCTTGCCTGGCTGATTCCTTCGTGTCCTTCAGGATTCCATTCAGGCCTCCCCTTATCTGGGAAAAATTCCCTTCCTTCCCCAGACTAGTCTTTTTGCCCATCTGACTTCCCTGTCTTCTCATAGTATTCTGTGCTTTTCTCTACCATAGCAGTTATTTCTCTGTATTGTAATAGCACAGAAAATATTCTGTAATAGTTGATGGGATAATCTAACACGTGTACACTCTGAAAATCTATTTGAATCCACAGACTAATGAATCCTATTATAGTAACCTTCTATTATGTTCTTATAGGTGAAGATGCTGGAAGCAGATCTGGTTTCAAAAATGCTACGAGCTGTCCTACAGTCTCATAAGAACGGAATAGCATTACCCCGGCTCCAAGGAGAGTACAGATCCTTGACTGGAGACTGGATCCCCTTTAAGCAGTTAGGTTACCCTACACTAGAAGCCTATCTGAGAAGTGTGCCAGCAGTTGTGAGGATAGAGACTAGATCTGGAGAGGTAAGAAGGTAATTGTGCATGTCACAAGAGTCAAACCAATCTTAATTGCCTACCTGGCACTTCTCATCTCCTAACTAGAATAGAAGTCAAAGTGAAAAGTACTAGCTAAGTGGTTTGAGACTGGTAGTGATAGAACAGCATCCAAAGCACAACCTAGATTCTGAGGTCTCTTACTTTTTCCCTCAAATTCTTTTCATTGTAAAGATAAGACTCTAATCACATTAAATAAAACATTTTAAAGTTAAAGTTTACCCAGTCTTCAGCGCTCAAGCAAAATAAGTGTACTGGAGACCTAACTGCCAGGTGTCATACCCCATGCATTATAAACCTGCTACAGCTGTTTTTGCCCAGGTCATAATGACCTCCTAGTTACCAAAGCCAATAGATACTTATAAATTCTCATTGTTTTACCTCATTCCTATCTGTTCCTATTTTCTGGACCCTCGTTCAATCCCTAATGGATCGTTCAGCACTTTGATTATTACAGGGTTATCCCTACCATTCTCCTTGTCTTGAATCCCTTCTTTCTCTAGGCTGTTCTGGCCTTCACATCATTATGATCATGTTATTTAAATTTTTTAGTTTCTCTGGAAGAATATTTTATGTATAACATAGCAATTTGGTGTAGTAATGAAATGTTTTATTGCACATACCCTGTGGCCCAGCAGTTTCACCTCTTGGTGTCTGCCCAATGCACAGTGTGAAAGATATAGACAAACCATTGTCCAAAAGACAAAAAGCACCCACCTCCCCAAACAGCACATTCTTCTGGGTACATTTCTGCATGTGTAAATAGATAAAAGAGATCTGGGCTATTTCTCCCCAAAACTTGTAATAGTTGTTGTTCTGTTTGGTGGCATAGGGAAGGCGGTGGAGGAGAGAAAAGGGAACCAGGATTAGGAGAGTGATCAAAGGGAAGACTCACCTGATCTGTAATAGTTTTTATAAGGAGCATGTATAAATTAATTAACTATTATATTAATAATAAAACTTGTTTCAACATCCCTGATTCTCCCACACAGCTTTAAGCCCCCCTTCTGTCTACTTGGCACTCTGTAATACATCCAAGATAGCACTTGACACAGTGTTTTCTATTTAGTCTCTTTGTGTCTTTTTTTTTTTGGTAAGTTTCTTGAGGATGAATGATTGTTTTTTCACCCCTAATAGTTGGTGCTTAATAAATATGTGTTTGAATGTGTGAATGATCAAATGTCTTCATGAATTAATTAATATATTAATAATGCCTCATATGGTTACTAGGCTATGATTTACTCAACCCTGTGGTCCTATTATGAACATTTTTAATATTTCCAAATTTTGATTATTAAAATAACCCCTGTTGCACATTTTCGGTATGTAAAATTTTCTTCCTTTCAATCATATTCTTGTAATATATTTTCAGGAATAGAAATACTGGGCCAAAGAATAGAGTATGCCTTGGCTTATGTAAAGCCTCATTGCTTTCCTGTTCTTGATTTCAGCTTAGAATCAGAGACTTTTTAACACTATGATGGGGCTTTTAGAGACCTACATACTTGAAAAATATCTCCTATATATCACACCGTTTTTTTTCAAAAGATGAAAAGCTGAGCTGCTGTGTTTTAAGCAGATGCCACTGGGTCCAGGGCCTCAGCTTGCCCTGCCTTGCCCTCACCCCTCTGCCACTGCCACTGTGAGGCCCCAGAGCTGCCATTGAACAGCTTGAAAACCCCAGATCTAAGCCCACTCCCTCTTTACAGGTGAGAATACTAAGATGTGGGAGGTAAACTGATTTTTCCCAAGTCACCCAGTTAATTCACTTCAGTGACAAGATTAGGATTGGGTGGTCTTTGAGAGGTAATACGAATAGCAATTATGAGTATGTACTTAGGATTCAGAGAGATAGCCTCGCTGTGTGACAGGAAGTTTGCTTAACTTTCCTGAGCCTCCATTGCCCATGTATAAAATGGGAATAAAATATATCTCGAGGGTTATATGAGATAATATTTGGAACACAGGTTTCTTCTGGTTCATTTGTTAATCCCATAGTACCTAGCACATTGTAGATGCTTAATGAATACCTATTTAAGGAATAAATACAATTTTCAATTTGAGGAAAGATTATTCAGTGTGCTAGACTATTCATGGTTTCTCTTGTAGAATATGTAATTCTGCTCTACAGTATCAAGGAGAGAGACGTAAATATTTGCATATAGTTTGATTTGGGATGTGTAAACTCGCTAAGATCCACTTTTAAAAAATGAGCCTCTAGGCACCAGTGAATCTGAGAAATGTTTCTCCTCTCACCTTGCCTCTCGTGAATAGATTACCTGCTATGCCATGGCCTGCACAGAAACTGCAAGAATTGCTCAGCTTGTGGCTCGTCAGAGGAGTTCTAAAAGGAAAACCGGACGGCAAGTTAATTGTCAGATGAGAGTAAAGAAAACCATGCCATTTTTTCTAGAAGGTAAGTTCTTTTCATATGCTAAAATTTTAAGCCTGTGTATGAATACATTGTCCTATAGAGTTATGGAAGCATTGCTTGTATTCATGATAAACACCTCTGTTTGTTACATTCACATGTCAAGGGGGGAATCCTAAAGTTAGTATTTCCATTTGAAATTGACTTCCATCACCAGATGATGAGCATAACTTACTAAATTATTATACAGCGTGAAATAACTCAGAATAGATTTTAATTAAGCTTATTGTGGCCAAGTATTGCTTTATTCTTTTAAGTTATTTGGGGTAAAGCCTAATCCAAAATGTTGGATGAACCAAGAACCTGGGATTTAATGCCTTATTTAGCAAATCATGTCTTTATACTTTTATACTAAAATCCTCTATTTTCAGGGAAAAAAACCATGAATTATATAATACACAAAGGTGTTGTAGGCAACTCAGCCAGAGTTTACTGAACACTTATCTCAAAGAGCTTATAATCATTCTAAAACTAAATTCTCAAGATATAGTTCAATGGTAATAGAAAAGAGTAGATGCCTAAATGCCATAGTGAGCATTTTCAACAAGGGAGCAATTGAGGTGAGACTGGCAATGGAGGGCTTCACAGTGAAGGGGGACTTGACCCAGACCTTAGACGATGGGAAGAGTTTAAACTGATGGAGAAGAGATAGGAGGACTGAGTATTTTGCATTTGTAGCAGCATGAGGTGGCTGCCACTGAAGGGTTGAGTGCTGAGTAGAGAGATGATAACTGGCTCGTTTAACATATGAAGCCACATTTTAAAGAATCTCACCTGCTAAATGCCAATCTATTCTTCCCCCACTGACAAACCCTGTAGTGGCAACTTCCTCGTGTTCTTTCAAACTGTTCTGAGACTAGAGACCCACAGAAAACATCTGGACAGGGGAATGGCAGAGTGAAAACTAGACTTTTGGGAAGCTAATTGATTTTATTATGTATGCCTAACTTCTTAGGAAAACCAAAAGCAACCCTCAGACAACCAGGAATTTCTTCAGATTTTTCTATCAGCAAAAAACCTAACCCAACACTGTTAAGAGACAGAGGAAACTCTCTTGGAGTTAAGTCTGATGCTGAAATGCCGCCTTACACGTTACACACAACTATTGGAAGTGAAGTATTCAAAGACGTTCCAGTGCAGAGGCATGTGACCATGTCTACCAACAACAGGTATTTGGGCTTTATCTGGCTAAAAGGAGAAAAGTATGGTGAACGTAGGATAATAAATGTTAAAAATGTTTGTTCAGGATAAGAAGGAAATACTCTCTGTTATATCTAATGTAAGTTCACATGTGGAAGGGAAATGCATCATTACTACAAGGCCACTTTCCCTGCTACCTAAATGTCATTGTCTGAATATCTTTATATTTTCTCTGCGTTTTTGGTAATCTCTCCTTATAAAATTCACATTGAAAGCTCTCACAGGAAAAAAAAACTCTTAACGAGTTATTCTAAGATGCTGTTTCAGCATAACTTACAATTTTTTCTGAAAACCTTTCTTATAATTACTTTTGTAAATTTTTGGTAAAATCTTACTGATTTGTGCATTCCACTATGCTCTAATAATCATATCTATAATTATACAGTAGCATCATACATCCGTGTATCAGAATATTGGACAGAATAAGGGCAAGCTTAAAGTCATAGTTTGGGTGCTGCCATTTACTAGCCAGGTGAATAAGTGAAATTCTTTCATCTTTTGGGCTGTGGTTTTCACATTCATTTAATGAAAAGGTTAAACTAGGTGATCTCAAAGTTCCTTTCTGGTTCTAAATTTTTTTTTTTTAAGATTTTATTTATTTGAGAGAGAGAGAATGAGAGAGAGAAAGCACATGAGGTGGGGAGGGTCAGAGGGAGAGGCAGACTCCCTGCTGAGCAGGGAGCCCGATGTGGGACTCGATCCAGGGACTCCAGGATCATGACCTGAGCCGAAGGCAGTCGCTTAACCAACTGAGCCACTCAGGCACCCATGGCTTTAAATCTTATAATGTAATTCAGGTCAGCAAACTACGACCCCTGGGCCAAACCTGGCCCATTGCCTGTTTTTTTTGTAAATAAAGTTTTATTGAAACAAAGCCACATCCCTTTGTTTATATATTGTCTGTGGTTGCTTTTGCACAACCACAGAGTTGAGTAGTTGTACAGAGATAGTATGGCCTGCAAAATCTAAAATGTGTACTAGTGGACCCTTTACAGAAAAAGTTTACCAACTCCTGATATAGATGAATCAGTATCACATTCTTTCATTCTTTTCGTGTCTTTATAAAATAAATTTTGTTGTATCATATCCTCTTAAATCAGTGTTCAGAAATCCCAGCACTGTCCCCCATACTAGAATATTTAGAAAGAATTAATTATTTTTAATAAGTTAGGTGAAATTTTTCATAGTGGTATATATTTAATGCTAGTTATGGCTAGTTATTACAATTTTGATGAGGTCTAGGAAATACGTAGTTAAAACTTGGATCTTTACCCAAAGCACAGGTTGGGTCCCATATGTGATTAAGGTACCATCGTCTCCTCTAGTTGTGTGCCTAAATTTCAAGATCCATTTTGAATTGAATCTATAAAATGACAGCAAAACCAAGACATTCTGGATTGTGGTCTCAGGCGGGCATTCTCTATCCTATGGTCTGGTGTCTCCTACCTGTCTCTTAGTGTCAATAGGCAACCTAAGCAAGTGCCTTCCCTTCCTCCAGGTAGCACCAGCAGTAATTGAGTGGCGGCTGTGCCAGCACCAAGCAGCCCAAAGAGCAGGCCCATGATGGTCCTTTCTGACCTACAGCCTAATGTGTTGTCACCCTTCCACCTAGCAGCATTAGGCCCAGGGATGTACATTCTGCTCTGATGGGTGGCACCTGCAGAGATCAAGAAGGAGCCCCAACAGCAACAAATAAATGTACCAGACCAGAATAGCACCATAAGGGCACTGAAAAATGAGTTATCATTGGAACTACAGCCTACAGAAGTGGGCCAGGAGCTATGTGCTAAACCTAAGTAGTCTAAAATATGACTTTTAGGTAGAATTCAGAGTCTCCTAACATATGTCCAAATGTCCAGGATACAATAAAAAAAATCATTTGTTATATTAAGAACCAGGATAATGACAGCTTGAATGAGAAAAGACAGTTGACAGATGCCAACACCAAGATGAATCAGATGTTGAAATTATCTGACAAGAATTTTAAAGCAGCTCTCCTAAAAATGCTTCAATGAACAATTGCAAATAATTTGAAAAAAGTGGAAAAATAGGAAATTCACCAAAGAAATAGAACATATAAAAAAAAGAACCAAATGGAAACTATAGTATTAAAAAATGGAATACCAGAATAAAAAAATCACCGGGTAAGCTCAATGACAGGATGAATATGACAGAGAAGAGAATCAGTGAACTTGAAGATAGAGCAATAGAAATGGCCCAAGATGAAAAACAGAGTAGACTTCCTTCAAAAACAAAGTAAAACAAACAAACAAACAAACAAACAAAAAACACCTAGTAGAGCCTGAGGGGCCTATGGAAATAAAACACCTAGAAGAGCCTTAGGGACCTGTGGGGATAATAAGAAAAGGCCTAACATGTGTATTATCAGAGTCTCAGAAGAGACTCAGGAGAAGACAAAGAGTGGGGCTGAAAGAGTATTTGAAGGCATAATGGCTGAAAACTTCTTAAATTTGGCTAAGGACGTAAACCTACAGATTCAAGAGTTCGGAGAGTCCTAAATAGGATAAATTCATTGAAACTCACATGGAAGACACATGATAATTAAACTTCTAAAAACTAAAGACAAAGAAAAAAATCTTGAAAACAGCGAGAGAGAAATGACACATCATCTATAGGGGCATACCAGTTTTGTTTTGTTTTGTTTTGTTTTTTAAGATTTATTTATTTATTTATTTTAAAGAGAGAGTAATATTAAATAGTAAAAACTATTAACTTAAAATCTGAGGACTCACCAAATCTTTTGAGAAGCTAATAAAAGGCATAAATGATCTTCCCAGAAAAATAAATGCGTACACATATACACACATCTTTGCATATTAATTCAGGAGATTCGTGGCCCCCAGAAGCCCTTTTTCAGGATCTGTGGTTAAGAACTCAGTTCTTAACCAGTTAACAAACTGGAAGGTTCTAGAAAAATAACATGACAGATATTTTCTGACATTGTAGGTATCAAGGTAAGTTTACCATGTGTCACCAGTAAAATAGAAAGGGGTCAGGTGTAAGGATATCTGATTGATTTGTGATTTCTCTGGTTTATATGAGGGAAGGAAATGTTTATCTCTAAAATAATGTAATTCATGACCATTGTATTTTTATTAAGGTGATAAAATTACTAAATTAGGTATTTAATATATTTATCCATAAAACATAGATAAATACAGTGCTGAAGGTCGAGGTTCCCATTAGGCCCAGAAAGAGAGAAGAAATCGCTATGTGTATATTTATAGTGAGTAAGATCATGGACTTTGGATAGGAATAAATGGCTGTCTGGCATTAGCCAACAGACACCATGATCATAAAGGCATCTTTCAAGAATTAAGCTAAGTGAATATAAATTTATTGTTAGTTTCTGAGTCTTTGTATGTTTGACTATTGTATGTTTAGTACATCCTAAATATTTGTAGGAAACATTTTCTAAGATACCTTTATTGCTTTGTTCTGATTGCAAAAGCACTATGTGTATGGTATAGAAAATTTGCAAAGCATAAGGAAGTAAAAGGAATAAAAAAATTGCCTCTAATCCAAACATAAATGTAAACATTTAAAAAATGTCTATTGGGGGCACCTGGGTAACTCAGTTGATTAAGCGTCTGACTTGATTTCGGCTCAGGTCATGATCTCAGGGTCCTAGGATAGAGCCCTGCATGGGGCTCTGCCCTCAGTGGGAAGTCTGCTTGAGGATTCTCTCTTGCCCTCTCCTCCTGCCCCTCCCCCCCTCAAATAAGTAAATCTTTAAAAAATATATCTATTTTAGGGACGCCTGGTTGGTTAAGCACCTGACTCTCGCTTTCAGCTCAGGTCATGATCTTGTGGTCATGAGATTGGGCCCCACATCAGGCTCTGTGCTTATCTTGGAGTCAGCTTGAGATTCTTTCTCCCTCTCCCTTTGCTTCTCCCTCCCCCCTCTCTAAAATAAATAAGTCTTAAAAAAATATATGTATTTTATTTATTTGTATATGTTTTTAAAAATACCAGTGGGATTGTGCTGTGTATTACTGTTTTATAACCTGTTTTAAAAGGTAAATACCTTGTTGGCCTTGGGGTATACCTGTGGGTGCTGCTGGCCATGTAGTGTCTTTTGACTTATGACCTTGACATAATAGATAGGCTTGTGGTTTTTTAATTTAAAGATATTAAGATTTAGTTCACGAAAATTTATTCTAAGGGGTTTTTGTACTTTTATACTTTTTTAGGTATCTGTATTTTATCAGCTTACATCTTAATGCCTAAGTTTCCCCTGAAAACAGCAAATAAAATCATGTATTTATGAATGAGGGGAAAAAAGAATACTTCTACGTTACCAATTTTTTTAAGTTTGTTTTTTTATTTGTTTATTTAAAGTAATCTCTCTACCCAATGTGGGGCTCGAACTCATGACCCCAAGATCAAGAGTTTCATACTCTTCTGACTGAGCCAGCCAGGTGCCCCTACATTATCATTTTCATGTCAGGGAAGTCCGTTGTCCAGCCACCTATTGTTGAATGTAAGTGATTTCCATTATTGTAAGCAATTCTTACTGAACATCTCTGTAGAACAGTCCTTGCATATATTCATAACTAGTACCTTAGAATAAATTGGTAAAATTGGGTCGGAGGGTATACATACTAAGGCTATTACTAATTTATGCTCTACACAGATTATACCAATTATATTCTAGAAGCATATGGATGTGATTGTTTCTTTGTACCCCTGTCAACACTAGGCATCACTTTTTTAGTTGATACTTTAAAAGGTGAAAAAATGTACCTGTGTTTTAATGTCTATTTCTTTGACTTTGATTCTTAAGGAGGTTATAATTTTGTCATATGTTTATTCGACCATTTGTAGATCTTCTATGAATTACATGTCTTTGCCCTTTGCACGACTTTTCTGTTTTTTTCTTTTCTCATTTGTAAAAATAATTTATAAATTAAGGATATCGACCCTTTGTAATATGTTGGCAATGTTTCCTCAGTTTATTTAATTTTGGTACTTTCATTATACAAAAACTTTTAAAATTTTCTAGAGTTACATCTATTAATCTGTTTCCTTGTGGCTGCTGTCTTTAGGTGTTAGGCTGAGAAAAGCATTTCTACTCCAACATTATGTAATAGGTCTTCTGTTTTCTTTTAGAATGTTATGATCTCATTAAATCTTTAATCCAGAATTTATGTGGTTGTATAGCATAAGCGTTAGCAGTCCTGTAAGCCAGATGTCCTAATACCAGTCATTGCATAATCTTTTCTTTCCATGCTGGTTTCGAATGTTGTATTCACTAATAATAAATTATTATAAATATATGACTCAGTTTCTGGGCTTTCCATTCAGAATCATTAATTATCTGCCTATTCTTTTGCTGTGCCAAACTATTCAAATTATTATAACTCTATAATGTGTCAATAACCTTTACTCTCCACTTCCTCCTTTCTCTCCTCCTGATTTGGCTTCTTGCTTCTATCATGTGCTTTCACTATACCTATTGCCACTATCATAGCACTTAGTAGACACTTGGAGTCTAGTGAGGGTTTTTATAAATATATTTTGTCAGTGCATTATTATCTATTTTCATGTAAGAGATTATACAAATCTAGCAGTTTATAACGCATGTTTATTATCTCCTAGTTTCTGTGGGTCAGGTATCTGACACTGCTTAGCTAGGTCCTCTGCTTCAGTCTCTTATGAGGCTGCAGTGAAGGTACTGGCCATGGCTGGGGTGAACTGAGCAAGAATCTGCCTTTGGGCTGATGCACATGGTTGTTGGCATAATCATTTCCTTTTTTTCTCAGTGCCCGAGTTCCTAGCTGTTGGCCAAAGACCACCTTCAATTTCTTTCCACATAGGCCTCCCCAATATGTCCATTTGCTTCATCAAAGCCAGCAAGGGAGAGATTATGCTAGTGGGGGGGGGGGGGGGAATTAGAATCTTTTGTAACCTAATCATTTGTAATCCCCTCAACCTTGAAATATTCTGTTGGTTAGAAGCAAGTGACTCAAGGGGAATAGATTGCACAAAGTTGTGGATACCAAGGCAAGAATCACTGGGGGCCATGTCATAACTGCTTCCCACAGTCTGTTTTCTCAACTATATGTATAGTCCATGAGATAGGGGTGTGTTTCTCTTGCTTAATCATAGATCATTACTGTCTCCCCATGCCCCCACATAGTAGGTCCTTAAGCAAGTGTTTGTGGGGTAAGAATGTGTCTCTAATATGTGGCATATGTTTAGATTTGATGGGGGATTTTTTTTGGATCAGTCTAAGTATTTGTCTTTTTTTTTTTTTTCTTTTGAGTGCGAGTGGGGTGGGGGGAGAGGGAGAGAGAGAATCCCAAGCAGGCTCCACACCCAGTGCAGAGCCCAACCTCAGGGTTCATCTGATGACCCTGAGATCATGACGTGAGCCAAAGTCAAGAGTTGGACGCCCACCCCACTGAGCCACCCAGGCACCCCACTATTTGTCTTTTAAGAAACAAAATGATACATGTTTTATACTTACTGTTATAAAATTGATTGGACCTCTTTCATCTTATTATGTTTGTTTTTCATATGTCCCTGCAGTTTCCCTTGAAAACTTTCTTTTGCTATGTCAACTGTTTTCTTTCCTGTCCATCAGACCTACGCATGCTTGAACCATTGCTCTCCTTGCCATAATCTCTCTATGCTCTCTCTTTGCTCATACATCTCTGCCTGCTACTAGAGCCCTCAAAGTAGACTCAGAGCAGGGGAAGGTTCCAATTTACATTTTTATGGCTCTGGTGCAAGGGAAAAGAGTGCTGTCTCCCTACCAGTTCTGCATAAGTAGGAGTTGGATATGTTTTGGCATCTTCTGTTATTACACAGATGCATTAATACGTAAATATGATGCTCTTATAGTTGCATACCATCATATATTAAGTAAGTTGTATTGGTAGTCTACCATTTAATAATTTATTATAGAATTAAAATATTATGAGATGTGCTTCATTCCAAAGAATTGGTCTAATTTTTAGAGTATTCCATACCATCCAAAAATTGGAAAATACGTGTACTGTGTCATTGTCACCCACTCTAGTCCCATACCCACTGTTGGGCAACTTGCAGCCATTGATTCATTCAGTCATCTTATTCACTCTTAGAACATTCACTCTCCCTTGCCTGTACCAAGCACTGCCCTAGGCACTGGAAACAGGTCATTAAGACACTTGGAGTCTAGTGAGGGAGACTGACATGAACACAAATGGTGTGTGTGTATGTGTATGTGTGTGTGTGGTTTCTTTGTCCTCCTATTTGGAAAAATCTTCCTACATATATCCAATATAATTTATATAAAAATTATTTGGGGGAGGGTATGAGATGTGGGGAATCTATGTTTCTTTTTTCCTAACTTGTTATTTGAACAATCCCCTCTGTGGTTTGGAATGCCATTTTTCTCATATGCTCAGATACAATGTAAATTGAGTGTTTCTAAGCTCTCTATCATTTTACTTATCTGTTCGAAGATTATAAATGTTGTAACTTTATAACTCATTACAGTATCTGGTGATGGAAGTCCTTCATTTTTTAGTAACATTCCAAAATATTTCTTTATGTTCAACTGCTTATTTCCTGCATGATTTTTTTTTTTTTTTTACTTTGTACAGCTGTCCCTTAAAGGTGATTACTTGGAAATCTAACTTCCAAGTTCTTTTAAAGTTCTAGTTTAAATTTAGCTTTTAATACCCATCACCCGGTATTAAGGAGGGCACATGTGGTGATGAGCACTGGGTATTATACACAACGAATGAATCGTTGAACACTGCATCAAAAACTACTGATGTATTATATGTTGGCTAATTGAACATGATAAAAAAAAGAAAAATGCTAAAAGTAAAACCATAATAAAAAGACTAGTAAACATAACTACATTAAAATTTTAAAAAATAAATTTAGCTCTTAACACATTTTTCCCTGGGTGAATATGAAACATGAAAGCTAATACCAGGTATCATTTTCATTTTTGCTCATTTTCAAATATTCTGACTTGTTTTGCTGTTCAGTGCTGCAGAGACTTTAAATGAAAAGTGGTGTTTAAAACTTGGCGTAGATTTTGCTATTAGAATTTTAATTTACCTTTTTTTTTTTTTAACACCTTAGGTTTAGCCCAAAGGCATCCCTTCCACCACCTTTTCAGATGCATCTCTCAAGAACCTGTGCTAAGGAAATGAGTGGTATGTTTTCTAAACATTATCTTCATGATACTTTTTGGCTTCTGGAGCCTCAGAGCCCCTAAGAAAAATATCTGACGGTGGTTTTTCACATTTGCTCTCACCTTACCCTACTTGGAATATATCTCTCTTCTCTTCCCCTCTTTCCTCATTTCTTTAAATCATGACATGAGGTGATCTAAAGAGAAAATAATACCTCCAGAGATATCATTATTCTGACATAGGCCTTCCTCACATCAGACCAATTCTGTTTCACTTCCGTGTGTCACCTGCAGAGATACTTGTGTCACTTGTCAGGCTCTCACTCATTAGAGGGTACATAAAAATATGGGACTTCAACTCATAAAGTGGTTTCAGATATTCCACCATTTAAAAGCCTGGGACCCTAAACCGTGTGCAAGGACCACTGAACATCTAAGTATGAATATAAATGATTCCTTGGGTTATAAAATCCAAAAGGGCTGTTAAAACTGTAAGAAATATAATAAAGTCAAAGAATCTGCAGATTAAAAATGCACACACTTGTTATCTTGTCTTCTCCAACCAAAGTGTAAATTCCCTGCTCATAGACCCACCTGAGGGACACAGTGTTTCAAAATCAGTATTTATGTTGCAAGAAATTTAAGTGTGATTTTAAATGATTTGCTGCTTTAAGTGTGATTCTTACTGAGTCAAAATAATTTTTTCCGTAAGAACACATCTCTGGTATTTCTTATGGAAATTAATTGAATAATATGATTTCTGTTTATATCAATTACTGTTACACAGGCATTTTCTGAAACATGGCTACTCAGTAAAGTTGTATACCCTTTAGAGATTGTAAATCCTTTTCAATTAGAATGAGCTTTTTTCTATAGAACCATGAGGACTTATTTCAGGAGGACTGCAGTTCACCTGGCAGCTGATATGTACACACTTATACACAGTCTCTCCTACCTGTTATAAAACAGATTACTTCCTTGATTTGTTTAACAAAAGGCACACAGGTTTAGGGGACTCCCAGTGGCCCCACAGAAGAGGTGCATTTAGCAGAGACTCCAATCTTGCATCAGTTCTGACATTCTCTCTTTAAGGGAGGTCTGGCCAGTTCTCAGAAGCTCATCTTTTCCTTATTCCTGGTCCTTTTGTATCATTATCTGGGAAGAACCTAACTAAATTAGTAATGCCTTTATATGGACATCGTGGACTCATTTGTTTGCTGAGCCAAATTAAGTCTTGTGCCCTGTGGTTGATAAAGCAAAGTCAGCATCTAGCCATCCTTGAACCGCTCACCCTTTGGCTTCCTGGCATCCTCAGAGGCCAGCGTTCCCAAACTAGTCTGTGTATCTCTCTACCTGCCAGTTTAAAATAGAACAAAATTTGCTGAATCCCAGTAGAAATACTGTCTGATTAAAATATGAACATATTTTGCTTGTAGATGTTAATCTTTAATACACTCTAATCTGTGTCCCAGGGAAACTTAGAAGAGGTTTGGAATGAATTTCGTTGTTTTTAAAATACCAGAACTATCAGCTATAGTGGACACTCGAATTTCTTTATTGTCTTAGGATGTTGGCTCAGGCATTCTAAGTTTTAAATAAAAAATAAGTGTGAGTAAAGAGAGCTAGCTACAACTTTATAAAAATTCACTTATAAAAGATAAATGATTTGGATTGAGGAAATAAAAGCAATTAGTAGATATCTGTGGGTACCAGAGCTTTTATTTAGTTTATAAACTGAGGCTAGGATGATTACTGTAGGTGGATCAATTTTTGAACTTCTGTGTATTGCTAAATTATTTTTCTCATTAATAAAGCAAAAAATTATATTTTAAAACCTAGACAATTTTTTATTTTCTATAAAACATTCTTTGATCTTACAATTAAGGCATTATCCTAATGCTTTGTGGAATATAACTTTAAGCATTTCATATAAACCAGTATTGTCTAAAATTTAACCTTTCTTAGTTTTACTTAGGAAATGATTGGTTAAATAATAAATTTCATTATTCTTTACGAGGCAAGATCCTCCTGATGTTTAAATTAAATTAGGAATCATTCTTGTAACATAAAGGGAGCAGGTTCCCTCTGTGGGTGACTGTTGAGCCTACTGGTTATTTCAGAGTTAAAATTTAGAATGAAGTTGCCATAGTCCTGCTTGGCCTAATCCTGCTTGCTTCTAAGTCCCTTGACCCCCATAAGCCTGAAGTATAACAAAGCCTAATGACACAAATACTAGGTAATGGGGATAATCTTAAATGTTAAGCCTTCTGGCTAATTCTATCATTTTTTTAATTTAAAGATAATTTAAATCAGACTGTTGAAAAACCAAATGTCACGCCTCCTGCCTCTTACACTTATAAAATGGATGAGGTTCAAAACCGCATAAAGGAAATACTAAACAAGCATAACAATGGCATTTGGATATCTAAGCTTCCACATTTTTACAAAGAGTTATATAAAGAAGAACTTAATCAAGGAATTTTACAACAATTTGAACACTGGCCTCATATTTGCACGGTACGTTTCTCCTTATTCCTTCCTTCTGATGCCTCCTCCCTGCCCCACTTTCAGATTTTGAGTTGTTAGTCATATCACCTTTACCCCGGGAGCATGAAGCACTTGACATAATATTGCTTCATTAATATTTATCTCTAAGGTTAACATCAATTAACCTTAGAGATATCAGTTCTTATTTATAGAAGTATGTCAAGATTGAGGCCTATGTGCGTTGTGATTGCTGTTTTTATATATTTTGTTTTATTTTTATGTGCATTTAATATGTGATAATATGTATATCATTTTGTATTGAACTGCTTCCAGTAGATACTGCTAACTTTGCCGTTTTCATAAGTTGAACTTACTGGTAATAAAACTTTATTAGCTTCAAATTTTACATGCTTATTATTTTGGCTATTTATAGAGTACCTTATTTTAATTTTTAAATTAATACAGGGTTGTGATTTAAAATGTTTACAAACTTCTTTGGAGGAAAAAAATTGACAAGTGAACTGACATCAATTTCTATACCTGTTTTTACTTGAGAGTCTATTATTATACTAAAATGATGGATCAGAATAGTTTATTAGAAATCCTAGTTCAGCCAGCATTAGAGACAATTAGATTCTTAAACTAAAGTAACTATTAGATGTGTCTTAATGTTTTCCTTTACATAGTATATATTCAACGATGTAACTATTTTAAATGGCAGCATTAGCAGCTACTTGGGGCTTCTAAGCTTGCAGAATTATGTATGTATTTTTTTTGTTTGATAGAGGGCTTTCATTTATCTAATTTGATATATATTTTGGCCCCCGACCTTGTTGGGTAAAGCACAGGCCACTCTCTTTTTCTGAACACCTGGCCTGAAGACAGCATGTAGTTTTGTAACCACTTTCTCCTTCAGGTCACTGACACCCACTCGAGTCCCAGCCACTTTCCCGGCAAGTGTCATTCCTTCATTCATCCAGACCATTTGTTCATACACGATTTACCATGTACCTGCAGGTACCGATCACTGCTGTAGATGCCAAGAACGCCTTAGGGCCATGTCACGTGTCAGATTACACAGTGGAAAGTGGGAAAACAGGGAGACATAGTAAACTCTGGAAATAGGCTGTTGCCTTATTTATAAAGTCAGGAATGTTTACAGACTATGTTACCCCTGATTTATGTGGAATATAGGGTTTGCTCTTATAATGGGAATTCCTGTTGGTTGCCGTTCATTTCATTCCATTTTTACTCCTTCCTAGGGAGAGTTTTCTCCTTGGCTGCAGGTTTAGCAGCATTGATGTGCCCCCTCAGGTTTCCCTCATCTTGAGGGGACTTTGGATGTTTCACCAGGCTGCTCAATTTAGAGATGCAGGGCCTAGAGCCCCTTTCTGAATGCTTATGGTTCTTTTATTTTTTAAATCTATAGACAGTCATAAACTAATAACATATCTTCAATGAACTAAGAGCCCTTTTTTGTCAGGATACACATATAACTCACTTTAAAGCTTTGATTAAAAAAAGTTGTCTTTGGAGTAAATTTTTAAAAATTAACTCCACAGATCCTAATGTATTATTGTTTCTGGTTGTTTTTATTTTATACTCCATGATAACTACTAGTGTCTGTGTAGCTTAATTTATGGCTTTTGGGGAGAAATTTTCATCTTTCCTAACTATATGTCTGCAAAACTCCAAAATTTCTCTTGCTAGGATTGTAAGTGAGAGAGTATATCTTTGATGTTAAAACTTTACCTAAAATGAAGGGTTTCTTACTAAATTTCAGGTGTTGAAACAACTGACTTTTTATTTTTTGGTTGTTCAAATTCATCTTTGTTGCATAATAATGTTCAGGCAGTGAGGGTAGAACGTGAAACAGACATAGAATATACCTTTCTTATCTATATTCTGTGTCTCTCAGCTTTGAGTAGGACTGTTTCAGATGCAATCACTATAAATTATTAGGGATGAGAATTTGCTTAGTGTTAAAGCCTTGTGTCTAGGATGCCAAAAACTGCCAGTCTTATTGATGTCTATTAATCTTTCAAAACTGTTTTCTTATAATCTCTGAATATTTTTAATAGCCTGCTGGTATGCAGTTTTAAACAATTACACCATGGTTATTTTTAGACAGTTTTAAACAGTTATACCGTAGTTGTTTTCCCTTTCTTCTGACTTCTTGCTTTTCGCCTTACTGAAAAGCAGAACTGCTGATAGCATGCCCAGGGCCAATGCTATTACAGGCGAGGACACTCTCAAATGCAGCATAGAAAATTCCAAGTAAGGAAGATTTGGTAGTGTGTATCTCTCTATACAGCTCGTTGTGAAACTGAAGAAGAAACCCAAGTATGGCGTATTTCCCTATTTTTTTTTAAATGCTCTCTCTCTCCCAGTCATATAAAACATTCTATATAAAAAAGATTGAAAAATAGAGTTATGAAAGCAAAATCACCCATTTATACCTATATACAATGGATACATCATATGTACTTGACAGACTCAGAGATAGCCACCTGCAGGTATTTCCATTTGAATATCAGAATGGGCAACATAAGCTTCTGGGGCCAAAGAGCAGCTCTGAAATTTTACTTTCATAGAGGTTCTAATCAGCTATGTGCTATAAGCCACTTCACAAGGGTGTTGGATTACTTTTTGATGCAGGCGGAAGGATGCTTTGACTCTGTTGTTCTTAACCTTTGGATCTCTCCAACAACAAAGTGTGGACTGAGTTTTGAAAGCTAAAGAGCATATAGTCATGTTCACAGTGATGAACCCATTGCATTGGGTTCCTAGGCAACTTGTGAGGGAAGTGGAAATAGTGCAGAAGCTGTCGTGAAAAGGCAAAGAGCCTGAGATGGTAGGTCTCTAGCCCAAGGATACTGGAGCCTAAGAATTCCCACTTAGTCCCAGGAGGAGGACAGTAACACCTCTTAGCTGTTCTAGAATGCTGGTCTTATTAATGTTCTTCTTAACTGCTGTGTTTAGCTAGGATTTATAAAATGCTTCTATGAGGGCGCCTGGGTGGCCCAGTCATTAAAGCGCCTGCCTTCGGCATGGGTCATGATCCTGGAATCCCGGGATCAAGTCCCACATCAGGCTCCCTGCTCGGTGGGGAGCCTGCTTCTCCCTCTGCCGCTGCTCCCCCTGCCTGTGCTCGGTCTCTGTCAAATAAATACATTTTTAAAAAAATGCTTCTGTGAGCCAGACACTGCCCTGGGTGCTAAGGATAACTGTAAACAAGACAGACATGGTCCTTGCCCTTATGGCACTTACTGTCCAATGGAGAAAATAAACATTGAACAAGTAATGATAAGCCTGTGACTGTGCTGAAGAAGTGCACGGTGTTAAGGAAATGTGTAAACAACTTAGGATGATGAGTCAAGAAAAACTTCCTGGAGGAGGTGGCTGCTCACTGAAACCTGACAGGTGAGCTGAAGTAAGCAGGCAAAGGAGGCAGCCTGTAACAGCCCTGAGATGGAAAGAAAAGCACACTTTTTCAGGAAACTGAAAGAATTTCGGTAAGGAGAGAGTGGCTCAAGAAGAAACTCAAGAGGCAAGCAGAAGCTAGAGGTCACTTCATGAAAGAGTCATCATCTGGTGGGAACTTAGCGTGTACCCCACACCAGGAGGTCACCCAGGATCCAGAGCTTCTGGCAGACTTTGATTTCTAGTAAAATTCCAAATCTCATAACAATGACTGTTGAATACCAGAGATTTTGTCGACATTTCCCACTCTCTGCAATATGGGTAGAGGGAGAAACCTCTCATTCCCACGTGAGTCAGAATATGTATCTTGATTTAATGCCTTACCTGATGCTGCACAGAGAGCTGCGGGGCTCATCCTTGAGCCGGACAGGAGCTCAGCTGAGAAGAATTTCCGCCCCGCCTCAGAGACCTAGAGGAAGAACACAGGGCCACCTCGGGATAGCTGGGGCAATGTTCTGAGTTGTGCTGGAGACATACCAGGCCTTAATTATGAATATAACATTTTGTGAATGAGGGCATGAAATTCTAGAACATAAAATGTGAGCGATGATAAAACTGCCCCATTGTACTAATTATTCATGCTTTTACAAAAAGTTGTTTACTATTAATCTGTATTTTTGTTAAATGTCATTTCCCTACCCCTTAGAAATCACCGCACTTTACATTGTTGAGTACCCTAATACCTCAGACTCTAAAAATTCTTAAAGTTCTGAATTGCATCAGTACAGTAATCTCCATAATATCGTAGGAGGTGACGGCAGTTCTGCCACTTACAAAGATATGTTTTTCTATTTTTGGGTGTTCAGGAATTTTTCTTTAATTGTGGTAAATAATTGTAGAAGATAATAAAGCCACCTGTTAGCCCATGCAACATGAACTGCCCTTTTTTAAAAAAATTTTTATTGTTATGTTAATCACCATATATTACATCATTAGTTTTTGATGTAGTGTTCCATGATTCATTGTTTGTTCATAACACCCAGTGCTCCATGCAGAATGTGCCCTCTTTAATACCCATCACCAGGCTAACCCATCCCCCTACCCTCCTCCCCTCTAGAACCCTCAGTTTGTTTTTCAGAGTCCATCATCTCTCATGGTCCGTCTCCCCCTCTGACTTACTCCCCTTCATCTTCCTCTCCTGTTATCTTCTTCTTTTTCTTTTTTCTTAAAATATGTTGCGTTATTTGTTTCAGAAGTACAGATCTGTGATTCAACAGTCTTGCACAATTCACGGCGCTCACCATAGCACATACCCTCCCCAATGTCTATCACCCAGCCACCCCATCCCTCCCACCCCCCAACCACTCCAGTAACACTCTGAACTTCCCTTTTTTAAAGCCTGGCTATTTCTGGGCTAAAACCGAACAACTTGAATTTCTAAGGAAATGAACATAAATCAAACAGCAGTGATGCGTCCTCGGATTTAATAGGATGGCCACCATCTACATAGCAGCGCCAGCAGAAGCAGCAGTGAAAAGATAAACCAAGGGCGTCAAAGTATAGCCATAATATCTAATTGGAATCCAATTTCTTTTCTAATCATTCACCAATAAAAATAATGTGTGGTGAACACATTGAAATGGTTTTTAAATTTAATTTCAGTGAACATCTGAATAGAAGAAAGACTAGCACTGTGGCGAAATGAGAACAGCGATGTTGATGTGTATGATGTTGCTGTGCTGGGACGTGAAACAGAGCAACTGCCCACAGGGCGCTCGAGTAGGATGGGAAGAGTTTGGGCTTTGGAGTTCCGTGTTTGCCTTGCCATCTCTTAGCTAGATTACTTTCAGTGTACAAATCATCCTCTCAGGGCCCCCACTCTGTTCTAAAATGTGGCTCTATCCATCACATAGGGTTGCTGAGTGAAGTGGGACAAACTATAAAAAGCAGCTGCCATGCAGTATCAGACACATAGCAGCTATTTAGGAAAAAGGCCATTATTTTTTGAGGGGCAGCCCAGCTTAAATTAAAGCAGGTTATAACCACCAGCAAACCAGAGACATGCCCAGCAAGCTCTACAAAGGAACTTATCTCAGTGAAGATAGAGGAAAAGCTAACGGAAGAATAAAAATTTAAATTGAAAAAAGATAAGGAGCAGTAGATGACTGAAGTCAAAGGAATCGAAACTCCAAGATGAGGTGAGTTTCTGTTATCTTAGGGGCACACACCCCCGCCCCCACCAAAGGTAATGAGGGCATGCCTAGAGTACCTACTTAGCCTAGAAGGCACAGTGAAAGCCACAGCCACCAGCGAAGATCATCCCCAAAAGCTGTGCACACATTTAACCAGCAGATGCCATCATCTTCCTGAACGAAACTGAGCAAGAGCCTGACCTTGGACACACTGAAGCAAAATGACTTGAAGTCTATCCTCATATAAATAGTTGCAGTCAGCATCAGTAAAAAGTCCTTACTAGGATAAAGGGGTGAGAGGTAAAAGAGAGTATGAGCCTTAAATTGTATACAGTCTATAAAACTGCTCATCCAAGATGGTGGAGAGTTCTTCTGGGCAGATGGTTTGTAAACACTCAGGGGTTACCCTCTACAGGCACTTTTTACCTTTATCTTTGATTAAATCTCTGCGGAATATGCCACAAACATTTGTACTTCTTAAACAGAAGCAACTAAAAATTGTAACTGTTTCTGAATATCTTGGGCTCAGCATCACTAGTATTGGTAAACTGCTGCCGATAGGGTGGCAGTTGTAGGTGGTGTGGAACATTGAGGTGTGTGGGTTAGCTCATCTCTGTATTTCCCTGCATGCAGTATATGCCCCACCCACTGCCCTTATGGATTTCAGCTCTCAACCTATCAGTTTGTCTTCACTGTGGCCCAATGGTGCCATTGGGCACCATTTTCTCATCTCTCTCCGTGGTCTGACTTTTCCAGCACTTCTCAATTTTAGTACAAAAAGACTGAGCTCTTAAGGAGGTCATCAACCAGTCAATCTTTCTTTCTGTGAACTGGCTAACCATAGAGTACTAGCTTCTGGTCAGTAACTCTTTGATGTTTTCACTGTTGCAAGGTACTTAGGGGTCTTTTATTCACTGCTGAAATTGAGTTTTTAAATTGGTTTCTTTTTGAGTTCAAAACCTTGCTAATGCTTGGATTGCTCAGAAGCAGGCCTCCAGGTAAATGTGATTTTACTGTACTGTCTCCGGTTTGTATTGGATGGTGACCACATAAAATGAAATTTAGAACTTAAAGCTTCAGGGGCACCTGGGTGGTTCAGTCGGTCAAGTGGCTGCCTTCGGCTCAGGTCATGATCTCAGGGTCCTGGGATCGAGCCCCACGTCAGGATCCCTGCTCAGCGGGAAGCCTGCTTCTCCCTCTCTATTGCTTGTGCTCTCTTGCATTCTCTGTCTCTCACAAATAAATGAATGAAATCTGAAAAAAGCAGAAGAAGAAGAACTTAAAGCTTCAACACAAAGAACCACAATGGAAACAAAACTGTGACTGGATGAGACCTATACAACTGTTTTAGAAAACTTTTTAATTTAATTGGACAATACCAATTCTATTAGAGAATCCCAAAGAAAATTCTGATTCCACGAGAGACAATAAATTTACCTCAGTAGCTCATGCTGCGGAGTTAGCGGATGAGCCTTCCATAGACTCAAAGGATTTGGGCTTCAGGAATCTAAGTTTACAGGTAAAATTAGAAAGGAAAAAGTAAAGACCTCTAGAATTAAGAAGAAAGTTTGTAGGTGCGTAGGATAAAGACATTTGTGTGAACAAACTGGGCTTCTGAAGAAATTGATGTTTGAAATCCTTGGGCCTCACATATACCAAACCTAATATGTCTACTCTAAACTTATGAAATCCCAGAGGGGTGTGAGAGAGAAGTATTTCACTGTAATTCCAAATGAGGCAGAAATCAAACTAAATATAATAAACTTATTGGGATAAAAAGTCTAAGGCATATTAGATACCGGAATTTTCTGATGAGTACCAAAGGTGGTGGTTTAAACTCCATGGTGTAGGGAGTTAATTTTCTATGTCACCTACCTGTCTTTCCTGTTGGGGGTGAGGGTGAGAGGAGTGAGTGAAGATGTGGAGTTCCAGGTCATGCCACTTCCTGGTCATTGGACTGGTAGTTTTTTGAGTGGATATTCGAAGCCAAAAAAAAAAAAAAAAATGTAGAGCCACAAAACAAAGAAAACATGGAGGGAAAGGGTAGGATTATGATCTGGAATCTTCTCCTACAGAACAGAAGGCCCATGACTCCCTCCTCAGGTATGTATCTGGATCAGGTAGACTAGAGAAGGTGAAAAGCGACCTTATAAGAGATAACTGAAATGATGAGCTGCTGATTATCATACTAAGTATATAACAAAAGCCACATTTCAAGTGGCTGTTGACTTACCTTGGTCATTTGTGAAGGCTAGAAGAAAACTTTCTACTTGGGGGATGCAACAGGTGATCACATGACAATCTGGTTAGATGCACCAGGGCACAGTGAATAATGGACACCACACTGTAACCCACATTATAGCAATTCCTTATCTTTGGGGAGATTGTTGTAAGCTGGGGATAGAGTGGTAGGTATCTTTTGTAAGCCTATTTACCAGATAATTAAAGAGAGACAAAGACACATTTTGTGGAGGATAGGTAGCAATCACTGTAGAATGTCTGAGAAAAACAAATTTTCGTGAAAATTTTAAAACAAAGTTTCAGTTGAAAAAAATTTGTTTTCTGTTTTTTTAACTTGAAAAATATGAGTTTCATTATTTTTCCCTTTGAATTCAGTAACCCTTCAGCCAGTATCCAAAGATTGCTTAGAAAGTATATGGACCAGACATTATCCATATCACTAAGCATATCCATGAATATTTGTCTTACATGTTGAAGGACATCTCATTCAGCTCTGGTTAGTGTCAGATTCAGTTCCTAAAGTCAGGCCTGTGTTTAATCTTAGTAAATACTGATTTGAATTTAAAGAGGCCAAATTACTGGAGAACAAAATGGAGTTTAGATTTATAACCAACCCTCTTGAGATTAAGGAAGAAGCACATTGGAAAGTGCCTACAGTTCAAGGAACTAGTCATTTGGGGTTAGGGGGTGGCTATCTACTTTAAACAATAACAGTAAAATGAAACTGCTGCTAGGGCACCTGGGTGGCTCATTCGGTTGAGCATTGCCTTCAGCTCAGGTCATGATCCCGGAGTCCCAGGGTCAAGCCCCACATTGAGCTCCCTGCTCAGTGGGGAGTCTGCTTCTCCTTCTGCCCCTTACCCTGCTCATGCTCTCTCTCTCTCTCTCTCTCTCACTCACTCGCTGTCAAATAAAATCTTTTTAAACCTTTAAAAAATAAATGAAACTGCTGGGGAAAGAAATCTGTCCAGTTATTTGACTGTTGTTTAGAATTTGGATAAACTTATTGGTCAAAAATCTATAGGCTGACTGGAAAAGCTTGACTTAACTATTGTAGACACAGTCCTGGAAACTTACTAATTCCAGATGATCTCTTAGCATTAGTCTGAAATAAAGATCAGAAAAGAAAGGGAATTCTGTTTCCCCTAAGTGGCCCTAATATTCATAAACTTCTGTTAAGATAGTAATTCCTAGTTAGAAGAACTCAATGTGCTGGCCATATTTAGAGATCATGTCTAGAGGTTTGTTAAAGTGCATTGTTAGGTAATTGGTCCTGATCACATCTAAAGCACAGGTGGGAATGGAAGCTTCAGGGCTGGGAGTGGGGGAGACTGTTAAACAAACATTGACGTATCTCATGTTCCAGTTCACTCACTGGATAGAAGATAATCATAAAGCTGAAGAATCCATCTTACCCTCTTTTGAGTTAGAAGAAGCCATGTGGACATTTGGGGCATGGGGCTTGTGAGAGTTGTTTTAGATAAATAAGAAATTCCACTGCAATTAGTTTCTACCACCCACTTCAGAGAAGGTGTTGCAAAAGGTTGAGAAGAGGTCTATAGGCGAAGAATGAAGGTGGGCCCAGAAGGCTCAGCTGGCTTTTGGTGTGGAGGACAGTCATGCCTAAATCTAAGATTACCTGAATTGGGATTCTATATGACAAGTGAATAATTCACATAGAATTCTCTTTTATTTCTCCCTTTACTCCAAACGTATGTTTCTTAAACCTTCTCTGGATACTGTGTTCTTTTATCTTATTGTCTTAAAGCACAGTGAAGATTGGCATTTTAAGATTCCAGATTTAAAAACATGAATCTCGAGACCACTGAGAGCAGGATGAGGAGTTGTCCAAATATTTATATCCCTATGGTTTAAAATTAGGGACATAAATTGTGACTATCATATAATGTGCCATCCAGAGGGTCACAAGGTGTCAGCAGGAGTTTACCAAGGATGATTAGGAATCCAGCAGATGCTAACCATGAACTCGGTTGCCTCTACTTTCATTGATGCTTGAGGTTTTTCTGTCATGGACTTTTCCCCCAGTCCTCAAAACTTAAATACACCTTGGCAGAAGAATGTGAGGAGGAAAACCTAATGTTTTATACTTGTGTTAATATTCATCTTCCTCATGTATCATCTAGAATATATAGTCAGATTAACAGCGATCTATTTTAATATTAAATTGACTATGTCTCTTCACTTTTTAAAGCTCTCCTTGGGTAACAAGACAATATCTTCTTTATGTATACATATTTAGATTCTTTCTTCCTAAGCACTATATAGAAAATGAATAAATGAAGTCAATGTTCTTTACTAAAAAGCTGAGCTGTCAGGAATAAACCATTGGGAAGAAAGCTAGGAAATTTTTAGACAAAACTGAAGCGTACTTTAATATTCTATTCTTCTTAGGAGAGGGAGGACTTCTTACAAGCTAGTATTATTACCTTAGTGGTCTGGAATGCTCTTCCAAGGGCTTAAATTGCAACTGAGGGATAGCTGAATAGGATCTTACAAATAAGGAACATTTTAGAGGGTTGGGAATGCTAACTTCAGTCTAATCAAAAGTTGAGAAACTTTTTTTAAAATAAAGGGCCAGGTAGTAAATATTTTCGGTTTTGTGGGCCAACAGCTCTGTCATTGTTACCCACCGTCTGGCACAACTGCTTGACTCTGTTCTCGAAGGGCAAAAGCAGGCAAACGCAACGCCTAAACAAATGGGCATGGCTGTGTCCCAACAAATCTCCATGTACACTGCATTTCATATCATCTTCACCTCACAAAATAATTCTTCTGATTTTTTTCAATCATTTAAAAATATAAAAGTCATATTAGCTCACAGGCAAGGCAAAAGCAGGTGGTGAGCTGCATTGGGCTGCAGCTTGTAGTTTGCTAACCCCTGGTCTAATAATATAAAGGCTTAAAACTTGGAAAAAATGGTGCCATACCTCAATTTCTCTTTCTTCTCTTACACAAAGAGATGCCATCAAGCCATGCCTCTCAGAAATGTTATACAGATAAAAATTAGAGATTGGAATGACATTCAAATGCCAGGCATTTTTTTAAAATTTTTTATTATGTTAATCACCATATATTACATAATTTGTTTTGGTGTAGTGTTCCATGATTCATTGTTTGTTCATAACACCCAGTGCTCCACGCAGAATGTGCCCTCCTCAATACCCATCACCAGGCGAACCCATCCCCCCACCCTCCTCCCCTCCAGAAACCTCAGTTTGTTTTTCAGAGTCCATCGTCTCTCCTGGTTCGTCTCCCCCTCTGCATTTTTATCCCTTGTTCTTTGGAGGGGCAGTTTTTAGCTTTCTACTTTAGTGGTTGTAAAAACTGCACCTTATCCCTGGAGGGTCTTTTCCTAAGTAATGGAAAGTTAAGGGTTTTCTCAGGACACTGCAAGAAGAAGAACAGCTAGGGCTTCAGTTTTGTCTAAATATTTCCTAGCTTTCTTCCCAGTGGTTTATTCCTGACAGTTCTGATACCTTTTCACAGCTTCATCCCACTTTGTATTCAGTCGATTTTTGTAAGCTGTTGCTTTGGATTTGACAGAACCGAATGAGATGTGTGGTTTACAGGGCAGGAACTCTCATGATTTCATAAGGTTGTTGGAGGCCAGATGCCCCATAAGGGAAATTAATGCTGTTTTATTTCCCTGTTTATTTCTGAAATGTGGCTCATGATGTTATTTGTAGTTGAAGGAAATGCATTAAGTCTTAGTAGTTGAGAAGAGTAAAATGTACACTTTTTTGTTCTCTTGAATAATTTGAAAACAGTGTTGTTCTCATTTAAAAATGCATTAATGTGTTTTCAGATTGTTTATAGCCATTGAGATATCTGTCATTTGCTTTATTTAAAAATTTCAGGTGGAAAAACCTTGCAGTGGTGGTCAAGATTTACTTCTTTATCCAGCTAAGAGAAAGCAGCTTTTGAGAAGTGAACTGGATGGTGAAAAAGTGCCTCCATCCCCACTACCTGCTCCAAAGCAAATACCACCATTAAAAGGGTGTCCAGCAGTTATGCCAGGAGACTTTAAAGAGAAAGTTTCAGAGCTGCTGGCGAAATACTCAAGTGGTCTTTGGGCCAGTGCACTCCCCAAAGCCTTTGAGGACACGTACAAAGTGAAATTCCCTGAGGATGCCTTAAAAAATCTTGCCTCGCTTTCTGATGTATGCACCATAGACTACATTTCTGGAAATCCCCAGAAGGCCATTCTCTATGCTAAACTTCCATTGCCCACTGACAAAATCCTGAAGGATGCAGGGCAAGCACATGGTGATTTTGATATCAAGTCTATGATTGAACAAGAGTATCTGCAGATAGAAGAAAACGTTGCCAAAAGTGCTGATACCTTTGTGGAGAATACAACTGTTCCTCCGTTAATCATTCCAACTGAGGCGTCCCCATCAGTATTGGTGGTTGAACTGAGCAACACAAATGAAGTGGTTATCAGGTGGGTTTTATTTTCTAATTCTTTAGGACCCTGGTGTACTGTTGTCACTTGTCTATTCTTCCCACGGGTGTTGGGAGTTGAGGAAGAATAGTATATTCTTAGTTCTGTGGAATTGTAATGAAGTATAATAATAATTCTTGTTTTCATATCTTGCACATTTCTCTCAACTGCCAGAACTTTTTGTGTTTGTATCTCTTAGATTAATTTTTATTTCTTCCACATTATAATTGTATATGTACATTTGTCTCTCCCAGTAGAGAGTGAGCATCTTGGAATCAAAGTACTTAAAAAAAATCAATCTCTGCATGTATTCTTAATATTTGTTAGATTTTTTAATTATACATTTGTTCTTGTGAGAAAAGATAACCAATTGTTTTAAAAATTGGAATGATAGTATGGTCTGAATGTGAAACAAAATCTGTGTTGAAAGCATAATGATAACTATGTCAAAAGCAATACCTAATCCATAGAAAAAGTAAGTCACTCACTAGGGAGGTAACACTATTTAATGTGGGACAATGTAGCATTTCATAAAAGTCAGAATAGCTGAGCACTGCTTACCTAGTATAATACAACAGATTAGCCCTTGGAGCCAAAAGTACTCTGGTTACTTGGTCCTTTTGATAACAGTCATTGCCAAAGTGGCTGGTGATATCTGGAATTACAAAAAATGGTCCAGGTCCAGGCACTTGTTGTGGACTTTTGGAGAAAATATAGAATACATAGAAGATATTAAAAGACTATAATTTGTAGTTTCTGACTCAGGATCAAGAATGGGAAGCAGTATAGTTGGATCTCTGGAGGTATCTGCCTAGAGTGTGCTTGTGGACAGAAAAGAAAAAGGCTGAATCAGAATAGTATCTGGCTTCTTCAACCAAAACATCCATATTGTTTGGGCTCTTATTTCTCCAGAGAATCATAGCTAAACTGGGGATGCCTAAAGAAAGACCACAAAAAATTATCAAATTCCTTCAGTGAAAGAACAGACAAGAAACATCAAGTTCTTCCATTTGGACATACAGAAGCTTTGGACAGGTCTTGTTTGGTACAGAGAGAGGAAATGAATAAAGCTTTTATTCTAACATGTGGTATGGCCTGAAGAGGTAAATGGGTTGTTGAGGGTTAGGGATCCCACTGTGGTTCACTAATAAATTGAGGTAGAGGAAGAATGCTGAGGAGCACATTGCTGACTTCTACCATTTAGCATTAGAAAGGAATCTAAATCTGCTTCCTTGGCAGGATCTTTTGGTGTCTGTTACTATTAGTTGTTGGTTCTGTTGTCAGACCAAGCACCCGGCACTGGGCTAGACAGATCATGTGATTTCTGGTGTTCTTACCAAGCATTGGTAGGAATCTGGATCAGGTCCAGGACTTTAGTAAAAAGGTTCTAATCTACTTCAGGATGATTAGATCCAGGCCCTCAGATTGTTTAGATCCCTTTCTCCAGCACAAATTTGAACCCTAGAGTCAGTATTCTACCTGTTCAGCATGGTGGCTGGCAGCCAGCAAGCACAAGGGGTAATGTGTGCTGTTAGGTTGACCCTAGGTCATTGGCATCCTCTCCCCCCTCCACCCCGCCACCCAGTCCCAGAGACTTGGTAGATTCCAGCTGGGCTGAGCCCTATCTTATGTTTACATCTTCACGGAGGCAGGCAGTAGGCTCTAGAAACTGGCAGGTGACTCATAAAGGGTGTGAGGACGTGTCGTAGCAGAATCCTCCGATCAAGTATGGGAATCCCTTGTCTCTGGTTTCAGAAATTGACTTTGTAAAAGCTTTGTACTAATGGCATACTCAAATTGGCCTACATGTCATTCTTTGCCCACTTGCTCAGGCAATTTGGGGACAAGGCAGGAGCTCATTCTTGCCACCACCCACCATCAGACCAACCGTAATATCATCCCCACCAAAGCCGTGTGGCCACTCTTCTCTACTGCTTGCCATAGAGAGCAGATTTCATGCTGCTTCTCTCCCCCCTCCTCCTCCTCCCTAGCAGAGGCCCATGCTGAGCAGGCCTCGGCCCGTCGGGCTCCGAGGGCTGTAGCAGCACTAAAAGGAGGCCTGGGAGAGTCCAGGTCACAGGAAATGGGCCCTTAGGTGGAGCTGCAGACCCCCCCCCCCCCCGGGGGACTTCGGAGCCGAGTGTGCAGCTGTACTGCAGGTGGACCCTTCACATTTGTGGAGCTCAGTCAGCGGAACCCATAGAGTGTGACAAGGCTTCTTCGGCTTCTAGAGTAAATGATGTCCATGTCATATTTGGTTTTAAAATAGCCATTGCCTCAAAAGAGGCATTCTTTCTGTATTGTGTAGGACTTTTTAAAGTCTTTTTTCCTCGAGTAACAAATAGGTTGAATAGGGTATGTTCTGTCCTGCTGATAGTTACTAAGAATGCATGAGAACGTTCCCAAAGGAATAGTTTCTTAAAGCTCTATGGGACCACGTGGGCCCTGGGTAAAAGCTGGAACAATGCAAAGGGCAGTGTGTTTGTGGCACGTCCCCATCTCCGTGGTCAGCATAGCTTCCAGCCAAAAAGGCTGCATCCTGTGGCCTGGACAGCTCCTGCTATAGGCGCCCAACTTGGTTTTGCTGGAGTTTACATCCTGGAAGGAGGGCTTTGATGGAATTGTCCCTGAGCACTGATGGGCAAAAAAAAAAACAAAGCCTATTTGTGGGAGAAAGGGAAATAGTGTGTTTTGATAACATAAACTAGAACAAGATGACTGCAGTTTCAACAGCAGAAAATTGTAGAAGGGGATAGGCCGTATCCTGAAAAAGACTTCTCGGAAAGCATATAATTTAAGAGAGATTTAACTAGAAGATATCATCTCTTTAAGGGTATCAAAACTCAACATTTTGTGGTAATTCGTTCAAATTTGTTCAGTAAGCTGGGAGGATGGGTTGTCACATAGTCGTGTTTAGTGTTTTTAAGGCTTTGTTTTTCTCTATTAAAATTTCATTTGTTTTCAGAGCTTGAATCTTGTTCAAACCCAGCCTCAGGGCAAACCTGTCAACTAGATTCTCTTCTCAGTAATCTATAAAGACTTCCAGCAGCCTTAGTCAAAACCTTAAGTCCACTCTTGCTAATCTGGCCTGCACTGGCATCTCCATTTTCCACCGTATCTCCTTTCTTCCCTTCCCTTGAATTTTTTCTCAGCCGCGTCCCCCCTGTAGTTCCCTGATTGCTTACTGTGACATCCTCCAGCTGTCTGGACTGTTGCCAAGCATTTGCTCTGCTGGGTTTGACCTGGTCTTATTTTGCATGAGCTCCACAATATTACATTTTCCTTTATCAAGACGGAAATGTTTACTAAATATATGTTCTCTTACCTGTTGGTATAAGCCAAGTCTGAGACTGGAACCAAAGATGGCCATGGGAAAAAAAAAAAACAGAGTAACGTGAATGAACTCCTATGGTTTCCCTCCTCCTGGGTTGCTTCATCTGTGTTCTCTTCCTTTAATTAATTCAGGTATGTGGGCAAAGACTATTCTGCTGCTCAGGAATTAATGGAAGATGAGATGAAGGAGTATTACAGTAAGAACCCTAAGGTCACTCCAGTCCAGACTGTGCATGTCGGGCAGTTACTGGCTGTAAATGCAGAGGAGGATGCTTGGTTACGGGCACAAATCATCTCAACGGAAGAGAACAAAATAAAGGCAAGCACTGTTTACTTTGTCATAGCATTATGAAGACAAACACATTATTTTTCAAATGTAAGTGTTACTTCTAATATTGTGTCCTTCCTAACTGCATTTAGTTTTTTCCAGAAGTTGACAAGATAATATCTGTAAAAGATTAACCCTGTCAGGTTTTAAGTCAGTGGTAGTCATATTATCTCAGAGTTTTAGTAAAAAAAAAAAAAAAAAGTCCATGGTAGTATTCAGAATCCGTGATGTAATCGGGAAAAGGCCTTTATTTCCATTCCCAGGAGATATATAATAAACAGTGATCAGAGCTTCGTGGGCTTCCTATCCAGGTCAGCACTCTGGAGTCAGGGAAGCATACAGATCAGAGGACATGACATTCTTCCTCTCCCCTCTTCCGCAGCCAGTGGAGGAGAACCGTGAACAGGGCTCGGGTCGTGCCCCAAGAGCTGTCCAAGTGGGCAGCCCTCATGGTCCTCTTGGGGAGGTCAGAGGATTCTTTCTCCAGTCTCTTCCATCAGCAGGCTCCAAGACTTCCAGGCTTGGCCATGTTCATGGCGGTCAGACTCTGCCGCATGACCTCTTCTTTCCCTCAGTGCAAACTGAGAAGGAGAACTCGCTCACTCTCAAGGCGCAATTTTGTCTAGGTTCTGCAAGCAGGGAAATACACTTCTATCTCTGCAGCCTCTGTCCCATAATTTGAAACGTATTTATTGTGGTGATGTCAGTCCCTGGCAAATAACCCTTTTTGTGTCCATCAGATACTCTCCCCTGAAACCCCTGGCCCCAAGATCAGTGTCAGGAGGGTCAGAAAGGGATGCTTGCTGTTCCTCCCCAGATGGTTCCATAGTAGAGGCGCTGACCCTCCCCAGGGGCAAGCTCACCCTAACCACCTAGCCATCCCTGGCCATTCACAGAGAGATTTGGGAAATCCCTTAACTAAATCTACAAAGCTCCAACTTTTGAGCAATTGACCTGACTTTAAAAATCTGAAAATTGGAAGTTTGGCAGTTTCTTATAAAGTTAAACTTACCACATGACCCTAAGTATTTCACAAGAGAAGTGAAAACATAGGTCCACAAAAAAGCTTGTACACATGTTTGCAGCAGCTTTATTATTAAGAGTCCCAACTGGAAACAACCCAAATGTTTACCAGTTGGTGAATGTATAAGCAAATTGTAGTTTATTCATATAATGGAATACTATTCAACAATAAAAAGGAATGAATTACTGAAAACAGTCACGTGGATAAAACCCACAGACTGTGCAAGTTAGAGAAGCCAGATACAAAAGAGTTATCCTGTATGATTCTAAGTAAATGATGTCTAAGAACAGGTAAAATTCATCTGTAGTGATAGGAATCAGATCAGTGGTTGCCTGGGACAGGAGGTGGAGGGGGCTTAATTGGAAAGGGGTAAGGGGGAGCTTTTTGGAGTGGTGAATGTGATCTGTATCTTGATTAGGGTGGTCATTATATACGTACATACATTTGTCAAAATCCATCAAACTGTATACTTTAAATGGGCATTTTTCATTCAATATAAATTATATGTGGATAAAATTGAAAAAAAAATCTGGAAAAAGCTAAGGACCAAGCAGGGAACTGAACCAGTGGGGACCACAGTGTGATTAGCAGCTTGGGCCCTAGTCCTATTTCTGCCTGTGAATGTCCTGTGCCCTTGCTCAAGTCCTTCCATTCCCTTCTCTGTGTCTCAGATGCCCTTCCCTGGGTGAAAACACTCCAGTCGAGAGACCCTGTCTTCACTGGAACCTCCTCTGGGAAAGAAAACCTTTCACACAATCTTAAGAATGGCTAAAGAAGAAGTAAAAACCAGGAGGGCAGGGTCGTAAAAGCCAGAAGGAGCAAGTGTCTGATGGGGAGGGAGTGCTCGCTGTGGCGTGGCTGCTGAGAGTGTTGGGGGTACAGGGGTGCCTCAGTATGCTGTACAGTCCTAAGCTCTCACACAGCAGTGGTTGGAGCAATTCTGGCCTGAGCTGGCTCCCCACAGCCCCGTGAAGCAGACAGACATGCAGTTCCCCCCTTATCTGGAGAAACCCCAGCTACTTAGGAAGTCTTAACTCCTCTCGAACGGTGCTATCCCCGACAGCGAGTACAATTCCCTCCTTGCTTTCCACTTGTCAGATCCCTGGTGAGAATGGAAAACAGGAGGATGAAGTCATGCCCTGAAGTGGGTACGGTCTGCCACTTCTCTCTCACGGGGCATGGGGAGATCTGCGGCCACTTGATGGTGCCAGAGCACCAGGAATCGCCTGGGGCTGGATGCCAGGACTGTGAGCCTCCTTGTGCTGATCCCAGGGCACTGGGGAGAGAAATTCCACTCAGTCCTCACAGAGCAAAGGACACAGGGCAGAGTGTGGTGCGTGTCAAACTCTCAGTCCCTGAACAGATGTTTTGTAAACTGCAGCTGCCATATAAATAGACGATATTTGATTCAGAAAGAAAGAAAGACAAGAGAACAAGCTCCAAACATTACAGAAACCTTTTGAAGATTTTGGAGCACTTTTTCTTTAGTCTCTTGATGCTAGGAATACATTCTGAATTTCCCAGGAATGATGATTTCACATATTATGTCCTGTTGTTAGACCATGTTATCTCCATTCTAGGTCCGGGAAGAACAGAGTCCAAGTTGTAGGTGGTGATAGCTATTAAAGGAAAGGACTGCTCCTGACTCCTGAGGCCTCTGGGGAGAAAGCAGAGGTGCTGATCAGGGACTGGAGAAATGAGCCCCTACATTTAAATGGCTGGCCACCTGCTATGGGAGCCCCGCCAGAGATCTCAGCCTATGGGAGCATTGAATCAGGATAGAGATTCTGGGAGGTGATTGTCTCCAGCATGGGACATACAGGCCCCACACACCCAGTTATCAGGTGGTCTGGAAGGGTGTTCGCCTTCTTTGCATCTCTTCTTTTTTCCCTTTGATTCCCTGCTGGGGAGAATTTCTGTTTTGTATGTTTAGTACCGTAATCTAGGTATTAAGAAGCTGGCCTCTGAACTTCATTTTTCTACACGACATGAAAGCACCTGGCTCTGTGCTACTCAGTATTTCTTAGGCATGCCTTTGCTCTGGTTTCGGTTGTTGCTTTGTTTTAATAATGTCTGTTTGAATTAGAGAAGCATACTAGGTTTTCAACTCCTTCCCTCAGATTCTTAGTTATCATCCTATAGTTATCATTTAAACCACAGCTCTGTGTTTCTAGATTTTATTTTTCTCGAAAAAAAGAGGCTTTGTTTATATAGTCCTTTCCAATTTAAGGTGTTATTAATACTCCAGAAGTAACATCCAGGCTGTAAATGATCTGTGCCAATGGTGAGGAAGAGTCCTGCAGGTTTCTGCAAACACAGAACTCTGTCCAGCAGATTTGGGCCTTTTGCTGAGCTAGCCGAAGGCCTAACCCAGCTTTGCAGCACTGAAAAGAAACGAACAAGAAGTACCTATTTTTACAGTGTCACATTCCCTGTCATCTAGCCATGGCATCACTGTTGTCATTGACAGAAAGCAGTTTGGTCCCCTGAAGCTTGGTTGCTGGGAGTAGACCACCGCAAGTGCTGTTTTGGGGATTTCGAATCTGATCAGTACCCTTCTATGGGTGATGCCCTCTCTAGAAACAAGTACTGCTGTCTAAGGATGCGCATCCTTAGTGGAAGTATGTAAATCGAGAAAGAATACGGTGAGGCGGGCATCCCCTTATGTTATAACGAAAGGACGGGGGCAGTGAGGGCTGGCAGAACCAGACGGTGGTGCTGCTGAGAAGCTGGCATGAAGGAATCTGAGTTCAGCAGTCTTCCCTCGTTCTTCCCACTGGCCAGGCAGAGTGGGGCCTGGAGTCAGGAGGCCTGGCTTCCCTGCTCCCAGCCCTAGCCTTTCTCTTCTGGGCTAAGTCAGGGGCACCACCCTTGGCATTTTCCAGGTAGTCTGGTGCCACTTAACATGCTGATTATGAAATAAATGCAACTAGTTAAATGTGTCAGATGCTTTTTAAGAAGTGAGGATAAAAAAATTTTATTTGGGGGCACCTGGATGGCTCAGTCATTGGGCATCTGCCTTCGGCTCAGGTCATGATCCCAGGGTCCTGGGATCGAGCCCCACATCGGGCTCCCTGCTCCGCGGGAAGCCTGCTTCTCCCTCTGCCAGTACCCCTGCTTGTGTTCCCTCTCTTGCTATGGTCTCTGTCAAATAAATAAATAAAATCTTTAAAAAAAAATTTTTTTTATTTGAACCTAAATGATGTTTCTGTTATCATCAGGTATGCTATGTTGACTATGGTTTTAGTGAAAATATTGAAAAGAGCAAAGCATACAGATTGAACCCAAAGTTCTGTTCACTCTCATTCCAAGCTACAAAGTGTAAGCTAGCAGGTAAGAGGAACTTTTTTTTAAAGCTTTCTCCACTTTGATACATTATTACCACTGTACTTTTGGGTAGTTAAATCCTAAAATGTCCTTAATGTCCTCTTTATAAGATGTGATCATTGTAAATATGTTATAATGTTTTATTTTATTTTATATTATATATATTTTATTATAAAAATGTGTATTGGCCATCTTAAAGGTTTTGTTGTTGTTCTAACTGCCCTAGCAACAATGCTAGAGGCCCTGGATCATGGGGTTTGATCAGTCTGAATCCTGTTGTTTGACCTGGACTCTCCACTTCTTTCCCACTGAGGTGGGCTCTGGGTGCTGCTAATTAGCAAATAACACACCTTGTGCGTCTCCGGCACATGTATGCAAGTGACATGGTAGGGATAACCTCCAACCATGGAGGATGCGGTGGCCACGTTCATACCAGGAAAGACATGGGAGTGTGTAAGCATCATGCCAGGAGAGCCTGAGCTAGATTCAGCAAATGACCGCCATTCTTTCATGAAAATTAGCCCACAGAGAAATACCTCCTTCTCAGCAAGGATGCATCTATCAGACGAGCTGGGTATGGCTCTGTGAGATAAATCTGAAGTAATGTTAGAAGCCTGTTACAAACCCCTGGGAGGTAGTTTTGAAAGAATATATCAAGAACATAGGCCAAGATTTAGGATGCTGAAGTGAGAGGTTTGGTAAAAGCTGTAATGTTACGTGTCTAGAGAACAGAATGAGAACAAGAGAAAGGTAGCCCAGAGGGAGTCTGTGAACTTGTGCTGTGGATTTCAAGGGGAAGAATACAGAAATGGACCTTATAGCACCATTGGGGAAATGATGAGCTAGTTTTAATTAGTTTAATAGAATAACTTAGAGTTATCATGTATATGCTACATAGAATTACAATTTTCAAAGAATTTAAGGAGTAATGAGACTACAGTAAAACTCACCTAATACCCATATTATGTTAAATATTAAATACGATTTAATCCTTCTTTGATAAATCACAAAGTTCTTTGGTATACTCAGAATCATCATGGTGTACTTAAGAAAAAATAAGGAAAAAAGTGATTTTATAAATTTCTAATGCATGCATGTTCATTTTATATGAATAATTGTCTATTTAATTAGAAAAAATGAAAAAGGTCAAGGGTAAATTTTTAGGAAAAACATTACAAATACATGACTGGCAGACATAACTGATTGATAGCTTCTTATATGTACTAGTCTTTTTGGTTTGAATATGTGTTTATATATAATAAGTGAAGGCCATTCTCCTGAGGTACAAATTCTGATAGGTCATCAACTTTTCTTTTTGTTTTAAGATTGCCTGCCTTTGTGTAATCATTTAAAAGGGCATTCACACTATAATATGTATTTTAAGACCTAAGGATGGGTAATGTGAAGAAGATTGTAAAACAACACTTCCCTAGAAAATTTTCTAAGAATTTTGTAGTAGCATCACAATTATAATAAGTGGCCAGAACAAACCCATTCCATCTTAAAATGATTCTGCTAATTAAGTAGAAATTAAAATATTCCATCTTTTTTAGGGTTGGAAGTTTTAAGTGATGATCCTGATTTAGTAAAGGTGGTTGAATCTTTAACTTGTGGAAAGATCTTTGCAGTGGAAATACTTGAAAAAGCGGATATCCCGCTTGTTGTCCTATACGACACCTCAGGAGAAGATGACATCAATATTAATGCCACCTGCTTAAAGGCGATCTGCGACAAGTCTCTGGAGGCTCACCTTCAGGTAGCATGGTGACTGCTATAGTCATCTGTTACACATACGCAGGGAAGAAAGTTTTTGGAAAAGAATGTTACAAATTTTAGGCTAGCAATAGATAGGGACAGATCACCTGTGTATGGAGGGAAAAAAGGTAGGGGGGTGGTTGAAGGGGGGAAAATAAGGCCAAAACACAAGCAGTCATTATTAAGAATTGGGTTTTCATTTTATATTCCAGTTTCTACACTAAAATTGTATTTTATATGAAATTATTTTGCAAAGGTAATAGGGGCGGATAATACAAAAGAAGGGAAAATTAGATCCATGAAGATATTTTTTAAACTGTTAGCTTTTACAGTTTTAAACTGTGAAAAACACAAATTTCTTCAAAGAAGGAAGTCTTTAAATAAATTATAGAACAGCCACTCTGAAGAACAGGATGTTAAAAATGGTCATTGTAAAGACTTTGTGGCAACACTGGGAAAACATTTGTTTAATAGGTAGAACAACAGTGAATTGTCTTTATATTATGGTTTGACTTAAAAAATGGCCAAAATTAAGGCTTTACTATGATTATAACTTAAAAATTACTAAAACTCATGTGGCCGATAAACATAGGTTAGAAAGTAGGCTGATAATGGGATTGATTTTGTGAGAGTTTTTTATTTTCATTTCCGTTAATGTTGCAAAAATATGTTTTATGTAATAATGATTTCTCCAAATTAATGGGGAGAAAATAAACCAAAACCAAAAGGCTAAGATGTTCTTAGCCTTTCAGGTAATGAAATGCGGTAATAAGTTAATGTATGCAAACTGTCTACTTTGTGCCTGACCCAATGATATCAGATATTCCTTTTGGAAAGAGAGGTATCCAAATGAGTTTTTCACATTATTCTGTCATCGAATCTGCTCTCCAGCTTACTTAAAAGGTTTTAAAATGCAAAGACAAATGAGATGATTGAGGTAGATACCCCTTAAGTAGACAGGAGCTACGCTCTATTCTCAAGTGTCCTTGGTGTGTCCTTTGTTCCAGATTGATGCTATGTACACAAATGTCAGAGTGACTAATATTTGCTCTGATGGCACACTCTACTGCCAGGTGCCTTGTAAAGGTCTGAACAAGCTCAACGATCTTCTGCATAAGATAGAGGACTACTTCCATTGTAAGGTACGGCGGAGCATCATCCACCTCTAAAATTAATCCTAAAATTGCAAACAAGAGGGGTCACTAACTAGTATAATTGTGTGTAACTTTTGAATAGTTTGAGGGAGAAGCTGTAGAATAGTGGGTAAGAGCCCCAGACTGCGGAACTGAAAAGAAAAAAAAAACCCCACTGGTTTCTGCATTATGAAATGAGGACAATAGTAGAGTGTATATCCATCCGTAGGACTGATGTGAAGACTAGTGGCAAGACTGCTTAACACAGTGCCTGGCACAGAGTAAGTGCTCAGCAACTGACAGACTTGTGATTTACAAGGTGGAGCTGATGATGCTACAGTGCAGCTGCTTGTGACTTTGTCTGCTAGAGCCAGCAGGGTCCTCTTCCTCGGGCAAAGACAAAACCGTGGAGTTTAGGAGGAGAATAAAACTTCTAGGCATCACTCTCCAAGCTCTTTTTGGTCCCTGAGAACCTACCACCTCGGTAAATGTGGCTCTGTGTTTAAATTTATTAATAAGCTCCTTACCCTTTGATTCTAGTATTCTTTTCTGAATCAGGGTCTGTAGAGGTTTTGTTTTAAGGTTCTAAGGTGATGTTCTTACCTCCATTAGGGCTTTATAGTTGTAATCCAGAATATGCTGTGGTTTTGAGTGAGTAAACCCTAATACCACCTCAATCTTGACCCCCTTGCCCCTAGAAGTGAACCCTTCCCTCTAACCTCTGAACGTGCCTCTTGGCATCATCTGCAGCATGGTAGTTTAGCTATTTGGGTATTTGTTTGCCTTACCCAAAGTATAGGCTTCTGGAGGGCAGAGGCAGAGCTTTACCAGGTACTGCTAAGTACCTAATTCACTTAGGTACTACAGTATCTAATCTAGTGTCATGCATAGAATAGGTATTCCAAAATATTTGCTGAATCAGGTTAAACTTGTATTCAGACAACAGCCTAGAACGTAGGCATTAGATCTGTAGCTTTACCTCTCTCTGCATTCCAGATGTCTCAGCTGTATCTCAGGGTCATTACTGAAGTTTAGTTTGCTAATCTGTCTTGGAGAAATCGGAGACATCCCCAGAAGCTGACTCCAGTGACTTATTTGCATGCATGTGCTTCTTACCTATGGTGGTGAAAAGCTCTCTTGATAGTCCCTAGTGCACTGGTAGCCTGAGTGCAAACATTGCCTCTGGGGAGAGTAGAAACATTCACCCTGAACAAGAGAGACCTTGGCAGGTCCCCAGCTTCAAACTACAGCAAAAGACGAGGGTGCAGAGGTCCACGGCTGTGATGTGTTGACATTTCACTGGCACTGATATCCCTATTTGTGTGGATAACATTTGTTTTGGAAGTAAAATCTCATCTTTGAATCTAAATGTTTTAAAAGTTGAAAAGAAGAAGCCTTCTGGATGGCTAGCCCAACCTCACTTTCATCCAGGCTCTTCTCCTTTTTGGCAGATTCATCCTCCCTCTTCATGTTTGACTGATGGCATTAGTACCTGGATGAATCATACTGACCTGCACACTAACGTTTGTAGACATTTTAACAGGGCTGATTTATGAGCTGTGTGTGAGGAGGGAGAGTAGACGGTGCCATCAACAAATGTCTGAGAAACAGGACAGACCATCACCCTCAAACACGCACCACCGCGCACTCCTCACGGGGAGCCTGGCTAAGTACCCGTGCGCTGGTTGGCCTGAGCCACAGCGATGTTTTTCTAACGGTGTAGCAATCCGCTCTTTACTAAGAGTAATAAAAGTGTCCTGCATTTCTGTTTTGTAGCACATGACCTCCCAGTACTTCGTTTCGTTACCCTTCTGTGGGAAAGTCTGCCTCTTCCATTGCAAAGGAAAATGGTTACGAGTAGAGGTAAAATCAGTTACTTGACTTCTTTTTTAAGCTTATTATGAAATATTTTAGACATACAAACAAGTTTTGTGAAAAATGAAATAAGCACCCACGTACTCATCACCATGGGAGAAAGAAAACATGCCCATTATGGTTGAGGCTCCGTGTCTGCATCCCCTTCTTCTACTCCCATCCTGGGGGAGCTGCCAGCCAAATGGGGTGTTTCTCATTCCCATTCATTTCTTTATACATTCACTATATTTGTATTTATACATACAAATTTTTGCTATCTATATATTTTATATAGATACAGTGGAAATACAGAAATGAAAATGTGTATAGAATATTTATAGTAAGACTTAATAAAATATAACTGAACAGATAAACGTTTATAAAATGCATGTAAATAGTAGAACGTATTGATTCTTCTGACACATGCTCCTTCATTATATGTGAGATTCATCCATGTTGGTGTGTGCAGCTCTTGTTCATTTGTTTTTGCGCGGTTTGATTAATAATAGTCTATGAAGATGCCAATGTGATTACTCCCATTCTCCTGACAATGGATATTCAGATTGTTTCTAAAGTTTTGTTATGGACGGCACTGCCAGGAGCCTTCCCGTGCAGGTCTCCCAGGGTACCCAGGAAGGAACCGAGCTTCTGGGTAGAGAGAGTGCATGTCTTCAGTTTCATGAGATATTGCCTAATGCTCTCTAGAGTCACCCTTTAACCGGGGGTAGGGCGTAGCCCTTTGAGAGTTCTGGCTTCCTGAGGAAGGGGTCTCAGATCCTCCTTCCATCCTGCCCAGGATGGCTTTGGCTTCAGTGTTCACATACTCCTCTACTATTTCTAGTCCCTCATAATTGTCTTAGTTTCTTGCAAGCACAGTTATGAATTTGAAAAGAGGACTGTTATATTTTATCACATATTTCTATATGTTTTTCAAAGGCAGGTTTTAGATTTTTGTGGCTGCTATTTCTTTTCTTTCTTCTATTTTGTTTAGTAATTTTTTATTGTTATGTTAATCACCATACATTACATCATTAGTTTTTGATGTAGTGTTCCATGATTCATTGTTTGTGCATAACACCCAGTGCTCCACGCAGAATGTGCCCTCTTTAATACCCATCACCAGGCTAACCCATCCCCCCACCCCGCTCCCCTCTAGAACCCTCAGTTTGTTTTTCAGAGTCCATCGTCTCTCATGGTTCATCTCCCCTTCCGACTTACTCCCCTTCATTCTTCCCCTCCTGCTATCTTCTTTTTTTTTCTTAACATATCTTGCATTATTTGTTTCAGAAGTACAGATCTGTGATTCATCAGTCTTGTACAATTCACAGCGCTCACCATAGCACATACCCTCCCCAATGTCTATCACCCAGCCACCCCATCCCTCCCGCCCCCTACCACTCCAGCAACCCTCAGTTTGTTTCCTGAGATTAAGAATTCCTCATATCAGTGAGGTCATATGATACATGTCTTTCTCTGATTGACTTATTTCACTCAGCATTAACACCCTCCAGTTCCATCCACGTCGTTGCAAATGGCAAGATCTCATTCCTTTTGATGGCTGCATAATATTCCATTGTGTATATATACCACCTCTTCTTTATCCATTCATTTGTCGATGGACATCTTGGCTCTTTCCACAGTTTGGCTATTGTGGACATTGCTGCTATACACATTGGGGTGCACGTACCCCTTTGGATCCCTACATTTGTATCTTTGTGGTAAATACCCAGTAGTGCAATTGCTGGATCGTATGGTAGCTCTATTTTCAACTGTTTGAGGAACCTCCATACTGTTTTCCAGAGTGGCTGCACCAGCTTGCAGTCCCACCAACAGTGTAGGGGGGTTCCCCTTTCTCCGCATCCCCGCCAACATCTGTCGTTTCCTGACTTGTTAATTTTAGCCATTCTGACTGGTGTGAGGTGGTATCTCATGGAGGTTTTGATTTGGATTTCCCTGATGCTGAGCGATGTTGAGCACTTTTCATGTGTCTGTTGGCCATTTGGATGTCTTCTTTGGAAAAATGTCTGTTCATGTCTTCTGCCCATTTCTTGATTGGATTATTCTTTGGGTGTTGAGTTTGATAAGTTCTTTATAGATTTTGGATACTAGCCCTTTATCTGATATGTCATTTGCAAATATATTCTCCCATTCTCTCGGTTGTCTTTTGGTTTTGTGGACTGTTTCTTTTGCTGTGCAAAAGCCTTTTATCTTGATGAAATCCCAATAGTTCATTTCTGCCCTTGCTTCCCTTGCCTTTGGCGATGTGTCTAGGAAGAAGTTGCTGTGGCTGAGATCGAAGAGGTTGCTACCTGTGTTCTTCTTTAGGATTTTGATGGACTCCTGTCTCACATTTAGGTCTTTCAACCATTTGGAGTCTATTTTTGTGTGTGGTGTAAGGAAATGGTCCAGTTTCTTTCTTCTGCATGTGGCTGTCCAATTTTCCCAACACCATTTGTTGAAGAGACTGTCTTTTTTCCATTGGACATTCTTTCCTGCTTTGTCAAAGATTAGTTGACCATAGAGTTGAGGGTCCATTTCTGGGCTCTCTATTCTGTTCCACTGATCTATTTGTTTGTTTTTGTGCCAGTACCATACTGTCTTGATGATGACAGCTTTGTAATAGAGCTGGAAACTTTCCTTCTATTTTTGATACCTGGTTTGTTCAATTGCTAAAATTGCAAACTTGGGTTTGATTCTTTTTTCCTTTTTTGTCTTTGTTACAGAGGTTCTTTTTTTCTTTTTTTCCATTTTTTTAATTTTATCATGTTATGTTAATCACCATACATTACATCATTAGTTTTTGATGTAGTGGTCCATTGTTCATTGTTTGCATATAACACCCAGTGCTCCATTCAATATGTGCTCTCTTTAATACCCATCACCAGGCTAACCCATCCCCCCATCCCCCTCCCTTCTAGAACCCTCAGTTTGTTTCTCAGAGTCCATAGTCTCTCATGGTTCATCTCCCCCTCCAATTTCCCCCTCTTCATTTTTCCCTTCCTACTATCTTCTTTTTTTTTTTTTTTTAGCATATATTGCATTATTTGTTTCAGAGGTACAGGTCTGTGATTCAACAGTCTTACACAATTCACAGCACTCACCATAGCCCATACCCTCCCCAATGTCCATCACCCAGCCGCCCAATCCCTCCCACCCCCCACCACTCCAGCAACCCTCAATTTGTTTCCTGAGATTAAGAATTCCTCATGTCAGTGAGGTCATATGATACGTCTTTATCTGATTGACTTATTTCACTCAGCACAATACCCTCCAGTTCCATCCACATCATTGCAAATGGCAAGATTTCATTCCTTTTGATGGCTGCATAATATTCCAGTGTGTGTGTGTGTATGTGTGTGTGTGTGTGTGTGTACACACACACACACACACACACACCACATCTTCTTTATCCATTCATCTGTCGATGGACATCTTGGCTCTTTCCACAGTTTGGCTATTGTGGACATTGGTGCTATAAACATTGGGGTGCACATACCCCTTCGGATCCCTACATTTGTATCTTTGTGGTAAATACCCAGTAGTGCAATTGCTGGATCATATGGTAGCTCTATTTTCAACTGTTTGAGGAACCTCCATACTGTTTTCCAGAGTGATTGCACCAGCTTGCATTCCCACCAACAGTGTAGGAGGGTTCCCCTTTCTCCACATCCCCACCAATATCTGTCATTTCCTGACTTGTTAATTTTAGCCATTCTGACTGGTGTGAGGTGGTATCTCATTGAGGTTTTTTTTTTTTTCTTTAAATTTTTTAATTGTTATGTTAATCACCATACATTACATCATTAGTTTTTATGTAGTGTTCCATGATTCATTGTTTGTGCATAACACCCAGTGCTCCACGCAGAACGTGCCCTCCTTAATACCCATCCCCAGGCTAACCCATCCCCCAACTCCCCTCCCCTCTAGAACCCTCAGTTTGTTTTTCAGAGTCCATCATCTCTCATGGTTCGTCTCCCCCTCCGATTTCCCCCCCTTCATTCTTCCCCTCCTGCTATCTTCTTCTTTTTTTTTTTCTTAACATATATTGCATTCTTTGTTTCAGAGGTACAGAACTGTGATTCAACATTCTTCCAAAATTCACCATAGCACATACCCTCCCCAATGTCTATCACCCAGCCACCCCATCCCTCCCACCCCACCCCCACTCCAGCAACCCTCAGTTTGTTTCCTGAGATTAAGAATTCCTCATATCAATGAGGTCATATGATACATGTCTTTCTCTGATTGACTTATTTCACTCAGCATTAACACCCTCCAGTTCCATCCACGTTGTTGCAAATGGCAAGATCTCATTCCTTTTGATGGCTGCATAATATTCCATTGTGTATATATACCACATCTTCTTTATCCATTCATTTGTCGATGGACATCTTCTCTTGGCTCTTTCCACAGTTTGGCTATTGTGGACATTGCTGCTATAAACATCGGGGTGCACATACCCCTTTGGATTCCTACATTTGTATCTTTGGGGTAAATACCCAGTAGTGCAATTGCTGGATCGTATGGTAGCTCTATTTTCAACTGTTTGAGGAACCTCCATACTGTTTTCCAGAGTGGCTGCACCAGCTTGCAGTCCCACCAACAGTGTAGGAGGGTTCCCCATTCTCCACATCCCCGCCAACATCTGTCGTTTCCTGACTTGTTAATTTTAGCCATTCTGACTGGTGTGAGGTGGTATCTCATGGAGGTTTTGATTTGGATTTCCCTGATGCTGAGCGATGTTGAGCACTTTTCATGTGTCTGTTGGCCATTTGGATGTCTTCTTTGGAAAAATGTCTGTTCATGTCTTCTGCCCATTTCTTGGTTGGATCATTGTTCTTTGGGTGTTGGGTTTGATAAGTTCTTTATAGATTTTGGATACTAGCCCTTTATCTGATATGTCATTTGCAAATATATTCTCCCATTCTGTCGGTTGTCTTCTGGTTTTGTGGACTGTTTCTTTTGCTGTGCAAAAGCCTTTTATCTTGATGCAGTCCCAATAGTTCATTTTTGCCCTTGCTTCCCTTGCCTTTGGCGATGTGTCTAGGAAGAAGTTGCTGCGGCTGAGGTCAAAGAGGCTGCTGCCTGTGTTCTTCTTTAGGATTTTGATGGACTCCTGTCTCACGTTTAGGTCTTTCAACCATTTGGAGTCTATTTTTGTGTGTGGTGTAAGGAAATGGTCCAGTTTCATTCTTCTGCATGTGGCTGTCCAATTTTCCCAACACCATTTGTTGAAGAGACTTTTTTCCATTCGACATTGTTTCCTGCTTAGTTGACCATAGAGTTGAGGGTCCATTTCTGGGCTCTCTCTTCTGTTCCATTGATCTATGTGTCTGTTTTTTTGCCAGTACCATACTGTCTTGATGATGACAGCTTTGTAATAGAGCTGGAAGTCCGGAATTGTGATGCTGCCAGCTTTGCTTTTCTTTTTCAACATTCTTCGGGCTATTCGGGGTCTTTTCTGGTTCCATACAAATTTTAGGATTATTTGTTCCATTTCTTTGAAGAAAGTTGATGGTATTTTGATAGGGATTGCATTGAATGTGTAGATTGCTCTAGGTAGCATTGACATCTTCACAATATTTGTTCTTCCAATCCATGAGCATGGAACATTTTTCCATTTCTTTGTGTCTTCCTCAATTTCTTTCATGAGTATTTTCTAGTTTTCTGAGTACAGATTCTTTGCCTCTTTGGTTAGATTTATTCCTAGGTATCTTACGGTTTTGGGTGCAATTGTAAATGGGATCGACTCCTTAATTTCCCTTTCTTCTGTCTTGTTGTTGGTGTATAGGAATGCCACTGATTTCTGTGCATTGATTTTATAGCCTGCCACTTTACTGAATTCCTGTATGAGTTCTAGCAGTTTTGGGGTGGAGCCTTTTGGGTTTTCCACATAAAGTATTGTATCATCTGCAAAGAGTGAGAGTTTGACTTCTTTGCTGATTCAGATGCCTTTTATTTCTTTTTGTTGTCTGATTGCTGTGGCTAGGACTTCTAGTACTATGTTGAACAGCAGTGGTGATAGTAGACATCCCTGCCATGTTCCTGACCTTAGGGGGAAAACTCTCAGTTTCTCCCTATTGAGAATGATATTCGCTGTGGGTTTTTCATAGATGACTTTTATGATATTGAGGTATGTACCCTCTATCCCTACACTCTGAAGAGTTTCAGAGGTGGAATTTAGTGATTCATCAGTTGCATATAATACCCAGTGATCACATCAGATGTCCTCCTTAATACCCATCACACCAGTTACCCCATCCCCCCAAACTCTTCCCCTCCAGCAACCCTCAGTTTGTTTCCTAGAATTCAGGGTCTCTTATGGTTTTCCTCCCTCTCAATTTTCATCTTATTTGTCTTTCCCTTCCCCTATGTTCATTTGTTTTGTTTCTTAAATTCCATATAGGAGTAAAATTATATGGTATTTGTCTTTCTCTGACTGACTTAATTCATTTAGTGTATTATACTCTAGTTTCATCCACATCATTGCAAATGGCAAGATTTCATTCTTTTTGATGGCTGAGTAATATTCCGTTTTGTATATATACCACAACTTGTTTATCCATTCATCTGTCGATGGACATCTGGGCTCTTTCTGTTTTTTGGCTATTGTGGACATGGCTGCTATGAACATTGGGGTGCATGTGCCCCTTCAGATCACTATGTTTGTATCCTTTGAATAAATACTAAGTAATACAATCCTGTGTCATAGGGTAGTTCTCTTTTTAGAGTAGCAGCGTTTTGTAGAGCATCTGACAGCTTGAGTTTCTTCCCGTGTAGCATCAGGTTCTGCCTTTTTGGCAAAATACCTTTTGGGTGTATGTCAAATACTTTGGATAAATATCTAGTATTATTTTTGTTTTTCTCTCAAATTGTGCAATATCTGCCTTGGAGGTAGCAAAAGTGTTCATTCTCTTAGTGATGCATAGAAAGTTAGGGAAGGGAGAATGGTTAATGAAAAGCAGATCCTGTGTTTAAATGATGTAATTGTTCTTGACATTGTAACTTGCCTAAGCTTTATTTAGTGCCTGCACCTTCTGAACTTACTCTGGTCATCCAGCCAATGCTATTCAGTGGCCGTCACTTCTTCCTCTTTCCTCCAAACCCATCCCGAGTGGTCTGCATTCACTTCCTGTGCCGCCTTCTGGCCACCTCTCAGCCACTGCTGCTTGACTTCTGCCTGCTCTCCAACAGCCTGTTCTTGCAGCAGCAGCTTAGCTGCATAATTCAACCAGTGTCTTTCAGGGCTTCTCTTACCAGGCCTCTGGGCTGCACTAATAGTATTGAGACTTGTAATTCCCTCCTCACTAGGCTATCATGGTATCAAATCCTCCTAATTTTCCAGAGGATGTTCAACTGATTGCTTCTCCTATTTTTCACTCAAACCTGCCCCCCACCTGCGCTCTGCAGTGTCAGTGTTGTGCCCCCAACTCCTGTCCCGCCTCACGGTTCTTCTCAGCCTCTGCATCCTTCTAGGCAATGCCATCTCGTTGCTTCAGTTACTGTCTTGGTCCTCATGACTCCCCAGTTTGTTTTCCAGCCCTTGATGAGCTTTAGATTTAGGCAAAAGCCAGCCGAATTGTCCATCTTGCAAACTCCTCAAGCTCTGAATGTCCAAAACCAAAATTATCTTTTCCCATCCTTTTTTTCCTCCTATGTCTGTGTTTTGGTGGTACCTCCATTCATGCAACCATTCAGCCTGCTCTGGAAGAGTTATCTTGGATTCCTGCATTTTCCTCCGCCCCCAGTGTTAACTAATCACCAAACCCTGCCATTTTCACAGCTTTGTCATTTCTTGCCTAGATCGCTGGAATACCATGTCTTTACTCTGTCTTTACTCTTACCTTCCTCCAGTCAAGCTCTATGCCACTAGAGTGAGTCACCCAAAATGTAAATAATAGCAAATAATAATACGTCCAACTTTTAATGAGACTTGTTATTTCCCAGACACAGAATTTTTTTTTAAATATGACTGATTTCACTTAATCTTCATAAAGCCCTATGATCCCCTTCTTACTAATGAGGGAAGTCATTCAGCTAGAAAGTACAAGCTGAGATTAAAACCAAATCTATCAGATTCCAAAGCCCTCCCCCAGTGTTATCACCAACAATATGCGGCTTCTTATAAAGACGACCATCTCATTCTTCTCCTTAAGACATGGCATTGGGGGTGCCTGGGTGGCTCAGTCGGTTAGGCCACTGCCTTCGGCTCAGGTCATGATCCTGAAGTCCTGGGATCGAGTCCCGCATCGGACTCCCTGTTCGGCGGCGAGTCTGCTTCTCCCTCTGACCCTCCCCCCTCTCATGCTCTCTCTCTCATTCTCTCTCTCTCTCAAATGAATAAATAAAATCTTAAAAAAAAAAAAAAAAAGACATGGCATTGGCTTCTTCTCATCCACGGGGTAAAGTCTGGTTCTTTAAGACATAATGTCTGGCTCTCCAGGACCTTGCCTTTACCTTTCTCTCAGCCTCATTCCCTGCCTTGCCTTGTCTCTCACTTTACGTTCCAGCATAACCAAAATGCTTGTAGCCCCCACACGTAAGAAATATGTATGTCTTGCCCATCCTTTTCCCTGTGTTTGAAATGTTCAGATTAGCCCCTAACTAGACTCTTACCAACCTAGTTTACTCCCATTCCTCATGTAAAGTCCAGCTGAAGTTGTGATATTTATGAAATTTTAATTTGTGAAAAAGGAAATACAAATGTCCAGTATGATTATTTCTCAAAAGAGCAAAAATTTACACAATTTAAGTTATCCAGCCAAAAGGTTTGACAAGTCACAATGTACCTGTATGAGAGACTTATGTAATATTAAAATGATATAGAAGATAATGACATGAAGTATTTTTGAGACATTTAGTGAAAAGTAGCCAATTATGAAATAGTATATGCAAATACGTTCTAATTTTAATAAATCTAATTCTTTATACATGTATGGATAAAAGACTAGGAGGATCATTGTAATCTGTCACAGATTATAAGTGATTTTCATATCATTCTTTTAAGTATCTAAATTTTCTATGATAAAGGCATTTTACTAATATAAGAAGTAAAAAGTACATTGTAAAGGAGGGTACCAATTCTAGGCATCCCCTCCTCCTGAAAACTAGCCCTAAAATCTACCTCCTCGCTGGGTCAGGTACCCATTCTCTATGTTCTCATAGCACCTTGTACCTAGCTTTATTATTGTCCTGCTCCATTATATTCTAATTATATATTTGTGTCATCGTCTCTCATGAGACTAGCAACTCTTTGAGATGTGGAAGTATATGTCTCTGACCAGTTATGCCTGGATATAAGAAGCATTCATTATACACCAGCCATACCAATACATGTGTTCAGGATATATGTTTGAATAAAAAATACATTTTAAGATATTGTTTTAATATTGTTTGTGTTTATCATCATCTTAAGAGATTAAAAAGTTATGCTATTATATTAATAAAGCATTTTTGTTGGAGCAGTAGAAAAAGGCTTTACTTTTGGTATGTCTGACTTCCATGCCAAGAGTGGTCCAGCTCGTGACACTCACATACTGAAAGCACCACCATTCTTAAGGTGGCAGTGAGAGCAGTTGTAGGTACGAAGTCCTTGCCCATATAACCATCCTGATGGGGCTGTATTTGGCAAATGCGAACTATATATCCAATGATGGCGGATATCACGTAGGCTTTTTAAGGGAAGTTTGGACATTTAAAGGTATACCCAGAATCTTATATTGTAATGTTGCCATTTGATCACAGGTAATTATTGCTTTGACTCGGTATGTAATTTTCCCATTTTTGAATTATTAATTTGGACTTATTTTACCTCTCTATGACTTTCTGAGTTTCAGTTTCTTAGGACAAATGATAAAAATTGTCAATGGGCTTTTTGACAAAGCTATAAAATGCCAAAATCTGTTATTATTTAAAAATGTATAGTATTTACCTATTACAAGAAAACTTCTCTGAGTTCTCTCTATTCTTTATTTCCTCATTGCTAAGACACAACAGTTTTTTTTCTCATATTTTAATATTTTGGAGAACAGACTGCATCTTTAATCAATATATAATGATGTATCAAGTTGTTTTATAATCAATAGTGTCCTAGAATTGTAAACATTGTAAATATTACCATATTTGTGCATTTTATTATTAGTTTAGTGATTACTACTGATTAAATTATTTAACAATTCAATGTTAAAATCAAATATATTCTAAAAGAATACCTATTAGGTAAATAGGTACATTTTAAAATAAGAAAATTTACAATCAGAGAAAGTTATTACATGATCTCACTCATATGTGGAATTTAAGAAACAAGGCAGAGGATCATAGGGGAAGAGAGGAAAAAATAAAACAAGATGAAACCAGAGAGGGAGACAAACCGTAAGAGACTCTTAATCAGAGGAAACACCCCGGAGGGGAGGGGTGTGGGAAGATGGGGTGGCTGAGCGATGGACATTAAGGAGGACAGGTGATATAATGAGCACTGGGTATTATATAAGACTGATGAATCCCTGACCTCTACCTCTGAAACCACTAACACATTATATATTAATTAGTTGAATTTAAATTTAAAAATAGAAAATAAGAAAACTTAACACTGATAGTCTTTGTTGCTTCTTATATGCATTTTAGAGTTATACAAAATGTAATTGCACAGAAGTGTTTTGGCCTTTTGGATATGCTTATAAATTAACCAACATTTATCTCATTGCAGATCACGAACGTTCACAGCAGCCGAGCTCTTGATGTTCAGTTCCTGGACTCCGGCACTGTGACATCTGTGAAAGTGTCCGAACTCAGGGAAATCCCGCCACGGTTTCTACAAGAAATAATTGTGATCCCACCTCAGGTACTATATGTTACAAGCTGGGAGATTTGCTGGAAGAGATTTGGCTGTATTTGTAGTTGTGTTGTGAGATGCCCTCTCAGTTTTGATCTTGATAATGAGTGAAGTCCAAGTTGGTAACAAAATTGGAAATGGTCCAGATGTGGTTGTTCACTGGTTTTCAGATGTAAAATTTAGCCGACTTAGACAAGAAGACCAGTCAAACTTACAGAATATCATTTGATAAATGTTTGTTTTCAAGTATGTCTCATCATTAGGCTAAGTTGTGCAGTTAGAGATTCCATTTTACTAATGGGATGTCAGTGCTGACTTCTATACAGCTTCAAGATCTTATAAGTAAATTCTGGGGGCGGAGCAAGATGGTGGAGGAGTAGGAGACCTGGATTTCGTCTGGTCTCAGGAATTCAGCTGAATAGGGATCAAACCATTCTGAACACCTACGAACTCAACAGGAGATCAAAGAAAAGAATAGCAACAACTCTCTGAACAGAGAAGCGTCCACTTACTGGAAGCTGTAAAAAGAATGGGCTGCCTATCCAGTGGAAAGACCATCAGGCAAAGAGGCAGCTTGGCATCATCGTTCAGGAAGCACCAGCCTGGGAGACAGAGGACAAAGGATAAGAAGTTTTACCTTTACTGCTGCAAGATATTGAAAATTTGTTAAAGGTTTTGGCTTTTTATGAATTTGGATTTGTGGCTCCAAATTTAGCTAGAGGGTTTAATAAAGCCACCTCCTCACTGGCCGAGCACCGGGGCCACACCGCTCTTGCATTTTAAATGACATCTCTAAATAACTTTTTATAAAATCTGTATGAACATTTCTGTGTCTTTTCCACTTGGCTACTGGCACCTACAGAGTTCCCATCTGAATTTTGAAATCTACAGTAGCTAGTTACCTGGCTCCACAGGCCGTGATACTGGGTTTCTTGGAAATGGAGGACAAAACAACGTTTTTCTTTTACCAAAATTCTGCCTCATGTGACTTTTCAACAGTGGAACCTTTTTAAAAGAGAATGTGAGATCCAGAAGGAGTCTGGGAAATTGTTCCATGGCTTCAGGACTTCCCCAGCTTTGTGTATGGGAACTGTTCTAGAAATTATGGGGAAAACTTGATATTGGATAAGACCTGTGATTCAGCATGCACATGTACACAAATAAAAACAGTCTATCAGCTTTAAATATGGAAATGTCACGGGCACTGAGACTCTCTACACACTCCTCAGGTACATGTTACAGATACAAATAAATAAAAACTGGTACACATTCAAAAAAAAAAAAAAAGATCTTATAAGTAAATTCTTACTTCCAGAGTTCTTAGCTTAATTAAGTGGCCATTCTCTTAAGAAATCTATATTCAGGGGCACCTGGGTGGCTCAGTTGTTAAGCGTCAGCCTTCGGCTCAGGTCATGATCCCAGGGTGCTGGGATCAAGCCCCGCATCGGGCTCCCTGCTCCGCGGGAAGCCCGTTTCTCCCTCTCCCACTCCCCCTGCTTGTGTTCCCTCTCTCTGTGTGTCTCTCTCTGTCAAATAAATAAATAAAATCTTTAAAAAAAAAAGCAATCTATATTCAACATTTTCTTATATGACTTTCCCCCATAGATTTGAGTAAAAAGATTAATTTCTGCCTAATCTTCCTCTATTAATAAAAATTCAGGTAATAAGAATTTTGCATTATTTTGCATTAAAATTAAGAACTATTTCCTACCCTTAGGAGAAATAGAGGATTTTGTACAGAAATTAGTAGTTTTTTGAACAAAGTTATCCAACATTCTATCATTTCAAAAGGCTGCTTGACTTATATTTGCCAGAAGATACCTTATACCATGAAAATTCCGTGGATAAAAAGTGCTTGACCATAATTAGCGTGGCTTTTGTACCTTCTCTCCTGTCACCACTGCCTTTTCTAAAATGACTCTTACAGAAAAGCTGTTGAGCTTGTGTTGAAGCCAATTTTTAAAATCACTTTTATTGCTGCTCAGCCACAATACTAAAACTTGTTAAATGCCACTTTCACTTGGTAACAGCTTTGGCCTCTGTTCCCCTTGTTGGAACATCCACCTGGGGCCAGCCTTACCTGGAAAAGTCTCCCCGGCTGGAGAGGAAAGGGCATCCGTCCCTCTGCCTCCGACTGTCGAGAGTGTTAAAAGCCACTCCAAATTTTTTCTATTAATCCTGCCTAGATTTGTTATTTCATAGATATGAAATTGGGGGAACCTTAAGAGCCCGTGGGGCCAAGCCTCTGGCTGACAGCATCTCCCCAGGAGGTCTAAGTCAGAACAGCAAACTGATGGCCTGTTGGCCCAGGCTGACCTATAAATATTGGGTTTGGGCTCTTGGCTGTTATAGAGTTTTATTTTTTTTTAATTTTTTTAAAGATTTCATTTATTTATTTGACAGAGAACACAGCGAGAGAGGGAACACAAGCAGGGGGAGAGGGAGAGGGAGAAGCGGGCCTCCCGCTGAGCAGGGAGCCCGATCCAGGCCTCGATCCCAGGACCCTGGGATCATGACCTGAGCCAAAGGCAGACGCTTAACCACTGAGCCACCCAGGCGCCCCTGTTATAGGGTTTTAAACTGTGAATTGGTTACCAAGATTTAAAACTTAGAAAATTTCACACAAAAATCCTGACTTCCAGCTTCTCCTGACAAACTAGAAAATCCGGCTATATTGAACACTGTCCTTAATGGGACAGTGCTCTGTGGGAGCTTAGGAAGTGGCATTCTGCTTTGCACGGCCCCTGCTCTCCAGTGTGCTGGTTCCATCTGGCCCATCTTGCCCCCTGGCCCCTGCAGGCATGAAGAGAGTGCTCTCTCTGCTCTAAGTGACCTCCTCCCCACCAAGAAACATCCCTCATCCAGGGGATACAGTAAGAGACCTGGAGCCCCCGAAGAAGAATGGGACTCAGAGAGGAAATAAGGAATCCAGGAATCCTGGAAGTAGGTTTCTTCCCTTCACAAAATTGCCTCAAACAATTCAAGGCTTCCATGAGACAGAAGGGAGTCCCTAAGGTCACCTTTTACTCCCTGCTGTAGTCATTCTACAGAAGTTTGTGCAGTGGTGGTGGGAGGTAAAAGGCATTGAGGAAAATGAGGCATCTAGGTATCTATGAATTTCAGTTTTTCTTACCCTCCTTAACTCTCATTACAACCTCCTTCCAAACATGACCACAAATGTCTGGCATCCACAGGTACTCAGGAACTGCTGAACGAAGCATGTCAGCCTCTGAAAAGATTTTTGCAACCAGAGTCATTTCATTCAAATGACACTTCATTTTTTCAGTTGTCCTTAGAGGGAAGACCTAAATATAAGTCCCAAACCTGTCTTCACAACTTTGTGATCCGATGCAAGTTACTCTCTGATTCCATTTCACCATCTGTAAAGTGGGGTCACAACATTGACCCATCATGCAGAAGTATCGTAGGATAAGTCTGCGAAGTGCCTGGTGTGAGCTCTGGCTAGCAACAGGAGTAAAGACAGCAGTGGAAAAATAAGCAGAGCCAGGAACATAGCAGACAGTCCAGCCCAAGAGTTCAATCATCATTAGTAGCTATCGCTGGTGCTTGCTTTCTATCTTAGCAACATCTGACTTATAGGAAAATAACATTGACGTTTCTTATCGGTACCTATTTTAAGATGGTGTGTTTGCTTTTCCATCATGCTTTCTTTCCAGGCTATCAAGTGCTGTTTAGCAGATCTTCCACAGTCTATTGGCATGTGGACACCAGATGCTGTGCTTTGGCTGAGAGATTCTGTTTTGAATTGCTCCGACTGTAGCATTAAGGTTAGTTCTCTTGATAACATTTGGAAAGAGAGCTGTCAGCCAGAAGGGCTTATTTGTTTCTCTGTGAAAGAATTTTATCTTACCATAAACTGATGCTTTCAGATCTGACACATTTTCATAGTTAAGAGATTGGTTACATGCGTGCTAAGATATTTCATGGTTTGATTTTTATTTAAGAATTTATCCTGTATCTCCAATATTATTTTTAAACCCTTTATATAATTTTTCCACTATTAATAAGGTATCAGAGATAGTTCTCTGCTCCTATTTTGCTCCATGATAAAGAATTAAGTTCCCAACAGAGGGACCATCTATCTCTTGATAAATGTTTCTAAAGATCATTTAAATCGTCTTCTATTTCTTTTTTTTTCTAAAGTAGAATGGCTTATAAGCAAATCATTTGCTTATAATCCTGTTTTCTGCCTTTAAAAGTTTAAACTGTTTTATTTAAAAGCCCTTATTTCTTTTTCTGTACTTTTGCACTTTTGTATCAAAAACATTGCTCTTATTTCCAAGAATAGAAATGTAAGATATTTCTCTGTTTTAACTAATGAAAACAATGTTATTTTATATAAGCATTTAACAATGAAATATCTTTGAGGAATATCTTCATGAAAATCTCTAAATTCTTCTAGCTCACATGGATTTTCTTATGTTTATGCAATTATACACTTAATTACCATTTTATATTCTTCAATTGCCACATGATAAGGAATATTGTTTTCTCACCTATGGTTTAAGATCTTAAAGCCAGAGTATTTGGTACTCAATAAAAATGTTTTTTAATGATTGATTTTTGAAATGGTACTTCTCTATCATAAATGTCAAAATAAATTAGCAGTCATTCATTCATACCACCTTGAAGTGCTAATTAATTTAAATAGATTCATCTTGCTAGGAGAAATATTTTTAAGTAAATTACTATAGATGGCTTGCTTTGTCTCCCTGTCTCAGACCTCTGTTCCTGCCTTTCAATCCCAGCCCTATTTGGTACGAGATCGATGTGGCTGGAAGCATCTTATTTTTGTCATTCCCAGGGTAAGCCAGAGGAGCTGGTAAAAATTACCAGGCACCCAGCCCTTTGGGACACACAGCTGTACAATCCCAGTTGTCAGTCTATAGGATTCCTGTACAACACTCACCCCTCTGGCAGAAAGAAGTAGCCGGGTAGACAAAGGTCTCCTGGGCAAAGGGGGCAAAGCTGTAATTTTGACCTATTCAGTGTAGCTTTTTCCCTCTTTTTCTCCCTCCCATGAAAGGTTCCCTCCCTCCATGTTACTGGGAAAGGGGGCAAAGAAAGGGTGAGGGCAGATATTAAGACCAAACAAGGCATTTGGACCAGAGGTCCCCAAGGGTATAGTGAATGTCAAAGCTTTATCCCTTGCTCCTCAGTCTGAGGGTGCGCCAGCCTAGGCGGAAAGCACATGGAACATCTTGCCATTCTTGTGATTAGTTTTTATTGTTGAAGCTGGGAGATGAGCACATGAGGGTTCATCATACTGTTTTTTTTACTGTGAGTGTTTTTAAATGTCATTAATAAAAAAAGCTTTTAATCATGATATGTAGACTCCATCTCAGTGATAATGACCTCTAGTGGGTTTACAAGGGATCCTCAGTTTTTAGAGGTTAATGAGGTTTTCATTTCCATAAGCCAGCTGCTGGCATCTAGACTGTTTGGACTTATGAGCCTATTTACTACTACAGCCGTGATAGATAATTTATCTTACCTTAAATAAAATTAATTTTAGCAAGTTGGGGTTTTGTGCAAAATACTCTGTTTTATATTTAATGTTAATATTATAACTGCCTCTTGGAATTTAGTGTGAACTTGGACTTGTAGAAATGTCTTGTGTGTTTTCCATAGGTTACAAAAGTGGACGAAACCAGAGGCATTGCACATGTTTATTTATTTACCCCCAAGAACTTCCCCGATCCTCACCGCAGTATCAATCGGCAGATTACGAATGCAGACTTGTGGAAGCATCAGAAGGATGTGTTTTTGAGTGCTGTATCCAGTGGAGCTAGCTCTCCCAACAGCAAAAGTGGTGGCACCCCCGTTCCGGGCAACACTGGAGAGAATTTCAGAAAGAGCCTCACAGATGCCATCAAGAAGTCCGTGGTGGACCACAGCAGCTCCTTCTCCACAGTGGAACTGCCACCTCCTGTCCACCTGTCGAAGCCAGGGGAGCACATGGATGTGTACGTGCCAGTGGCCTGTCACCCAGGCTACTTTGTCATCCAGCCCTGGCAGGAGATACACAAGCTGGAAGTTCTGATGGAGGAGATGATTCTGTACTACAGTATGTCCGAGGAGCGCCACGTAGCTGTGGAAAAAGACCAAGTGTATGCTGCAAAAGTGGAAAATAAGTAGGTCCCTGGACAAAGCATTTTATTCTAAGAAAAATGTGTAGAGCGATACTAAGAGTCCTTAATCCCTGCACAGGGACTTTGAACTGCACAAATGGAAATTTTGAATGTGAAATGAGACTAATGAATTATGCCCTTTTTTAATATTTGAAATGATGTCATTTATCTAAAAATCTAGTGACCATGTATGAAATTCCTGTTAAAACCTAATTATATCTAAAATGAAGGTTTAAATGTTTTTTCTACTTTTCTATTAGACAAAATATTGTTTATTCAGAAAATAACTTTTTTAATAGAATGACTTTTACATTTTAAAAACTAAATGCTTATTGTAGAAAATTTAGAAAATACAAAAAAGTATAAGAAAATCAGCCACACATAATAACCTTTTTTAAACTACTTATTTATTTCTTCTAGTTCTTTTCTATACATATTCATACAATTGGCAAAGTAATATTATATATAATTCCACACCTACTTTTTTCACTTCACATAATCCTGGGAACATTTTTCCATGCGATAAAATTTCTCCATAAACATGTTTAATAGTCCGTCGTCTAGAGAAATCATAATTTACTTACCGTTCTCTTATGTAGGTTCTTTTTTTCTCCCAGGTGTTTCACTATTATAAATAACAATGAACATAAATCTTTGTTCACATCTCAGATTATTTATTTCTGGGGTAGATTCCTAGAAGAGAAATCACTTGTTTAAAGATTACATGATTCTTGATAAATGTTGTCCATTGCTCCTAGAGAGCTTACCACCTTTTATAAGGTGCAACAGTGCGTAGTTCACTGCTCCAGCCTTCGGACAGTGAGAACCACAGTTCCTCATTTGTAGAGCACTATAGTCCATTTTCTCACAATTCACATTCGGATCCACATCCTCCTTTCCTGAAGCCCTCCAGTAAGTGTGGGTTCCAACCCAGGGAAGCCCAAGTGCTACACTCTCTGCACTACAAGGTCACAAAAGCCCTGGCCAAAGGAACAACCTACCCATGTCCTGTCTCCTTTGCCACTTTCTCAGGAGAACTGACAGAGCTTATTTGATGATGCCACACACAAAGAACTGTTCACACACACACACACACACACACACACCCCAGAACTCAGTTTAGAAGTTCAAACTGCTTTTATTTTATTTTTTTTATAGAATGCTTTTGTTCATTCCTAAGACATCAAGCATAGGCATTTGTAAAAGTTTTGTTATTTTCATGAGAGGAAAAAAAGAACAATTTTTAACTCTTAAGAGTGAAAAGTATCATAGCTCTCATTTTAAAAACATTCAGCTTCTATGTCACAAGCTTTTCATCTTCAAAAAAAACATTTTTACGATGTCATGTTATTTACAACTCTAAGTGTGCATGGGTTTAATCCGCCCCCCCCGGGAACATCATTTGTGTCAATTTGCCTACATCAGAACTCCTCACAGAATAATTTAACCACAGTTAAAACGAAACTAATGTTAACTGTTATCTGAGGGGCAGATTAATGGTGATTAGCAGTGGGGAGGTCCTACTTGGGGGCAAGGGTCGTGTGGGGCAGGAGAACCCCTAAACCAGAGACCCGTAGTGCAGTGCTTCAGACTCGACCCCCTCCCACAGGGGTCCAACAGTCCTGTTCCAAGGCTCTGGGACTTTAACCAGCTAATCTGTATCTAGATCATCAAGGATATCATATATGAGAACAGATTATCCGATATTTTCTTAAACTTCATGAACTGCATCAGTGTAAAGTATAAAGAGTTTCTATCTTGCCTATACCCCAGGACTATTTACTAAGCCCTGTTCCCAACTGTGGTAAATTAAGGCTTAGGAATTTCAGATACACTGTTGATTGCAGTGGTTTCCAAATCCACCTTGGCTAAGAAGAGCCAGAATTCTCCTTCCTCACCCCAGACATCCTAAATCAGAATCTCTGGGGGGTGGAACCCCAGAATCAGTGTTTTTCACAAACTCTTCAGATGATTCACAAGGGGCCTTGTACTGAAATTAGTAATCTAGTGCAAACAGAAGCCTTTAGTTAAGCTATTAGTGTTGAAAATTAAAAGCTACAGAGAAGCACGACACATAAGTCCTCCGCTCACTCTCCCCTTGCTGCTCTGTCCCTCTTATTTACACACTAAAAGTACAGACCACCAGCTGTTGCCTTGTACAATTTAAAGACGATGCTAGAGGTAGAAACCAAATATTTTTTTCTCCTTTTGCACTTACACAGTCTGACGTACTTATATTTACACAGCTTATCTTCATTTTAGTAATAATTATAATAACGATGATGATGGCGACCATTTGCCAAGCCCCGGTGATGTGCCTAGTCATGTGCTAGGCACTTGATATATATGGCTTCTGCAAGTGACTTAAAATTAAATATTGCACATGAGATAACTGAGGCTCAGAAAGGTTAAATAGGAGCCTAAGATGACACAGTTGGAACATGGTCCCGGGGGGACTCCAGCCCAAGTCTGTTGGCCCCCAAAGTTCATATACTTATTATGACAACTTTCTATGACTCATGGATTATTGCTTGCTGCACTGTGGGCTTATCTGAAGGTTTCTGGAGTTTCCTCCCAAAGCCCCCAATCACTAGTGTCCAAAACTGGCCTCTTTGTAGTTTTCTTACTAGAGTTCACCCTATAGCGGCTCTGGGGGTTTCCTGGACCCATTCTCCACCAGGGTGCTGGAGAATCAGTCCAGTCTGGCCAGCCCCAGCCCCAGCCCAACAGTGTGTTGCAGGGAAGGGCCTGCTGTTGCCCTGGGCTTGGGGCTTATGACTAATGAACCTGTTTCAGAGGGTGGCTGGGTCTGCCATCCAAGGCGGAGCCCAACTCACACCATGCAGGAGTGGAGGCTGCCTCCATAGACGCTTACCTTTTAGATGTTACAATCTTCCTTCCCTTAGTTTAGTAATACTCTTCAATCATGTACTCAAGACTACAGGACTTTAAGATGGCCCTTCATATTTTAACTTTGAAGTCTAAGCTTTTCTAATTGTAATGACGATGAATGTAGGCCCAGAGGAGAAAAATACGTTCATGTGAATTTCTTTCCGGTGCCTCGAACTGCAGATCTGAAACCATGTTCTTCTTCCCCCATACTCCCCTATCCTGTCCAGGTTCTTTATTCTGGGCAGTGGGTTGGACTTTGTGTTTTGTTTTATTTTGTTTTCCAGTGTCCTCACTTGGCATGACTAAAATTGTCATCTTCACATTCGGAATGTTTTGTAATCTCTTCCCACACGCTCTGATTTCCTCTTCCTTCGCACGTTCCTCCTCCTTGCTCTCCGGGGGTATTTGCTCCACTCCCAGTTGCCATGCCCTGTAGCATCTTCTGTGCTTTTTCTTCTCATGTGTGTCTTCAGCCTGGCCAGTTCTGCTTACCTCCCTCTGCCCGTCTTCCACACACGTCCATCCCTTGTCTCAGACCTGTGGCCATCTCTGTCCCCCTGTCAGAGAGGAGGGATCTCCCTGCCTTGTCCCGATCAGCCTCCATCTGTTTAGAGTCTGTTTAGTGGTGGTTGCTGATTTCTGTGTTTGGTCTCCTGCACTAGTTCCACGATGCCTATAAACAGGGGTTGAGTGAACAGACTCCATCAAATGAGCCAGTGGCAAAGCAGAGAATAGTAACCTTTGGGGTAAGAAGAAACAATTTCTTTTAAAACCTCGATGACAGTACAGTTCCATAGTTCGATAAACGTCATTTACATTAATTTTTCTTTTTATCATACATTGTTACCCATAAAGCTGATGTTGACTTTGTGTATTTTTTCATCCTTTTTAATCCAATGTACCTCTAGGTGGCACCGGGTGCTTTTAAAAGGAATCCTGACCAACGGGCTGGTGTCCGTGTATGAGCTGGACTATGGCAAGCATGAACTCGTCAACATAAGGAAGGTGCAGCCCCTGGTGGACGTGTTCCGGAAGCTGCCTTTTCAAGCCGTCACAGCTCAACTTGCAGGTAATTTCTGCAGGATTCGAACTTGTGCCTCCACACGGCGTATAGTGTCATTTCGTCCTGGGCCCTCAGGGAGCACACAGTTACTGGCCCTATTGACGTAACTTTTCCTTTTTCTTTTTTTTCCCTTTGGCAAACAACTTCCTGGCCCTACTGGAAATAATTTTTAATCATCTCACCGTCACACCCTCCTACCGTATCTGCTGTTCTTCCGTATTCCTTTCTGTCCGTGGTCTCACATAAGGGTGTGTTCGTAAAGCTGTCATCTTAGCACAGGGACGATCTTGCATGCTGCTTTCTTCTTTTTTAGCATTTTTTTTTGTCCTAACTACTTTTTGAGTGTGTGTTTGATGGTCTTGATAATGATTTTTTTCATGAAGTATTTTTATTTATTTTTTTATTGTTATGTTTGGATAATGATTTTTAATAGCTGCAAAAGATTCTGTCTAATCAGTATTTCCCTTTTGTTAAGCCTTTAGGTCATTATACTCTTACTGTAATATTATGAAAACACCTGCACCTGAGTATACTAACCAAAACAAATACAGAAACAACGAAACAACCTCAATAACCAATAGAGGAGCACAGTGCTCACTTCATAGGTGATAACGTTTTATAAATTATAATACAAATACATAATAGGCTTCCACAATTAGAAAAGATTCCTAGGTCATAGAATATGGCCATCTTTTTTTTTAAAAGATTTTATTTATTTATTTGAGACAGAATTAGAGCACATGAGAGGGGGGAGGGTCAGAGGGAGAAGCAGACTCCCTGCTGAGCAGGGAGCCTGATGCGGGACTCAATCCAGGGACTCCAGGATCATGACCTGAGCCGAAGGCAGTTGCTTAACCAACTGAGCCACCCAGGCGCCCAGAATATGACCATCTTTATGGCCAAGTGAGTCTCCAGTTGCATTGCCATTAACAGCATGCAAGTATGTAATTTCACCACATTCATATGGCGTATTGACTATTATTATTAAAATCTGAGGGTGTTGGGGCACATGAGTGGCTCAGTCAGTTGAGCGTCCAACTGGTGATTTCGACTCAGGTCATGGGTTGTGAGATCAAGCCCTGACTCGGGCTCCGTACTCAGCGGAGAGTCTGCTTGAGATTCTCTCCTTCTGCCCCTCCCTCACTTGTGCTTGCACGCCCTGTCTCTCTCAAATAAATAAATCTTTAAAAAATAAAAAATCTGAGGATGTAAGTTAGTAGGTGTACAGGGGTACTTATTTAAAATATTGTCCGTGGGGCGCCTGGGTGACTCAGTTGTTAAGCGTCTGCCTTCAGCTCAGGTCATGATCCGAGGGTCCTGGGATTGAGCCCCGCATCGGGCTCCCTGCTCCACGGGAAGCCTGCTTCTCCCTCTCCCACTGCCCCTGCTTGTGTTTCCTCTCTCAGTGTCTCTCGCTGTCAAATAAATAAAATCTTTAAAAAAAATTAAATTAAATTAAATTGTCCAGTTAGTTTTTTGTGACAGCAGTACAAATGCTGGTGGCCGGTCTGTGTGCATTCCACCGGTGGGGGGCATGCACAGTTCGGTGAAGTTTCACCCAGAAGTCCATCGATGTTAGCATAGAGTGTGGAGCCGAAGGGCTGAGGGATGCAGACCTCCAGCCATCTGGGGCTCTCTGTGTCCTGTTGTGCTGGGAAATGGTGGGTTGTGACCACATGGTGCCACCCTGATTCCTTACCCTGGCTCATCCCACACATTTAGCACAGTAGCAGAAGTGATTTGATCTCGGAAATGAAAGAAATTACGTATATAGATTTTTTCTTTTTAATTTTTGGCCAGCTTTTATTGGAGATATCGATAGCTATATATAGTGTTATTCTGAAGTATTTTTCAGTTTCTTTGTGTGTCCTTCCTGCTAGATTTCAGAGGAAATGCCCATGGTAGTTAGATATGAACGAAAAGTGGCATCTTGCAGATGAGCATGGCTACCACTGACCTGCTTTGAATTCAGGCCTCTAAAGGGTTTCTCCAGATTTAATGATCACATTTTTTTATTTTGAGTTTTGAATGTTAGGTTTTGCTAACAACACGTGTTGTTAAGCATGATAGTCAACTGTCCAGAGAGGGCATCTCTGTGAGGAACAAGTGCAGGGCACCATCATCCCCATCGCCAGCACCATGGCTAACAGTCACCAGGACTTACTGTGTGCACCAGGCCTCTACCAGCCGCTCCGTTTCACTGACTTCTCCCCCACACGAGGAGGGTTACCTACTGTTCTTATCGCTATTACCCGGGTCAGGAAACAACAGCTTAGAGGCTGCTCTAGGCTTCTTCTGTTCTCAAAGAACGTAGACCACTCACTACATGGATAGCAGGTCTGTTAAATTATGTGTGAAACTCCCAGGCCTTCCTCACCATGGGACGTCATTTATAGTTTCTGCAATCTAGTATATGTGGACTTAATTCATGTTCGTTTACTAATATTTTTTGAAAAGCACATATTCTTACCTGGATTTTGTTTTAAAACCTAATTTAGAATTCTAACTTAGAATTCTCTAACGTGAGTCCTCAAGCTTAAAAGTCATAAGGATTTAGAAATACATGGGGTTTACAATTAATCTGGTCCAGCCGGTTTATTTTATGATAAATAAACTGAGGCCTGAGAAGCCAGTTGATTTGCCCAAGATCATACCACATGATAGAAGAGCTGAGAATGGTAACTGGGTCTCCAGACTTTCAATCCAGTGCTTTTGCCATGATATTGTATATAATTTTGAAAAAGTAGTATGCTCTAAGTATATGACTTCTCTTTCTCCTCCTTCTTATATCTGGTTCATCAGGAAAAAAGTCTATAAATAAGAGACATGCCATTGAGATCACTGATATTTTATTTTAGTTGAGTATAGTTGACACACAATGTTACAGATATTATTGATATTTTATTCCCCTTGGTTATCCCCATTATCAGTTTAAATCTGCATATACTTTATATAGGGAAATGGGCAGTAGTTATTATAACTTCATTTTATAACACAGCAATAAATCTCAGTGAAACTTCTGTCTGTAGGTAAAGGTTTACAGAAGTAACCCCATTCAGAATACGGAAACTATTATAAGCTGGACTGTTTTAAGATTGTTGAGCAGCTCTTTTGTTGTTGGTTTTTCTTTAATTAGAAAGTCTAACCTGGTGTGTTTCAGCTACTTTGGAATTGACTGAATAGTTTTCCATTATTATGGATCGAAGAAAGGCTCACCCGACCCCTCACTGACCCTTTTACTCCCTGTCTTGCTCCTAGGGGTGAAGTGCAACCAGTGGTCTGAGGAGGCTTCGATGGTATTTCGAAATCATGTGGAGAAGAAACCTCTGGTGGCATTGGTGCAGACGGTTATAGAAAATGCTAACCCTTGGGACCGGAAAGTAGTGGTCTATTTAGTGGACACGTCGTTGCCAGACACAGATATCTGGATTCATGATTTTATGTCAGAGTATCTGGTAGAGCTTTCAAAAGTTAATTAATCACTGCTTCTGAGATAGTGACAAATAATTCAGATTTTTTAGCAATAACAAAATGTAGGCTTTAAAAAAAGAAACCTCATCTCTGCTACAGAGCTCTGACTGCTGTGGGGATTGAAAAGAATACGCTTCTGTTTGATGAAAGATATTTAACAAGTTTTGTTTTAACAGAGTTGACTTTTCAAAGAAAATTGCACTTGAATTATTACTATAATATTAGAATAAAAATGTTTATCAATGTAAAAACTGACTGCCTTATCATTTTGGAGCTTTATGATCTTAAGACAAAGGGTTTCCCTTTCTATTCATGTCTTCTTTGTGGTGCTGGGTTCCTTTACAGTTAGATTGTGAGAACTTCATGACTTAACCCTGGTGTAGTGGTACGTCCCAAAGCAAGTGGTCACCAAACAGTGTGAGGACTATCTTGAGTTGTTAGCACATTAGCATTGCTGGTGGTGCTATAGAGAAGCCGCCCAGGTGAACCTCAAAGCATGCCCCTCACCCCAAATCTTGAGTGGCACCTCATTGCCCCGAGAGCCTACACCTTCCACAGTCTCCCTACCCAACCCCATTGCCCACCGCTCCCTAACCAGCCACACTGGACCTTTATCTGGGTCCTGAACCCCATGCATGTGCACCCAGGACTACATTCTACAGCAAGCCTTGCTCCCCTCCAAACCATGCTTATTCTGTTTCTTCAGCCTGCTGCTCATTCTCCCCCCTCCACCATTTTTGTTTGCCAGGATCCTCCCTGACATCCCAGGCTGACCATGAAGCCTTCCCTGGCACCCCTCCTACTCTATTACATTTTGAGTATGCCTCTCCTGGTGCCCAGCTTTCACTGAGCTTAATAGTGTATAACTAGTTGTCTGTGCACCAGTCACCCCAACTAGATTGTGAGCTCCTTGAAGGAGGGAGGGGTCTTAGTCATCTCTCTAATGGTGTACTGGTAAATGTTTGACAGTTGGTTCTGGTGGGGGTGGGCAGGGAGTAAGCCTTGATTCCCAGTATCTGATGATTCCCATGTTGTAAATACTCCCACCATTGTTGAGTTCCTGCTAACAACGTGACATCACTGAATATAGAGCTGGGAAAAGACATACCCAAGCAGGTCTTTTTTTTTTTTTTTAAAGATTTTATTTGTTTATTTGACAGAGTGAGAGAGCACAAGCAGGGGGAACAGTAGAGGGAGAGGGAGAAGCAGGCTCCCCGCTGAGCAGGGAGCCCGATGTGGGGCTCGATCCCAGGACCCTGGGATCATGACCCGAGCCAAAGGCAGACGCTTAACCATCTGAGCCACCCAGGTGCCCCCCCAAGCAGGTCTTATGAGCCTGTGCACGGACTCCAGAACACACCCCTGTCTGTGTCTTCCACAACAGACAGAATGATATCTTGAACACATCAGGCACCCATTATGTGCTTGCTAATTGATGAGCAGGGTGGACTGACGGTTTGGAGGCCTTCCTAAGCAATGGTCCAAAAATGAGAGGGGCAAGGCCCTGGACTAAGAGGGCAGCAATGGGAATGAAGAAAAAAATTAAAGGCCTTTTGCAATTTTTAATTAGAATTTTTAGTACTGACATTTTAGATCCAGAAGACAGGAAAAAAGAAGTGTCGAAAAGTGAGGCCAAATCTTAAAGCCTGAAAGGCTAGGATGATGATGACCCTTACTTCATTTGAGAAACTGAAAATTTTGATTTTAAACATCCTGAGTTTAAGTCAATAGTCTCTGTGAGGATATGCATAAACTATTAGAAAGCATGGGAAGAAGACCAGGATGGAGATAAAAATTCTTAAGGTCATTTGCTTATTTTTGTTTGAGAAAATCTAGAAGTGAGAGCAGAAAGAAAAAGATCAGATGTTTGATGTTTTTCATGTAAAACATGTTGAAATTATCTAACTTCTTAAAATTTATGTTTAACATAATTAAAGTGATTCAAAATTCAGGAATGCTAATGCCAGTGATTTAAATAATCATTTATGATAAAATCAAAATATCTTGACATATAAACGTTTAAGTAAAATAGTGTGAATGTATTTTACAATGATTTCTTTCCCTAACAAAAAACAACAAAATCCTCAAATTGCCTACAGATAAAGAAGAGGTGGTTTCTATTTCACTGACGTTAGAAATGCTTCCATTACGTTTCAAAATAAAGCAATTGTGTTGTTGATGTAAGTGAAAAATTACTCATGCTAGGACAATTTGACAGACAATGAAACTTGGCCTCATACCATGTTCAAAGTTGATTCCAGATGGATTCAAAGCCTAAACATGAGAGTCTAAGGAGGGAAGATAACACAGGAAAATACCTTGGTAATCTAGGAGTAGGAAAGATGTCCTAAACAGGACAAAGTGCTAACAATAAAGGCAAATATTGATATGTTAGACTATGCTAAAATGAAGAACACCTGTTTATCCAAAGGCATTATGATGGTGTAAAGGCAATTACACAGTGGAGGAATATAAGTATATAGAATATATTCAATGAACAAAAGACTCTCCAGAAACAAAATGGCAACAAATTTGAACAAACATTTCACAAAGAGGAAATCCAGCTGGCCCATAAACATGAAAAGGTACTCAACTCATCAGGACATGGGCAATGGAAATTCAAATTTCAGTGAGATACCACCCCTCCTCCCAGAACCATGACAATGTTCCAACTTTTGTTCATTTCAATTACTGAAGAATGCCTGCACTTGTGCTGGAGGATACTGGAAAAGAAGTTCACAGCAGCGCTATTGGCTGTATCTAAAACCTAGAAACAAATGTCCATTAATAGTAAAATAGATTTTTTAAAAACTGTGGTATATTCATGCAGTGGAAACCTCTACAGCCATGAAAGTAAACAAACTACAGCCACATGAAGCCACGCGGATTAATCTCACAACGCAGAGTTGAGCAAATGGAGACAAACCACAGAGGAAAGCAGGAGTCAAGGAAGCGATCACCTTAGGAGAGAGCTGTGACCCAGAACCACACCCGGATGGTTTCTGGGCTGCTGGCCATGTTGTTTCTTGACTGAATGGTGCTTGCAACAGGTGTTCAGGTGAAAAAAATTTTTGAACCTGTGCACTTAGGGTATATGTACTTATCTTAAATGTTTGACTCCACAACAAAGGGGTTTAAAAACAATCTTAAATAAATCCTTGCTTTATTTAAAAATGCATGGCATGTATCCTCTTGAAAAGACCATTTTCTTACCGCTGTGAGGGTTCTGTAATGTAGGAATACATTTTTGTGGAAAACAAGACTTACAAAAACAAAAACGAATGTTTCTCATTAGTAATCCATACACCAGGATTTTTTTTAAAAAATTTAAATTTATTAATTTGAGAGACAGCCATGAGCACAAGAGCGGGGAAGGTCAGAGGGAGAGGGAGAAGCAGGCTCCCCACTGAACAGGGCTCCATCCCAGGACCCCAGGATCATGACCTAAGCGGAAGGCAGAGGCTTAACTGGCTGAGCCACCCAGGGGCCCCTATACACCAGGATTAAAAGGAGTTACATTATTAGGGTCTACCCCACAAGAAACTTACCCATAATAATTAAAACCATACCTTTTGTTCACACGAATTCCTTTTTATGAACCATTTAAAAAATTTAAACAAAGTTTTTGTTTGGGCTTAAGTGGTTTGTTCTGGGAAACATATTAGCCTTTTAAGAAAGTGGGACCTTTTGGTTGTATTTTAAGTCGGTATTTTGGACCCTCCATTCCTGCTAAGTATAGAGAGAATGCATTTGACTCTGTTGGAACTACGTGCTCACAAAATGATCGTTATTAAATCTTCGGCTCACACCAGCCCTAGCTGGGCTGCTGGTAAAATGGGACAGGTGATTGCTGTAGCCAAAAGAGTAAAGGTGCAGCAGCTGCTTGGCTGGCTTTGCTCCATCCAAAGACCTACCGATTCTTATATCCCAGACGCCGCAGGAATGAAAATCCACCCTTTTCCAGATAACTCTACCGCCGCTTACACTCCTCCTGGTACAATTGGGGAAACCAAGACTGAGACTCGGGGCTAGCCACACCCCTTCGTCCGCGGAACCAAGCCTCGAGGCGGCCCGGCCCCTGCCCCGCGCTGCCCACAGCGGACGTCGCACCGCGGTCGGGGACGGTGCGCGGCGCCCCGGCGCCCCCGAGTGGAGGGAGAGGTACGAAGGGAGAGGGCGGTGGGCGGGGCGGGGCGCGGTGACAGCGCGGGGCCGGGCCCGCCCCTGGCTCCCACCCCCGGAGCCCACAGTGCCCGCCCGCCCGCCCGCCCGCCCGCGGCCGCCCGGGAGCTCGTCCAGCCCCGCGCTCCTCTCGCCCGCCCGCCGGCCGCCGCCAGCGCCTGTCCGCCTGCCGCCCGCGCTCGCCCCCGCGGCTCTACGGCCCGGTAAGCCCCCCACCCGGCCCGGGGTACCCCTAGCGCTCGCGGGGCTCCCTGCCCCCGCGCCGGGGCCCCAGCCATATCTGGGCAAAATATTCAGCTGTCGCCGCCGCCGCCAAGAGGGACTGAGCGTGGCTCCCTCTATAAATAGCCGCTGCCTCGGATTGCCTCCGGGGCTGGGGAGCCCTGGTCTCGGGGTCCGGAGCCCCGCACTCCCGTCCGCGCCGCTAGGCTCCCGGGGCCCCAGCCGGGGCGCCCTCGTCTCTGGCCCTCGGCGCCGCGTCCGTAAGCGGCAGAAGGAGCCATGCTCTCGCAGAGTGGCGCCGGCGCCGGGGTCCTGGAGGAGCGGCCACCCCCGCCACTCACCACCCGCCGTCCGCTCGACTCCCGCGCCGTGGGGCTCGGAGCCGGCGGGCCCTCTGCTGGGGACAGGTGCCCGGCCGAGCCCGGCACGAGGCGTGGCCCTCCTCCGGCTGCCGAGAGTTTGGGGGTGGGAGTGGGGCGTTCGTGCTCGGTGGACTAGGAACCGAGGTTCGGGCTGCGCCTGTTGGTGGCAGGAAAAGTTTCCCAAACTCCGGGAGATGACGCGGTTTAAAGCGCCACGATACACGCATTTCGTGCCGAGGTAGAGCGGGCAAGAAGCCCCCCTCGCTGTCGCCGACTCACGGGGTGGCCTTGGCGAGCCCCCTCCCTTTTCTGGGCCTCAGTTTCCCCGTTCGTAAGGGCAGGGTCTGGTTCGGGAGATGGAGCTTGGAGTCTGGGCGGTGAGAGCAGCAGGGCGCGCTCTTGACCGCTGGCGCTCCCCCACACCTGTTCGCCGGCTCCGGTCTGGGACGCTGGGGGCACAGCCGAACACAGCTCGGGGCGCTGTGGAAACCGGACACTTTGGCAGTCGCTCTGACGCAGGCCTATCCTGGGACCTGCTAGGGCCCTCGGAGTAGCGTGCGCCGTGTACGTCCAGGAAGAGCGTCCCACGGTAATTATGGGCACCCCTGCTGGGAAGCAGCCACCACCCTTGAGCATGTGACTCAGACAGCTTTTGACCCAACGAACCGCGCAGGACCAGAGGCTCCAGTCCAGCTGCTCCCTGGCCTCAGTTTCCCCATCTATACAGTGCCTCTGATGCGGCCTTGGAGCCACCCCCAGCTGCCCAGCCCGGTCCTGCTAGACCGACCCTGCACGTGGTCTCCACCTTCACCCTCTCAGATTCTTCAGGATGACCTAGCCCAAGTTTTTCCATATTGGAATCACAGACCCAGACCCTAATTCGGGTTCTGGGCCCTCAGACGGAGCACCCCCCCCCCCTGCAAATCCTCATCTTTCTCCCAGTGATGACAGCTATCATGTTCTTTGTCAAGGGCCACAGAACCCCCTGCTCAAGGTCACGTGCTGCTGGACAGGCCAGGAGGCCTGCAGGCTCCACTCGCCTTTCTCCTCTCTTTCCTGACCCTTCCTGCCACTTAGGCAGGTCTTGGGGATCTATGAGTACCCCACCAATGGCCCCTCTCCTTTGATCTGCTGCTGTCCAGAACTTTCCCTTGCTCAGACAATAGCGCCCTCATTCTGAAATTTCATTTTTGTTTGAATTTTACTTTCTATTATATATTTTCTCTAGACCCACCTCAAAGCCTCACTGATAAAGAAGGGGAAATGAAGACAAAGAGAGTCCCATCAGTTTGAGCCGTACAACAAACAGGCAGAGTGAAAGCAGGGAATGTTGTCACTTGGTGTCTTTACTCCCTCTAATGTGCCAATCTTGCAAACACGTTTTTGCCCGTCTTGGCCCCTGAGTTGCTCCCAGCCTAAGTGGAGAGCCAGTGTCCTCTAAAAATAGCCTCCTCCCCACCTTATCAGGGCCTCACACCTTCTCCCTCCTCCAGGGTAGGGCTGCTTCCTGCAGCTCAGCAAAAATGTAAAAACAGGGAGTAGGTATCTCGTGGCAGCTCTGAGTAACAGGAGGTGGACTGACCTGGAGGTCAGGACACCTGGCTCCAACCCCAATTCTGCCACCCGTTTAGAGTGGCCTTGAGCCATGAGGGGGTGGGCAGGACGGTCACCAGGAGACCTGGGGTGAAGAGGGCTCAGAGGTTCCCTTGGAGGACTTGCTAGTGTGAGAAAAGTGAAGTGCCGGGGATGAAACTCAGGGGGGCCCACCCGGTGAAGAGGCGGGAAGGAGGAGGAGAAAGTAGCTTCCCAGGGGCCCAGGGAGGAGAGAGGTCAGCAGTGGCAGCTGCTGAGGAGAGACGGAGGGGCTGAGGACTGGGAAGGGGCCACCAGGATTGGCAGCTGATCATGGGTGACTCTGGCCGGGGCCTTGCTAAGGGCTCAAGCATGGGATCCACCACTGCTTTGCTGGGGCCAGTGACCCAGCCTGTCTGTCTGAGCCTCAGTTTCCTCCTCTGTGCGATGGGGATAATAAGAGCACCCATTTCACATGGGTTTCTTTGGGGATTAAGTGAGATGATGCTGGGAAAGCCCTCAGCCCAAGTGCTTGGTCCCTGCGATGATATTTCGAGCATTAGCAAGAGGAAGAGGCAGGCTCATGGGAGCTGAAGGCGTGGGAACAGAGCCTACCACTCCTGAAAGCTCCTCTGAGAAAGGAGCAGGGAGGGAAGGTAGCAGGAGCTGAGGACAGGCATGGGGGGATGGGCAGGGGAGGGCAGGTGCTTCTGGGATGAGGCTTGTAGGAAGAGGTGGAGAAGGACCCAGAAGACGGGAAGAGGCGGAAATGAGGGGTGTGCATATGGGAGGACCGGGGGCCTGCCTTAACCACCTGCTGAGCGTCACAGACTCTAGAATCACCTTCCTCCAGAATCAGGCTAAGCAAAGAAATAAAGTAAAGTAAAATGAAGCCAGTCCTGGCTCAGACCCCTGCGTCCCCTTGGCAGGCTTCAGTATCTGTGAAGGAGGGTGGTGATGGGCCAGGAAGGGTAGTTTGACTCTGCCCAGGAGCCTTGTGACCTTGGCTTGCTTATTTCTGAAATGACATCATCTATCGATGACTCCTGCTGAGTCCAGGAGTCATAATGGCCTTTTCCAGTCAGTGTTTTGATTTTTCAGTCTTACTAATGGACCAGCCAGGCTGCCAACATTTCTAAAGAGGGCAGTTCACTTTTCACTTAAAGCCAGAGCACCAAACAGATCAATTAGTTGGCTGCTCGGAGACATTATCAGTTTAAAGCCTGACACAGTCCTGTTTCTGTGGGCGAACATGAACCAGAGAGCATAATTCTGGGGCCATTTCCTCTCTTCTGTTTTGTTTTATAAGACTCCTCCATCAGTTAATTGTGAAAGGACCCGACTCTCTTTGCTCCTAATAATGACAAGAGAATGAGCTCACTGGAGTCAACCTAGGACATGTCTGGGAGGTTTTCTTCAATGTCAGGAAGTGCTGGGTCTTTGTCTGATCTGAAAACTAAACAAACTCAAGCATTTCTTCTGTTTCTCTTTTCTTGCCTCCTTTTGTTTTTCTTTCAGACAAAAACACAAATGTGAAATGTTGAAGTTACTGTGCGTGGGGATGAGAGGGGGTGGAGGCAGGCCAAGCCCAGGCGCCCACGCGTCCCTGCCTCAGGACATCTTCTCAGGGTCCCCAGCCGAGCAACTGCTCACCCTGGGCCTTCTCGGGCGGTGACCCCCTGGCCCTTCCTGGAGATGATTCTGTTGTGGGATGAGTTGTGGCCACTGGGGTGTTCGCCCTCCATGTCCCTGGGAAGTGAGGGAAGGAGCAACGCCTCTTAGCCTCACTCAGCCTCCTTCGTGGACTCATCTCCTCTCATCTCTTAAATGTCAGTGCCACTCTCAGCCCTGTCCTCTTTCCGCCCCACACCCTCCTACCGTCCCATTCATGCCCAGGGCTCCAGCCACTGGCCATAAACTCCAAATCCCAGATTCGTGTGTCCGGCCCGGGCTGCTCTTCTCAGCTCTAGGCATCTATGACTCCAGCCAATCAGACAAAGCCGGAAGGGCATCCCAAAAGCACTTCACACCCAACAGGCCTGACTCAGGCTCATCACCCACTCTTCCTCCAGTGGGACTCGATCCCAGGACTCCGGGATCATGACCTGAGCCGAAGGCAGTCGCTTGACCAACTGAGCCACCCAGGCCCCCCAAGACATCATTTTTATTAAAAATCTACAAATGAATTCATTTAAGCCCTGACTCAAAATCCAGGGCTCTTTCTGGGTTTTTTTGTTTTTGTTTTTTGCTTTTGTTTGTTGTTAATGGAGCATGTGCAGGACACACAGATGGAGCCTGATGGGGTAGGTGGGGGCGCATGTGGGGGAGGTGAGGCAGGGACCCTAGTGATGGGGCACGTGATTGTGGGGAGGGCCTGTGGCAGGCACATATGTGGCCACAGCATGCTGGTGAGGGCAAGACCCCAGAAACGGCCTGTTGCCCGAAGGTTCGGGCTGAGCAGCCCTGGGTAATTTCCATCTTCTGCTACCTTCCCTCCTTCTTTACATTCTGGAGAAATTTAGGCCCAGATAGGGCTTTCAAGCCCAACTACCCAGTTCCTGGTCAGCCTAGAACCTCTCCGCAGACTCCTGTGTCTCATCGCCTTTTCCGGGCATGCTGCTTACAAGTGAGGCATCTGTGAGCCCAGGATGAGGGCTCCCGGTGCTGTGGTGGGAACCCGGATGCCTCCCTCAGAACCACTCAGAAGATAAGGGCGGAGGGAGCCCTAAAGAGGGACTTCCTCCTGGCAAACCCAGGAAGATTTAAAAAGTCAGATTGGAGGACAACATTGTATGCATTTGTTTATGGTTTTATACTGCATTCCATTTACACCATTAAAAGGGTTTTGAGATCGCTTAAAATAAACCTGCACAAGCAACATAACTGGGAAGAACAGAAGTTTTAAAAAGACAGGGAAGCAAGCTTGAAAATCAGGATTATGAAGCCCTGAGAACCTGATGGGAGCTCAGGGCCTTGCTCTTAGCTTTTTTTTTTCTGAAAAATGAATATACCTGTGCATGACAGTTCATCACCACATGTCACCTCAGCGGGCGGGGGGGGGGGGGGGGGCGTCTCCCTGAAGGGTACTCAAAAGCCCAAGTTAAGAATGCCCATCACAGAATAAGGGGAGGAAATTAGGCCAGCTTCTTGGCTGAGATGGCAACTGTTTCTGGACACCCCAGACAGCTCTGGGATGAATCATGACAGCCCAGAGGAAAGGGACACGAGATGAACTGGGGGGCGGTTGGTGTCTGATGAAAAGAACCCCAGTCTTTAAGGAGAGAGAGGTGTTTTCTGAGCCCTCCTTCTCAGAGCGTACATCACAGTGGAACACTAGGTAGAAGGCAGTTGTTGTTTTTTTTTTTGTTTTTTTTTTAAGATTTTGTTTATTTGAGAGAGAGAGACAGAGACTGAGTAAGCATGAGCAGGGGGAGGAGCAGAGGGAGAGAGAGAGACAGACTCCCTGCTGAGCAGGGAGCCTGATACAGGGCCTGATCCCAGGACCCCGAGATCATGACCTGAGTCAAAGGCAGATGCTTAATCAACTGAGCCTCCCAGCCACCGTGGGAGGCAGTTTAGCATTGGGCTTAAGAATATGGACTTTGAGGCCACCTCCCTGGGTTCAAATCAAAGGTCTGCTTATTACTAGCTGTGTAAATTCAGGTAATTTAAAACTCTCCATGCCTCAGTTTCTCCTATAAAATGGGGTTGTTGTGGGGATCTGTTTCCCCATCTATAAAGCAGGGGTGCTGTGGAGACTAACTGAGTTGTTATATGTGAATGTTTAAGACCGCGCCTGGGATATGGTTAGCATCACACAGCGTGAGCTATGATAGGAAGGCAGCTGGGGCAGTGATGATGCGCACAGTCAGACAGAATCTTGTCTGGATTCAAATTTCAGCTCTAGTACTTACTAGATCTGCGACCTTGGTCACTGTATTAAGTTATATCACAACCCCCCAAAGTCATGTCCACCTGGAGCCTCGGAATATGACCTTATTTGGAAACAGGGTCCTTGCAGATGTCATTAGTTAAGATGAGGTCTTACTGGATTGGGGTGGGCCCTAAATCCAACGACTGGCATCTTTATAAGAAGAGGAGTGGACACAACGCGGGGAAGAAGGGCCTGAGATGACAGAGTCAGCGATGCAGGGACAAGCCGAGAAATGCCAAAGAGCATGGGCATCACCAGGAGCTAGGAGAGAGGCGTGGGACGACAGATTCTCCCTCAGAGCCTCCAAAAGGAGACAATGCTGCTGACAGTTTGGTTCCCATATTTTGACATTCTGAGTTGCAACAGAGCAAATTTAAGCCACCCAGTTTGTGGTGATTGGTTAAGGCAGCCCTAGAGAGCTGATGCAGTCAGATTACTGCAGTTCAGTCTCTTCATCTGTAAAATGGGAATAAAAAAGTACCTACTTCATAGAGTTATTAAGATTGCATGAAATAATCTGTATAAAGAGCTTATTGGGGATGCCTGTGTGGCTCAGTCAGTTAAGCATCTGCCTTTGACTCAAGTCATGATCCCAGGGTCCTGGGATTGAGCCCCGCATCAGGCTCCTTTCTCAGTGGGAAGCCTGTTTTTCCCTCTCCCTCTGCCACTCCCCCTGCTTGTGCTCTCTTGCGCTCTCTCTCTCCCTCTGTCAAATAAATGGATAAAATCTTTAAAAAAAAACCTGCTTAAAAAAATAAATAAAGAGCTTATCACTGTGCCCATTATGCAATATGTACAGAATAGCGGTTGCTATTATAAGGTACGGTGACATACTGGGTATAATAACCCCGAGGCTGAGGTTAATAGCATTCTACTGTATGTCTGCATTAGAATTTATATACCCAGTGCCTTAGGGATGAACTGTGATGTGGTTCCCAGTTTTTTGCTAATATAGATAATAGATGACTTGTACATATATCTTCGTACGATTCCCTGAATAAATGAGTAGAATAAATTCCTAGAAGTAGAATTGCTGAGTCAAAGGGCGTGTGCAATTGGGTAGATATGGCTTAACTTGCCTTGAAGGAAGGTAAACCAATGTGAGCCTCTCTTCTGTGTGACCGTGCTGGTCTCCCCCACATCTTGTGAACACTGGGAATTCTCAGGCTTTTGCATCTTCCTCAATGTGATGGATGAGAACCAATGGCTTATTTCTTAATTTACGTTTCCATAGTTATGAGTGAGCGACATTATCTGCTCATAAGATTTTTAGCCATTTGTATTTTTAGGTGAATTGCCCATTCCTTTCCTCTTTTTACATTTTCACTGGGCTGGTTTTGTTGTTGTTTTGGTTTGCTTTGGTTTTTTGGTAGGACTCTATTAAATTAATTAGCCCTGTGTTCAATGAGCAGCAAATGTTTTCCCCCACTTGCCATTTTCCTATGGCATTGTTCATGCTAATTTTCATATTGGTTTTTCAGAAAATACAAAAACGAGTTTCATAAGCTGGACCTTGTGTTAACACCTGCTGTGAGGCAAGGTGACGAGTTATGTTTGTAAAATGGAAAATGAGCAAAGGACTGGCCACAGGCTTTTCTATTAACTTTTTAAAAAAAGACTTTATTTATTTGAGAGAAAGGGAGAAAGAAAGAGAGAGGGGGCACGAGCAGGGTCGGGGGGCAGGCAGGTCTACCAATGCTTTTGATTTATGGCTGGGAAAGCCGGGAATAATGCTGGGCATTCATTCATTTACTTAGCAAACCTGCCCTCAGCACCTGAGAGGCACAGGCTTTGTGTCGGACCACAGGAGAGAGATGCTTGCTCCCAAGTCGCTTTCAGTCTTGCGGACAGAGGGGTGCAGTAAGACAATGTTTCTGACGGCCTCTCCCATTTGTACTAAGATGTCTGGCTTGCTAGAACCCTTTGCAACTGGGAGAAAGATGACATGGAAGAGGCTGGGCCTGGTGAGAACTCATGGTGTTTTGCGATGGGGAAGTTGCCGGGATAGGTGGGGAGAAGGAGCCCCAGAGCAGACTGGCCTGGTATGCAGGCCGGCTAGGGTCAGAAGATGGTTTCAGAGCCCTTTCCCGGAACACTGTTGCTTACAGTGATTTGTACAGTGACTCAGACACTGTGATGACCTCAAGAGATGCAAAATGAAAATACACACTGGTGCGTGCACACACGAGCACGTGGCCTTTCTAATTTAAACCACTGGACAATTTTGACTGACGTGTAGACCTTTGAGACTCCATGTGTCCTGGGACAGGGCTCGTAGCAACTGCAGAGGGAGACAGGGTCAAACCCTGTGCTTAGTTTCCCTGCTTTTTCAGCAGGTGTTTTCCTGTATGACTAAGAGAATGAGATCAGCTGGGGGGAAATAAAAGCAAACAGGCCAAAAAACAAGTCTCTTAAAGATAGCTGGTCTCTGGGTCCCCATCCTCCCCACTCAGTGGCCCCAAACATCTTTCCTAATTGAATCAGGCCTTAAATCTCATCTTTCACCTCCCGAACAACCACCATCAGTGGAGACCTCAACTGTCTCTGGAAGGCCTCATCTGGGACTCTGTCATCCCTGCTCACATGCCTTTTGTAACCCCTCCCCACTAGCTCCTGAATCAGCCCAGTGCATCTCTGGACATTTTTTTTACTGTTAGAAAGTTCCTGGCACAGATCATAAGTCCACGTCCTGGGAATCTATGTCGTCTGCCCACCGGGGAACCTCAGAGCATGTCTGTCCCTCCTTCCCAGGGTCAGCACATTACAGGTGTGAAGAGTGTGACCATGTCTCCCCTGGTCCTTCAACTGTTCTTCATGTGACACCCCACTCCTCTTCTCTGGACTCAGCACCACTCATGAGCAAATGTCCAATACACAGAAGAGGTCACCCACATGGCCAGTAGGTATATGAAATGTACTCAGCATCATTAATGAGCAGGGAAATGCACAATGAGATACCACCACCCACCTGCCATCATGGCTAAGGCTAAGATGAAAAGTACTGACCATACCAAGAGTTGAGGAAGATGCGGAGCAACTGGAACTCTCATACATCACTGGTAGAAATGTAAAATTGTGCAATTACTTTCAGAAACGGCTTGACAGTGTCTACTGAAACTAAATGTACGCTTACTCCGAGCCAGCAATTCAACTCCAGGTCTGTACCCAAGAGAAATAAGTGATTATTTCTACCAAAAGACGTTCGTTGCCCTATTTATAATTACCAAATACTAGAAATAACATAAATGGTCATTACCAGTAGAGTAACTAAATTATGGTATAATTCATTTAATGTAATACTGCACATCAGTGAAAAAGAATGAACTGTTGCGAACACACAACACGGGTGAATCTCCCAGATGTGATGTGCGTGAAAGAAGCCGGACATGAGAACATACCCACTGTGTGTTTTCATTTATGTGATGTTCAAAAACAGTTAAAGCTCACCTGTGGTTTTCAAAGTCCCTTTGAGGGAGATGGACCAGGAGGAGGTATATGAGCATTCTGGTGGGCTGGAAATGGCCCGTGTCTTCCTCTGAGGGGTTTTTACATAGGGACAGACATGGAAAATTCAGGGAGCTATACTCTCAAGACTTGCACACTTGACTATATATAAAACCAATGCCTTATTAAAAAAGAAAAAAGCCACCCCCACAAATGAAAGAGTGGGGGCCCAGAGCTGAGCTCCAGCATGAAGTTGAGCAAGACCACCATTGCCTTGCTTCAGCCACTGTACTTTGATTAATGCAGCTGAGATCCCACCATGACCTTTGGGGCCAACACCTCACACCTTCGTTACAGTGGGTCGACGGTCACTTGAGAATCCCTAAATCTTTCTCATGGCTGCTCAGCCATGTCCACCCATTTCGTGCTTGTGGGGTTGGCTTGTCGGGACTCAAGCGTTGTGGGACAGAGAGAAGGGGAAGGAAACCAGCGATCTGAACTGTGTCGTCCTTTGTCTCATTCCCTCTGTACGGCACCCCTTGAGAGGTGAATGTTGGGCCCTCACTTTAAAAACAGCTCCATGAATCTCAGAGGCACTGTGTGACATGACCAAGGCTGCCCAGCCAGATAGAGCCGGTCAGGGGCTTGAGCCCAGATCTGTGTGACCCCTCGTCCAAGCTTTGCCTTTCATCAGGCTGACCCGAGATGAGGCCCCATCTGTAACATGGGGCTTGTGGCCTAGCTGTACCCACTCGTGGTAGATGGAGACACCATGCGTGTGACATGGCCCCAGGGATCTCTGTGTGAGTGTTACCTCCCAACTTCATTGTAAGTATCCTGAGGGCCAGGAAATAGCTTAACTTCTGTCTGTGCCACAAAGGCTCCCCCAAGCCCGCACATAGTAGGTTCTCAGTAAATACCCAATGAATTGGGTTGTAGAAACTGAGATTCAGAGAGGTATAGCAACTTGCCCAAGATCACACAGCAAGTCCTCAACCAACAGAACTTGTAACCAGATCCCCTGACTCCCATCACAGTGCTCCATCTGCCATTGCCCAGTGGGACCAGCTTCCCGTAGACCGCAGGGACCGGAGATGCTAATGGTTTGAAAGATACTGAGGGAGGAAGGAAAAGATCATCTGAGGTGAGACAAGGCTGAGTCTGGCCCTGGGGCCTTCAGGATGTGTGTCTCAGGGAGAGGGCTGGGGACGGGTTATAGGTGACACAGTTGCACAAACCGTACTTTCAGGAGGACGCTGGGCTTGGGTGAATGCTCTGCAGATACTCTCTTAAAATTCTTAATTTTATCTTTGGATTTGTGTTTTTAAGTGAAGTCCCATGACCAACAGAGCACGCACCAGGGCTTAGAGCTTTGGCCCACTCGAGGCTCCACCTCCTGTTGCCTCCCCTCTCCCTGGGGACAGGTTCTTAGACCCCAGCTGCCTCCCCTCCTGGGGCCCCCAGATCCCGCCAGCCTCCCTGGGGATCTCTGGTGCGTGCACTGGCAATGCTGAAGGACAGGCCTCTCGTCCACCCCGGTCCGGGCACCTAGCGTCCCAGCACAGAGGTCACGACACCCTCGGATGGCTCATCTCTGTGTATTGGGGTGGTGGCCCCCTGTGGGACGGGGAGATGCCAGGCTCCACCGTCTGGCCCCTCATCGGGGCAGGGTGTGTGTATCCTGCTTCGGGCAGGAGAAGGAAAGTGGCAGCTAGTGGATTTGGCATGCGTGCTTTGTGTCGCAGCCCATGGGCGCCTGTGTGATCCAGAAGTGAGACAATAAGTGAGAAAGCACCATGACACATCGAGAGCAAGATCGCGAGAGAAAAAGGTAAAACTCTGTATGTTGGTATCTTTAGTGGTACTTTTTCCCTGATTTTGAACAGAGGACCCTACAGTCTTATCTTACACTGGACCCAGACCCAGCTAATCCAGCAGCCAGCCCCACCGGGGAGGATGTTTCCCAGGGCCGGGTGGGGGTTAGGCGGCAGGCGAGGGCTCCCTGGGGAAGCAAGATGGCAGGGGACGGGGGCCCAAGTGGCTGGGAAGCTCGGTGACAGGTACGCGGCACCCTGAGGCACACTCACCCCTCAAGTGCAGGGGGCGTGGAACCAACCGCAGGCCTGGAGGTGGCCGAGGCTTATGCGCCGCAAAGGTCTCTGCACATTGCGTGGCAATTGGTACGATTCTTGCATCACATTCTATGACCCTGTTCTAAAACCCGAACCTTGAGGAAGTTAAGCCCCCCAGAACTTCCATTTGTCTGCCCCTTCCGCACCCTACCTGGCAGCCCCCACCCCCCACCAACCAAGGGCCGGTTGACTTTCTCCCTTTGTGGGTCACTGGCCCGGGATGGAATTTTGTCATCCGCCCTGCTCCCTGGGCCTGTGTCCCTGACCAAGCTGCGGTGACAGGCCCTCACTCTGCGCCAGGCCCGGCTGCACACTGAGATGCGGAGCTGGTCAGGGGGTGCTGCCCACCAGGCCCAGCCAGTGAGGGAGGGGACAGGGTGCTGAGGGGCCTGGGCGCACAGTCTTCCCTGCTCCCTAGGAGGCTGTGCGGGGGGAGGCGAGCCACTCCAATAAGGAGGTTGGGATGCTTCACTCTCTGGAGGGACTGTGCCTCCAGCACTTAGCAGGACTGCCGAGCGCATGAGAGGACAGCCGGGAGGACTGAAATGTCAGGGGTGGTCGGGGCGAGTGGTCTGGCACAGCTGGAAAAGGAAGGCCTGGGCTGGATCAGAAGCTGGGGAGGCCCAGAGGCCACCAGCTCTCCAATGGCCTCAAACCCCAGGCTGAGGAGTTTGCTCTCTGTCATAATGGGGCCTTCCAAGGTGGCTTTCAGCTTGGGAGCAGCATCAGAAATGATGTTCATGAGGATCGTTTAGAGGTTGAGCTGGGTGTGGACGGGAAGGTAGGGAAACTGAGGCAGGGAGAGGTTGGGGGGCTGTTGTGATAACATAGATTTTAAAAAGGCAAGCCTCATGGAAACGGAGAGGAGGGACACATAGAAAGGTTGGGAGAGAGGTAAGCTTCTGGTCCCCAAAGGACAAATACGGTAGGATTCCACTTAGATGAAGTACCTAGGGTAGTCACCTTCACTGGGACAGAAGCAGAGTGGCGGCTGCCGGGGGCTGGGGAGGCAGGGCGGGCAGGATGGGGAGTTGGTCTTAACGGGGAGAGCCTCAGAATGGGAAGATGAACGAGTTCAGGAGTCGGGTGGTGGTGAAGGCTTCGCAACAGCGTGACTGTGCTTCATGCCACCGAACTGTTTTCCTTAAAAAGGTTTAAGTGGTAAATTTGATGTTATGTGTATTTTAGCACACTTTCAAAAACAGTATAATGTTTAAAAGATAAGAGAGAAAGCGAGAGAGGACTGGCGGGCATGAGGACTGACCAGAGCGAGGGGAGTGGGAAGGGAGAGTGCAGGCGGCCCCGGGTGTGACTGGGGCTGCGCGGACGTGGTCACCCAGGTGAGGAGACGGTGGCGGTGGTGGGCCGGGGCCCACGCTCAGCGTTGGGCGTGTGGGGCCTGCGGGACTCCAGGAGTGCCTGGCAGGAGCCGGGGCTGGAGTGACTGGCTGAGAGTCACCAGCTTATCACTGGTAACCGACCCCACACAGGAGAAGATGAGAAGGCCCAGGGGCAGCGTGAGACGTGAGGAGAGGGCAGAACCCAGGGGATGGGTGGGCCAAGGAGAGTGAATGCGTCATCGGGGAGACTGAGGAGGAGGGGCAGAAAGGAAGGAGGGAAACGCAGAGAGTCTGGGCTCTCGCAGGCTGCAAGGAGCAGGCCTCATTCAGCGGGCCTGAGTGCGATGAGGGTTGTGTGTGGGAGAGAGGGTGGGCCCCCCAAGGATCGCGGGAGGATGGGGTTCTCATGGGAACCCAGCAGGAGCCACAGCAGTCCAGGCCTGAGGGAGCAGGGCATTTCTGGGGACACGGTGTTCTCTGTCTCTCCCAGTCCCGTGAATTCACCCTCCTCTGAAGACTCTTACTCCCCTAAAAGTCTCTTCCCTCATGGCCTCCGCTTCCACATGCTCATGATGGTCTCCTCATCCCCAGCTTGCCCTGCCACCTGCCTCAGTTTCTCCTTGTGTCCCTGTTCAGTGCTGTTGTGGGTTGAATTGTATCCCCCCAAAATTTGTACCTGTGAATGTGAGCTTATTTGGAAATAGGGTCTTTGCAGATGATCAAGTTAAGATAAGGTCCTAAAGGCAGGCCCTAATCCAGTATGACTGGTGTCCTTATATTAAGGGGACATGCAGACACAGACAGGTACACCACCAGCTCAAGGCTAAGAATGCCTGAGGCTCCCGGAGCTAGGGGAGAGACGTGGACCACATTCTCCCACAGAGCCTTCAGAAGGAGCCAGCCCTGCCAACGCCTAGATGTTGAATGTCTAGTCTTCAGGACTGAGAGACAACAATTTCTGTTGTTTAAGCCAGTCAGTTTGTGGTACTTGGTTAAGACAATCCCAGGAATTAATACAAATGCCAAGAAATAAAAGCTCATTCACCCAATTCCAAGCCACCTCATGGCTCATTGACTAGCCGATCAATCAGTTGCCCTTGAGCCAGGCACCCACTTTGTCCAATCAGCTGAGAGGAGGTGTCACATGATATAAAGCATGGCTGCCCCCAGGGGTGCCTAATGAAGGAGGGCAGTGGGGAGACAGCTCTCTCAAGAGGAACAAGGGGCATCTCAGGCACTCTTGTGTCCCTGAAGCCAAGGGAAGAGAGAGGTGCAGGCTTCGGTGATGAGGGATCATGGCCTGAAATCTCTTTGACCAAAATGTCTTCCAAAAGAGAAGGACAAAGACATGAGAAGATTGGGTATGAAGAATCGACTTTGTAAATCAGCCTTTCTTTAGCCATCATCAGGCTGTTCACTGTGGCTGAAATAAGAAGATGGTATAACTGGAAAAATATTCATTTGAATTTGTGACTCAGCCCCTCCTGACCTCAGGGAAATGCAGTCCATAAATCCAGACACTGCTGCAGCGCCTCCTTCCGGAGTGTTCCCATGGGGGCGGATGCTGGAAAAGCCATTAGCAGAAGTGACTGGACCCATTTCCCATGAAAGATTTAAAAGTGCCCTTGGTACTCCGAGAACTTCCCGGCCTCAGAGCTTTCATTTCTGAAGCTTCCTGATGGATGGCCTCAGCTCTTGACCCACTAATTTTTACTTTCCAGCCTGTCTAGTTTTATTTCCTGGCACAGCTTGTAAATTCTGTTTTTTCCTGTTGAACCGCGGTCTAAGGCTACTGCTGTTGAGAAGCAGGGCGGCCAGATGCTCCCGCTGGGGTACCACAGACACAAGATGTGGAAGACTCAACGTTAGCAATGTGTCTTACATTTCTTGAGCCACCCTTTTGTTTTTCTTACCAGCTCTTACTCAGGACTCGATTTATAAAGCAGGTAAGAGAGGAACTTCAGGCTGGCCTTCCTGGGAGCCTCATCATCACCCCCTTCCTGCTGCTCCCTCCCCGTTTGGGTTCCCAGCCCTCCCAGACCTGGTCCCCCTCTTTCCATTTGAAAGCTGGGAAAACAAAAGATCCAAGAAGAGAAGGGACTTGCCCAAAGGCCCAAGGACACTAGACCGAAACCCAAATGTGCTCATTCTCTACTAGCACACTTACCAGGCACAGGGCTAGGCACTGGGGACGCGAAGACCAATGAGACATGGGTCCTTCTCTGAGAGGAGTTACAGTCTGCTGAGAGGTCATGGGGGAGCGGGAGGGGGATGGGAAGGCGACCCCAGTAGCAGCAGCAGGGGGGCGGCAACCTCAGAGTCATGGCTAGTGTTTGCTGAGCCTGTGTTGACTGCACACCAGCCTCCGGCTTTGCCCCTGCTCTGCTCGTGGCCACCTAACCTTTACAACACCCTATGGGGGGAATAGTACCATTACCCTCTCACTGTTCAGTGTGATTGGCAACCTTTTATTTCCGCAGCTGAATCCCCCTTTCTTCAAGGGAAATCTGGCACGGAGCCCCAAATAAACACATCAGGCAAAACCAAGGTGAGCCCCCTCACTCAGCCTTCCCTACGTAACCCCCAGCAGGGACCCTGGGGGAGCCTGAGGTCTCCCTGCACACGGTTTAAAGACCACCCATCTGATGCAATTTTTGGATGGCTCCAAGAGACACAGGTTACAAGCAGAATTTCCCCGTCCACTTACGCTCATTGTACAGATGAGCAGACGGAGCCCCAGAGGAAGGGAGGGATTTAGCAAGGGCCACCTGGGGAGGCATCACCACAGCTAGCGCTCCAACCGGAGTCTCTGAATCTCAGCCCAGTGTCCACCCGTGGCACCTCTTTTATTAGGAAGTGGAAGCCTTTTATTAACAGCTATAAAACACCATCCCTTCCGAGGCACATTTTAAGGTCGAGCTTGCCGTGGGCTCGGTGCACATGGTTTTCACGTCCCTCCCACCCCTACCCCTCCGCACCTCCAGCTCTCCACGTCACTGACCCCAGGAGGAGAATCTTGCTTTAGAGAAGCCAATTCTGGGAGCCAAGTAGGTGAGTGTGGCTTGAAGCTGACAGCTTCCTAGTTGGCCTTAGGAGCCCTCCGCTCCTCTCAGCGCATTGAATGTAAGGTCTCATCGCTCCCTAACATTCACGGAACACTTGACATTAGAAAAGGCTTTTAAATCCTCTGAAATGGGATTTTTGAATTAACAGCACCTTGGAGTGTATAAGAAGAACATTAACTTCCCTTCCCTGTGTGTACTAAGAGGGAGACTCAGGAAAGTTAATGATTTTACCCCTCAGGGCGGCATCTCTGGAGGTGGCCCAGCCCTCCCTCCTTCAACGGGCCCCAAAGTTGCCACCTACTTCTCTCTACTTGTGTCTTCGCAGCGGCTTTTCCTACTCCTCTCTTCCCTTGTCCTGGCTCATCCCTTCTGCAGGCTCTGCCTGTCACTTTTTTCTAAGGATTTTAGTGCAGATCATCTAGGAAATGAGTCGGCTGGCAAAGACAGCAAGCATGGGAAGCTCCCCGCGTCCCAAACCGGTCCCAGCTGCTTCTGCCCCCAAGTCGCATCTGGGGTGAGTCTGAGTGACTCCCTCATGTGACCCAGAGGTGAGGCTAAGGCTGTTACCCAAACTTTGCTTCGTGGGATTCCAATTCCAGGAATACTTTCTCAGAGACATGGTTTCATGGTTAAAGACCAGGGAAATTCTGCATGTAACCTATTTCTCCTGGGGGCACCCAGTGTGTGGAAGCATACCCAGAGTTTTGAGAAGTCCTGCGGTCTCAGGTCCTGTGGAACTTTGGATAACCCAAAACCTGTTTGATTGCCCAAAATATGTTTTGCAGCTCATTCAGAGGTGTCTCTGTGAGTTAGTTCTGGTAAATTCACTAGGGTCCCTCTTGGCTATAGATGCTCTCCTGGTTCCACTCAAGAAAAGCCAAATTAGGTTATTCTCTGAGAGCGTTCACAGAGGGTTTTGTTTGTTTGTTTGTTTGTTTGTTTGTTTTCATCTATACCAGAGCATTGTCAGCTGCTTGTGCTTTCTTTGGAAGTAAATAGAAATGAATCAAGGGGGACCCGTTTATGGTCTGAACATCGCATTCTTGGGGTCTGGGTAAAGGAAGACATCAGGCCAAGCCAAGCCATTCTTAGTCAGATGGATGGCACTGGGGTTTTCTGTGTTTGGGAAGCGAGTGCTTTCTTATCAGGCCAGCTGCCATATTTCTCCTACACATATGCCGGCACGTGCACAAACGTGCATTAATAACACGCACCTCTGCTTTCTGAAATGGAGGCTTTTCCTGTTAGCTGATGAACTTTTTTTTGTTTAAGTGCACTAATTGTTTTTAGTTAATAACTATTCCAGCTGGTTGACTGATTAGCTGGTTGTCTTTTCCTAGCTTTCCTTTCTCTCTATGCTGGAAAATCCCATCAGTCCTGTCACAGAGGAGCCATGATGTGTGTGTGTGTGTGTGTGTGTGTGTAGGGATCTAAAAACACAAACTGCTGATGAAGGAGATACTGACTGTATCCTTTTGCTGCGGCTGCCATAACAAAATACCACAAACTTTGTGGCCTAAACAACAGAAATGTATTGTCTCAAAGTTCTGGAGCCTCAGAGTCCAAGATCAAGGTGCCAGCAGGGGTGGTTCCTTCCAAGGGCCATGGAGGTCTGTTGCAGGCTTCTCTCTCAGCTTCTGGTGGTTTGCTGGCAGGCTTTGGCGTTCCTTGGTCTGTTGGAAGCATCACCCTGATCTCTGTCTTCATCCCCACATGTGTTCCTGTGTGTGTCTGTCCAAATTTCCACTTTTTATAAGGACGCCAGTCATGTTGGATTGGGAGCTCACCCTGCTCTAGTAGGACCTTATGTAAATTGGACGAGTTATTTCTGCAGTGACTCTATTACCAGGTAACGGCACATTCTTACTTGCAGAGCGGTGCTGGCTTACGGAAATCCCGGGGCCCAGAACTTCAACAGATGAATCTGAGGGGGCTCAATTCAACCCATAACACCAATGCTGTACACAATAGTGTATTCCATTCCACAGCATCAAAGGAAGTCCTGAGCTGTTGCCTCACTATTTAGCCTGTCAGCTTCAGAAAGGAGGGCGAGGGTGGGAACAGGCTCAAACACAGAGATGCTGGCAGCTTCTGCAGCAAGCTGACATTTTCCAAGAGGAGAAGAGCCCACGGTCTCCTCAAGGCTGTCTGATGGGATAAACAAAGACAGGTAGAACTGCCATTAGGTTCATTTCAGTAAAAAGCATCCTGTTGCATGTGTGGCCCCGGGTTGGGCCCTGGGGGGAGGGGGATGCAGCAAACTGACACCCTGCCCGGGGGGGTGGGGAGGGTCACCACAGGAGATGGATGTGAGCTGAGTGGAGGGGTGTGGGCCCAGTGTGAGGGTCATGATGAGTTTTGCTTAGTGAGGGGACATGGAGGCTTCACAGCGGAGGTGATGTGTGAGCTGGGCTTGTCATATTATCAACAGTTTTAGTCAAGAGGGAGGACAGAGGGCTTAAGGCAGATCAGGGTACATATGGTGGTTCTAGAACTTTCTAGTAGCATGATTTGTATGAGTCACTCAACCTTTCTAAGCTCCATGTCCTCCTCCGTAAAATGGGGTAACAGGGGCACCTGGGTGGCTCAGTTGGTTAAGCAACTGCCTTTGGCTCGGGTCATGATCCTGGAGTCCCAGGATCGAGTCCCGCATCGGGCTCCCTGCTCAGCGGGGAGTCTGCTTCTCCCTCTGACCCTCTTCCCTCTCGTGCTCTCTATCTCTCATTCTCTCTCTCTCGAATAAATAAATAAAATCTTTAAAAAAAATGGGGGTAACAACAAATATCTACTCAAAGGTTAAATTAGAAAATCCCTGCGACGTGCTTAACACAGGGCTTGGATGTGGTGGTTAACGTTAGCCATTATTGCTGGCTGCTTTTTGTGAGGCTTGACCGAGATGTTGTAGGCAAAGGACCTGCATGCAGCAGGTGTTCAACTGATGCTCCTCCTCTTACAAAATCAGCTTTGGCAGAACTTCCAGCTTTCATGTTTTCCATCAGAACATGGAGCGAAGGGTGGGGGGTTGTACAGAAAAGCATTTGAACGACTTGAAGAATAAAATAGTTTTCGAGCATTCATAAGCCATTTAGAGTCCTCTGTTTACTTGGAATTAGTGGCCGTGCCAATATAATCAATGACAATTTATTCAGTCACATGCCCTCAGGACTTTCACCTTGCACAGTTTTATTGGAGAATTAATCCAGCTTAGTAGAGTATCCACTATAGTAGTTACTATCCTGACGATTCATAGAACATGCCCGGCCACCATGTGAATGCCAAGCATTGATTTGCTCTGAGAGAGAAAATCCAAGAAGGGTCTTTCTAAGATCTTTCTCTTTCTGGTAGGTCATAGATCACAGAAACTCAGAAGACAAGCACCAATTCTCTTACCATGTCGTACAGACGAGAACTAGAGAAATACCGTGACCTGGATGAAGATGAAATCCTCGGAGCCCTCACGGAGGAAGAGCTCAGGACCCTGGAAAATGAGCTGGATGAGCTGGACCCTGACGTGAGTAGGCACTAAAAGGGGACCATGTCATCACAGGTGCAGGGACAGCAACCATTACCACATGGGGGAGGGACAGGGGCAGACTTCCCGTAGCTACCACTTCCCGTTTCCTTCTATGGCAGTGACACTGGAATAACACTGCCCTTGCAGGTGTGTGTGTGTGTGTGCACGTGTGTGCACACACACGCGTGCATGCATGTGTGTTTGTCGGGGTTTTCTAGAACAGCAGAATCAACAGGATGTGTATATAGGGAAGAGATTTATTGTAAGGAATTAGCTCACACGATTACGGAGGCTGACAAGTCCCAAGATCTGCAGTCAGCAAGCTGGCAACCCAGGAGGGCTGGCAGTGTGGTTCCCGCTTAGGTCCAAAGGCCTGGAGAACCAGCGGAGTTGATGGCGTAGTTTCAGACTGAAGGCCGGTAGGCGCAAGACCCAGGAAGAGCCGATGTTTGAGTTTGAGTCTACAGGCAGGAGGAAAACCAATTACCCAGCTCAAGGCAGTTCCGAGGGTCAAGAAGGTCAAGATTTTTGTTCTATACAGAACTTCACCTGACTGGATGGGGCCCACCCACATTAGGGAAGGCAATCTTTTTTTTTTTTTTTCTCAGTTTCAAATGTTAATCTCATCTAGGAACATCCTTACAAGCACGCCCAGAAAAATGTTTAACCAAACATCTGGGTACCCCGTTGCCCTGTCAAGTTGACACATAAAATTAACCATCACAAGTCTACTCCTTGTCCACGTCACACCCATACACATCTGAAGTCTTACTTCTCTCGTTATAAGGACAGTAACGAGGTCATGAGAGGAAGGTAGAGTCCAGAAGAGGAGGTGCAGTCCTTGACAGTCCATAACTTAAGTACCATGCTATAAAATTAGTAATACTTAGATACTATAATATAAAATCAATACCTCTTATGTTACATGATAAGAGAGTAAGGGGGGGGAACAAAGATACTTGCTTCACACACACACACACACACACACACACACACACACACGCACACACAGAAACATGTTCAAAACAAAATGAGGAAACACTCATGACAATTATAGTCTCTGTTTCTCTAACAGGTCACATGGTTGCAGCTGGTATTTATAACTACCTTCTTCCACTCCCCGTTCTGTATTCCCTTTGCCTTTAGCAAGCACCTTGTTGGTCACGAGTCTTCGCCTGGTTGGATGACTCAAACCTTCATTCCTGAAGGGTCTGGGCCTGTAGTAGCCCTGCGTGGATTGGGTTGTTGTCATTTTCCATTGACTCCAATCACAGGACGTGGTGCTCATAAGAAGCCCCTCAGCAGGGCGCCTGGGTGGCTCAGTTGGTTGGGCGACTGCCTTCGGCTCAGGTCATGATCCCGGAGTCCTGGGATCGAGTCCCGCATCGGGCTCCCCACTCAGTGGGGAGTCGGCTTCTCCCTCTGACCCTCTTCCCTCTCGTGCTCTCCATCTCTCATTCTCTCTCTCAAATAAATAAATAAAATCTTTAAAAAAAAAAAAGAAGAAGAAGAAGAAGAAGCCCCTCAGCAGTCTCTGGATTGCAGGCAGATGCTCCCGTACCTCCGATGTGGGGCAGTCGTCCAATTCCACATCAGTCACCTCGGCCAGTACAGAAATTCCTTCTCTGCCCATTGATTCAGTGGCATAAGGAGCCCTGAGTAGCCAGGCGGGAGTCTCAACGTCCAGTCCAATGGAGTCAGTGTCGTGTCTTCTGGTGGAAACATTCCTCCCTTTGGGACTAAGACCTCTAGGCTAGAAGAGCATAAGGTCACAAGGCCAGGAAGCAAAAATGCTTCCAGTGGGTCACTAGGGGTAGCAGTGAGGCGGGCCTCTCCCATTTCTACCTTTGATTCCTGGACCCATGAATCCCGACCGGGGGAGAAACAGCACGAGATGCTGGGCATGGACTCAGAGCAAATACAGCCTTCTGGAGAGTCCTGCCCCAGCCCCACAAGGTATTGCTCCCTAGCAGGCACTGTAACTGTCTGCAAAAGCGAGCTCGCCCGTTCTCTCCAGCTAGCTGCTGCAGGGCCATGGGGACCCTGTGTCATGGAAGGAATTAACTGAGGAATAAAGGGCTGCAAGAGTCCCTTTCACTGGTGGGATGTGTCTTTATCATTGCCTTTCATAGTTGGGACATGTAAGAAGTGTGTTTAATGCTCAGAATTGGCCTCTGCAGTCAGGATGACAGGATCAAGCAGCAGGAGGCTCCCTGGTCGAGCCTGTGGTTTGGCCAGCCTCCATGGAGCCGTGAGCAGGGCCGAGAAAGGGATTCCCAGGTGGCCTGCTAGACAGGGGCCTGCATCTTCTACCCAGATCCCCAGGTCAGTGCTCAGTCCAGAGAAAGTACATAATGAATATTACTGAATGAAGTGAATTTTCCATTTTATATATATTTTTAGTTAAAAATGGAATATTTCACACCTTTCTTTGAAAACCTGTCATTGCTCAACTGTGGTTTAACAGTGAGCCATAAAGAAAAGAACACCACTATACCATTGCACTAACCCTCAAGTAATCACAATTAGTGTAGAGGGAGAAATGCAGGACTAGAGCTTAGATGTCCCAGCACCAACCCCGGCCCTGTCTCTTACTCTCCATGTGACCTTGGGCCAGTCCCTGTCCTTCCCTAGGCCTCAGTGTCCCCATCCATGAAATGATGGAGTTGGTTGGTCCCTTCAGGGCTCAGCTGCCATGACCTTATAACCTGGCCTTATCTCCAGATTCAAATAAATGTCTTCTTTCTAGAAAACCCAGATTCCTAGGCTAGGGGTCCTGGATCTTAGGCCCCGTAGAATGACAGATCCCTCTTTCTATTCATGACTTCCCACTGCCCAGCCAGAGGAGATGGATCCTCTGATGAAGCTTTACTCCAGGGCTTTGGAAGGCAGTGTTGGTGCGAGAGCCTTGGGTCTCCTCCTCCCTCCCCTGCACCCCTGCTGCCCGGAAGCCTGGGCTTCAGGAAAAACAAGCACCATAGGCAAGGAATAACCAAGCTCCCAGCTTTATTGCTATGAGGTGATTCTGTTCTAATTCGATCCTAGACCACTGTCACATAGAATTACACGAACAGGCAGCTTTAAAAAGTGAGAACCAAAGGGGGATTAGCTACTTTTGTCAGCTCAGTAAATATGGCGTAGTTGCCTGCCGGGTGCCAGGCCCTGTGCGGGCCACCACAGGGGAACCTGGCAGGGACCCTGCCCTCCTGTCAGTCGGCTCAGGCCGGGGAGTGCAGGCATGATGAACAGCGTCCTCAACGGGCACAGACAGGGAGCTCAGGGAGACGATTGATTCTTACTGGTAGAGGCTTCACAGGGCAGGTGATTTGGGAACTGGGCCCTGGGATTTTTCTGAGTCAAGAATAAAAACAAAGAATTCTAGGCCAAATGGAGGCCATGAGCAAAGGCTCTCGTACGAAAGGTAACCGGGGACAGCGGTAATTAGAATCTCAGTGCAGTTTCTGTGGGGCATTAGATGACCTTGGAAGGAAGTTTCGGCTGGATAATGGTGGAGCGGGGGACATGGGATGCACGGCCACCCAGAGAGTTTAGACTTTTCTCCGTAGGCCTGAGGAATCTTTGAGGGGCAGTGACTTGGTGGGCTTGCTGGTTTCAGAAGCTCTGAGGACAGATGGACCAGAGGAGGTGCCAGCGACATGGGTGGGAGGCGAAAGGCCCAGCTGGTGGTGGGAGAGTTCCTTTCTGAAGCTAAGGAAGGGCCCTGTCCCTCTCCGCAGACTTTCCACCACATTGCAGACTCTTTCTGTCCCCAGGGCAATGAAGTGCAAGGCCTATGCCTCTGGCCTTCTGGCTGTTGGAGTTGTTCCCCTGCAGGGGGCGGGGATGGGGTTAGATGAAGCTGTGTCTGCAAGTCAGGCAGGTGGTGCCAAAGGTCCTAGCCAAGCATTAGACCTGAAGGGGGCAGGGGGCAGGTAGAAAAGGCCTCTCAGGACTGGAGTATAGCCCCTACCTAAGGCCTCTTGGGGCCCCAGCTGGGAGCTCTGTTTCAGCTCTAATGTGGCAAAGGGCTCCCCCAGTGCCCCCACCCCAAATATCAAGGTCTCTGGCCTTGGTAGCAAATTCCCTCTCACACAGCCAGCACCCCCAGTTCTCCTCCCAGAAGATCAGCAGGAAGGTGGGTGCCCACTGGAGGGACGGAGAACCTGGGGCCCAGAAAGCTAACTTGCCCTGGTCACAGGACCAGGGTGTGGAGACTCAGATTCCAGACAGGCTCCGAGTGCTCTCTCAGCTTCCACTCTGGCAAGAGGAAAATAAATGTGCTTTTGGATTTGGAGGAGGGTTGAGCAATCAAGAGACCCGTGATTCTCATACCATTGTGATTTCAAAATGGACGTTTTCAAAGACCCCTTTCTCTCTAAGTTCAAGAACAAGGAAAGAGAAGTCAGAGAGAGGATAGGAGAGAACAGAGACCAGTGGGGTTGTTTTGTGTTTTTTTTTTTTTTTTTTTTTTGTCCCAGCCACACAATTGGCCCCTTCACGGAGATGTCTCTGTTACCTGATTTGCAAGTCAGTGTGTGAGTTTTGAGAAGATCTAGGGGGACCTTCGTACTTTCTGAGAGCACAAACATTCCAGCTCAGTTTCACCTGCCCTTGGCCCGTGTTCTGAGGTCAGCACAGGGAGAGGCCAAAGGTATGCAGACTAGGAGAGGTCTCGATGCCAGCCGTCTGGGAGGAGCACAGGAACCAGAAGAGTCCATGCCCCCAACTTTGAGAGCAGGAACTGACCAAGAGAGGGGAAGGAGGTTGCTCTAGGTCACGTGTCCAAACAGAACCAGACCAGGCCCCAGGTCCGCTGCCCTGTCTGGGACACTCTATACGGCTTCTGCTTTCATTTCTGCTTAACAGGTGCTTATATGGCACTTCCTATGCCCAGGCACTGTTCTAAGCACTTTGAAAATCTTCATTCATTCAACCATCATCGTAATCCTGTGACGCAGGCACTGTTATCAGCCCCATTTTGCAGATAAGAAAACTGAGAGGTGAAGTAAATTGTCCAACGTCCCACCCCTAGGCAGTGGATGAGTCTTGACATGGTTCTGAGAGCCACTCTGAAGCTTCATGGGGGTCTCAGAAAGATAGTTTGAGCCACAGATGTGCTCTGGTTTTGTAACTGGGGTGAGTGCTGGATGAAAATCATCCTCCTTTCTTCCTGGAAGCAACCTGAAATGCAGAAGTCTGTGTTCGGTCCTGGCTCTGTTCCCAACTCAGGCCTGTGCCCTCCCTATTTGGAGCTCAGTTTCCTTATCTGTAAAAGGGGTGCAGTCAGCCTAGATGCCTCCTGACACCCCCTCCAGCTCTAACCAGCTATGATTTGATGAGCAGTTCCTGGCAGCCTTGTTACCTGAATTTAGCTGACACTTCAGGGGGGTAGGGTTTCAGTGATGCAGCTGTTAAGCTCCAGTGTCACGTGACAGAGTAGAGTACTCAGAGTTGGAAAGCAGCTTTGTTTGCAGCAGAGGGTTCCAAGCTTGTGCACATAAAAAAATTTTTAAAAATTAAAAAAAAAGTCCCTGAAACTTTCTATCTCTCACTCTGCGGCCTGGAAAAACTTGAGCTTATCATGAGATTGTTGCACTTGGACTCCCACGGGAGAGGAATGCTCCATGTGCTAAAAGTATCCACTGTTGACTGATTCCCCAAGAGGATCTGCCCTTTCTCGTCTCTCGGGAGTTAAGTGGATGCTGCTCTGAAGCCCAGCCAACTCCTTGGTTCAGATTGCCTTTGCACCAGGCAGTGGGGAAAATGGACAACGTACAGAAACATTGAAGACTGACGGGTCACACTGTGACTTGTGCAGGGAGCCGTGTACACGTTCTTATGGGATCAGTAGGTAGTTAACATTTACTGGTTGCACCATGGGCAAAGCTTTGTGTGGATGATCTCATTTAATCCTCTGAGAGTTTTGGTCATGGGCCCCATTTTAAAGATGGGGAAACTGAGGCTCAGAGAGATGAGGTAACCTGACCAGGATCTAACACAGATGGTGCTGGGATTCCAGCCTCCAGCCCTGCCCCTAGAGCCCATGCTGTTAACCACCACCTCCTGTGAGCGCCTATGGGCTGGAGCCTGCCAGGGCCTGGGGTGGGGAATAACCAGCAAGTTGTTCTTTTCCAGCACGATTTCCTTTGAAGTTGTTATGTTAGTTTCACCATCAATACTAATCTCCTAAAAAAGAAAGAAAAATACCATCAAGATCAAGAATTTACTTGTAAATATTGCTTGATAATGAAGCTTTGGGGAAAAGGAAGAATTTTTCTTAAGTGTCTCAGTAAAAGGATTAAAATGTTAGCAGGAGGGAAGATGGTAGAGATAATCCCAACCTTATAAAGAAAGCGGGTTCAGTGAGTTGGTTTTGAAGTCAGCCATTGGGAGGCTTTGGCCCTTTATAGCCACAGAAACAAGAGTGGAAAGCAACAGTCGCCCTGCAGGGCCCAAAATAATAATCATAGCTCTTTTCTCTGTGGAGGGCTTTTTACAGGCCAGTCACTGTGCTAAGTGTTGTATGGGCCTCATCTCTACGAGGATCACTACGAGGATCCTATGTGATCGGTCCTTAAAGTTTGGGGTCCATACCATCGGAAAAAAAAGAAATGGATGACCAGAATCACACAGCTGGTAGGTGGGAGGCTAAGCACAGGCAGACCTGTTTCTCTTAGTCCATAATGCAACAAGAGTTCTGAGAACAGGGCACCTGGGTGGCTCAGTCGGTTAAGCGTCTGCCTTCGGCTCAGGTCATGATCCCAGAGTGCTGGGATGGCATCCGGCTCCCTGCTCAGTGGGGAGTCTGCTTCTCCCTCTCCCTCTGCCGCTCCCCCCAGCTTGTGCTCTCTCTCTCAAATAAACAAAATCTTTAAAAGAAAAAAAAGAGCTCTGAGAACAGGGGCCATGGACTGCAAGAAGAAACAATGGAGACGAAAACCTAGAACTCTAGACTTGCAGCACTGAAAGGACCCTTAGAAAGCATCTAACCTTCCCTCCCCCGCCCCCTCCATGTATGTACATGATGCAGGTAAAGAAGCTCTCATTTATGGGGTCCTTCCTGGACACACGTCATTCACCTGGTGCTTTATGCATTTCACTGAATCCTCACACCAACCCTATGATGTAAGAAGTAGTATTGACATTGTAGTGATGAAAAATCAAACCAACGGGAAACCCCCCTGAGGCCCAGAGAGGGCAATGTTCTTAGTCAAGGTCACACAGCAGGTCAGCCACAGGCCCAGGAAGAGAACAGGGGACTTCCTGTCACACAACTTTGCTTCCCATCAGACTCCACAAAATCATAAAATCCTCCCTACTCTCCAGATGGTACCCTGTAAGCCAGAAGACGCTCTTGGCCATGCAGGAAGCAGCCAAGTTTGGTCCACAGGGCTGTGGTTCTCCCTTGTAACACAAACCAGCAGAATTGTGAGCCCAGGACAGAAGTAAACAGTTGAAATGGAAAGAAATAAATCTCTGCTCTAAAAATAGGCACACATCCTTAGAAACACTGCCGGCCATGTACAGAGCCAAGGATGGGCTGGCAGGGTGAGGGTGAGCAAGGCCAGGTGTCAGTGTGTCCCCACCCTAACCTCTGTCTTCTGGCCCCATGACTACCTCCCTGCACCCCTCTCCAGCCTCCCCAGAAAGTCCTCCTTTCTCTTCCACCCCCCCTTGCCTCTTTGCTAGCGGACCTCTTGGTCCCACAGCGCTTTACCCCTCAGTTCAAAAGCCTCCCATTTTTCAAGGTCCAACTTCCCTGCCCCCCCCAACCCACAGCACTGCACCTGCCCCACACTGAGGATACTGAGCAATTTCTGTTTTGATTTTGACATTTTTAATAGGAAACATTCAAAACACACAGACGATACTTACGTTCCCATGATTTAGATTTAACAAAAGTAAAAATTTTACCTTATTTTATTCAGATCACCCTTAAAAAGAAAAAAAATCACTGTAGATAAAGTTTTTTTTAAGATTTTATTTATTTTAGAGAGAGAGAGAGAGAGGGCATGGAGGGCGAGGGGCAGAGGGAGAGAGAGAATCTCAAGCGGACTCCATGCAGAGCGTGGAGCTGGATGCAGGGCTCGATCCCAAAACCCTGAGATCATGACCTGGGCCGAAACCAAGCATCAGACACCCAAAAGACTGTGCCACCCAGATGCCCCTGTAGATAAAGTTTAAACCCTGCCTTCCCACCCCCTAGTCTCTTCCTCATCTCTCCTCTTCTACTGAACACTTTCTACTTGAGAGGCGGCAAACCAATCACCTACATCAGGTAGGTAATACAAGTGAAGGAAGGAAGATGTGCCAGTTTCTCAAGGCAGGTGGCCATCCTGGTTCATCTTTCACTTTTCCACTCTTAAAAGGGATGTGGACATAAGAAAATTTTCACTTGCAACTTAACCTCCCAGGAAGAAAAGTAACAACACAGTCAGTGATGAATAGTAACTGATTCTAGACCTCTGTGTCAGCGACAGTAGGGAGTGGGGGGGACTGAGGGAAACAGAAGAGTTTGTATTTGACTAAAGGGTAATTGCTCTTCAGCCCCACCAGTTGTTGCTGATGTGGAAGGGAAGGCCATTGAATTTTTTGCCAGACCATTGAATTTTTCCAGAGATACTGGAAATGTGAATTTTTTTTAGGGGGGGGGAGAGGGAGAGAGAGAATCTCAAGCAGGTCCCACACCCAGGGCAGAGCCCGATGTAGGGCTCAATTTCACAACCCTGAGATCATGAACTGAACCGAAATCAAGAGTCAGATGCTTAACCAACTGAGCCAGCCAGGCGCCCCTGGAAATCTGAAGTTTTATGTGAAAGTTCCCTATTTTAAAATGTTGATGCCACATTTAAATGCACAGACCAAACCAACCCAAGTTTTGACATTTGATTGGACTATAGGCCTCTTAGTTTGCAACTTAGCTCTATTCTGAATGACAGGATTTTCTGTTTGTTAACATACACACACGTACACAAATAGATAGAAGTATGGTTAGTTATATGAACAGCACCTAGCCCAATGCCTGGCACATAGTAACAGCTTAATAAATGTTGAACCTGAATCTATGATCTGCCCACTAGGCCTCTTGAATTTGGAGCCACATTGTGCCACCAGATACAGGGCGCCCAGGGATAGTTGTGGGAGTTGTGCACTGAAGGAGACATTGTTCACATAAACCAGAGAGCAAATAATGTCCTTGGAGTTGTGCAGTACACAGCTCGCACAATCAGATGCAGATGTTCCGAGTGTCCCCATAACTCAGTATCTGTTCAGTTGAACAGAAATGAGTAATTATGCCCTGTGATGATAAAACTAGCTGGCAGTAAGCTGCACCTGGATGGAGTTCACACCTTTATTCCGAGGTCTGAAGCTAAAAAGGCTTTTGAACTTCGTTTTAGAGAAGGAGACGCCAAAGTCAGAGAGCACTGAGTGCGCGGTCTGTGGCTCTGCGGCCCTGGGATGCGAACCTAGGCTGTCAGTGAGGATGCAGTTTGGCGGCAAGATTAAGACCCTGAAAATAACGTGACTCGAGCAGTGGTTTATTCATCCCTCAAGTTCAAGTCCAGAAGTGCGCCGTTTAGAGCTGGTACGGAGCTCAGCTCCCCACACTTCCCTGAGTCCCAGGTTCCATCCAGCTCATCTCTGGCCAGCCTGGGGTATAGTCCTCATCCTCATGGTCTGGGCTAGTGGTCCTCATGGCTGCCACGCTGCATCAGACTAGAGGAAAAGGGGAGAAAAAGGAAAAGAGAAAAGCCATTACGTAGGCGCCTTTTAAGGAAGATTACTAGAAATCGCCACCGGACACTTATTGACCACAGCTTAGTGACGTGGCTCACCCTCCCTGCAAGGGAGCCTGGGAAAAGTAGTCTTTAATCTGAGAGGCCTTGTGCTCAGCTCTAAGAGTAGAGTGCTGTCAGTACCAACAAAGGGGAGACATGATATCGGGGACCGTTGGGAGGCTGTCACTGTGAGTTTGCCAGTTTGACGGCCTGAGGTCCTGCTCTGCCAAAATCTCCGAGGCAGAGTAAGAAGAACTGGGAGGAAATGAACCAAATCCAGGCCCTTAAAGAGAACATCACAGAAGGTCACCTTGGCCTTCCCTAAAACTCCCATCTGTGAACACTGGCCCCATCCTGGACACCCCCACCCTGGCACCTTTCACGCGTCCCCTCCCCCAAACCTGCTTGGGGCAGCAGTTGGGTGGCCTGACAGATAGCTTGGGGCAGCAGGTGTGATGCTGACCTGAAGGGTGTCGAAGTAACACCGTCCTCCTTGCCCAGCTGGAGCAACAGTGCTGCGTGGGTCAGGACTATTCAGACTACGTTTTCTTAGTGCCCAGCGCTTGGTGCTGAGGAGGCAGAGAAGACGAAGATACATCCCACTCGGTCTCCTCAGGGAGAGAGACAGCATTGACGTGCTCCAAGACAGAAGAGGGTGACATTATATAAGCGCCGGCAGGGTGCCCAGGGGAGTTTGGACAGAGAATTTCCAGATCAATGTGGGGAGCACTGCAAAGGCCAAACAGGGTGCCCAAGGGAAAGACTTTAAAAGACAAATGCAGGGGAGGAGGCGGGAGGGAATGCCAGGCAGAGGGCACAGTCTGCGCACAGGCGGCAACACGAGAGCAGGGTGCGGCTGTGGAATGTGGAGCAGCCTAGAGAGGCTGGGACCTGGAATCCTTGGAGAGAGGAGGAACGTCAGGAGGCCGGAGCAGCTTGGGGTCGAATCATGAGAAGTTCTCTTAGCTGGCTGATGAATTTGGTTGGGACTCTTTAGGTTAGTAGAGGCCCTGAGCATCTGTGAGTGGACTGGGGAGCGGCATGGTCGGACGCTGATGTTGGTGAGGTCCGGCTGGCTGACCGAAGGGGAAAGGAGTAGAGAGGGGGAGGTGCGAGGCAGGGAGGCCAGCCTGGAGGCTGCTCTCGTGCTCCCAGCTGGAGGCACGGCAGCTTGAACGAGGATGGTGCTCTCGGGACGGAGACATCTCAGAACCCTGCGACTTCAGACCCACCCAGACTCCTTCCCCCAGCAGGCCATGCCCCCTCATTCTGCCACACCCTTGTCTGTGAGGTGCTTTCTATCCCCCCGTAACACCCTCCCCTCTGTCCTCCTGCCCTGGCTTTTTCCTGCCTGGGAACACTGGGGCCCACTGAGCTCGGGCACCACCTCCTCCAGGAAGCCGAGAACAATTGCTCCCACTTGGACATGGGTCTCCCCTGTAGCTGTGAGCCCCGGGAAGCAGGATCACACGTTCATTTTCTCAAGATGCCCAGGGCCCAGCACAGCAGTGGAACATTCTTCTTGTATGTGAGGCAGAAAAAGAGGATCAGAACCCGGGGAAGGGACGGTTTGGCCCAGCTCATGCCATGAACACCAGAGTGAGGTAAAATGTGCTGTTATGACCGATAGGCCCCACCTCAGCTACTGCACTTGGGCCACAGAAGTGCCTTTGGAAGTCGGCTCTAACGCCCTAAAAGAGTTGACGGGGAAGTAGCGACTATTGGGTTTCACTGGTCCTATAGCAAGGTCAGGGCAGCTGAGCCAAAGGCTTGGATCTTTCTAGAGAGAAAGAAAAGAGGGGGAGATGCCCCGAGTGTGTTGGCGTGTCAGTATGATAGAAGGGGGGCACTTAGAGGTTAGGACCCCACTTGGCTCCTCTGTGCCTGAGGCATGAGGGGCGCAGCCCCCTTCGCCCCTGCTACACTCTTGGGTTAAGTTTCCCCCCAACATGCGACAAGAAAGCTCTGTTGATGGGGGCGCCTGGGTGGCTCAGTCAGTTAAGTATCTGCCTTCGGCTCAGGTCATGACCCTGGGGTCCTGGGATCGAGCCCTGCATTGGGCTCTCTGCTCAGCGGGGAGTCCGCTTCTCCCTCTCCCTCTGTTCTCTCGTGCTCTCTCGCTCTCTCTCTCAAATAAATAAAATCTTTAAAAAAAGAAAGAAAGAAAGAAAGAAAGAAAGAAAGCTCTGTTGAAGCCCCACTGAATGATTTCTAGTGGAATCTAGAAGCTGCTGGTCAGGAATGCAGAGGCAGAGTGCTCCGTATCATCTAGGCCCTGCGGGGCTAGAGGGCCTCATTTTATACAAAGGGAAAACAGACCTGGCAGGTAACTGAAAAATAAAAGTCCTCAAGTCCAGTTAGAAAAATGTGGTTTTTTGGCCAAATACCTTGTGAAAGGTAATCATGTGACTGACTGGCCTATAAAACGTTTGGCCTTGCTGATGTGGTGGAAAGGGGTGGGGCATCTAGGATAGACTGAGGTCATTTAAAATGGGAGGGGGCGAGAAGTCAGTGGGCATTTGGGGCAGTTCAGCCTCCTGGGTTTCACTCTTACCCCGGGACAGGAACTCCATGCCTTGGGGCCTCAGTTTCTTCATCTGTAAACCAAGACTGCTTTGATGAGGAGGTGAACTCTCGCTTTCTAACACACTTGGAGAGGAAGCCTGGTTCTCACGTGGCACCACATCTGGTTTCCAGGGTCTGTTCCTAGAGGAAGCCTGTCAGGCGGGATGGAACATTTTCTGTGGCTTGGAAGTCAAGAGTGCCGGGCTCTCAGTCCAGTGTCTGACCTCAAGCTAGGCCCTTCCCCTCCCTGACCCTGGGCCGGCTGCTCCCAATATGCAGTAAAGGCATTGTCCTCCACGTCCTTTCCTCTTCTGGGGGGTTGTGTGGGGTTTAGTCACAGCACAGGAATACAGGACTCCTGGAGCTCAGACCATGGCGGGGGGCACCTTTAATATTCCTTTGTCCTTAGACATAGTTGCTTTATTTGAGAAAAGTGATAAAGTTGCTTATTTATTTTGTCGCTGTGAAGAAGCAGATTAGGGTACATTTCATGTATGATTAGCCACCAGCCTGGAAATGGTCATACTGATCCTTGGGCATGCTAATTGTATACAGTGTCGTCTGTATATAAACTCAGGCTTTCTGGCTCTTTCTGTGCCTCAGTTTCCTCAACTGGAAATGAAAGAATCGGTCCAGAGTCTCCCTTAGAGATTTGCAGCCCCTTTAATACATAGTGTGTGTGTGTTTGTGTGTGAATGAGTCAGTGTATGTGCCTGTGTGTTGTGTATGTGTGCATGTCTGAACAAGCCCACAGTGGTCCTAGCTGAGATGGCTTCTGACGTAGCCCTATCTATAGCAATGATAATTGTGCAGATGCTTGATATTTGGCCTTACTGGCCTCTGTTGGCAGGGTGTTAGAGCTTCTCACAGCCCCATTAAGGATCCGACAAAGTTTCCATCGTCCTTTGGACAAATGGACTTCAGACTGCGGGTGTGAAAGTCAAATTAAGATGATAACCTGCCAAGCTGCACATCCGAGTTTTAATTTTAAAAGCATTTAAAAGGAAGTCGCCATTTAAAAACCCACGAGTAGGGAACCACAGGAAAAGCTTGCCTAATTTTTCCCCTACGATTATTTCTAAAAACCTATTAAAAATTCCATGTGTTTTTGTAATTTTTAAAACCACTACATTGAAAACTCATGGATATACCTCTTTCTTCCTCTAGTCCAGAGCCTGATATGGGCGAGACACTTGAGGAGATATTTGTCAAATGAATGAATGAGCATCTTGATTTTCTCTACACTGAATTCTAGTCTGATAGAAACCTGAGATCAGATGTGGCAAAAGGGCAGCCCACAGACCCAGTCTGGCCTGCAGATGTGTTTTCTGTGACCTGAACATTGTTTTTAAAATACTTGGACTTTGTGTCAATGTTTAAAAATCAAGAGCTTTCACATAAAATGAGCAGATCTAATAGCACCACCCATATTCTCATATGGTGATAGTTCTGAGCTGGGCGGTGTAGAGGCATCGGAAGCCCCAGTGCACCACAGTCCCCACCACTCCCAAGCATCTCACACATAAAATTTTAGCCTGAGATCAGAGAGCCGCCCTCATCACAGGAATACATTTCCAAGTGTAAGGCAGGACGTGAAGACATGCTCTGAGTCCTAGGTACCAAGGTTGTCTCCCAAAGCAGACCTTACCCCTCACCAACCTGTCTTTGGAGTGAAGATGCACGTGTGGCGTGAGCCTGTCAAGACCTATCCCCCTGATGGAGAGCTGACGTGTGCCCTGGGGGAGCCGGACCGAATTGTCCCTTCGACCTAGCTACAGAGAAGTACTTGCCCAGCAAATTTCCCACACGCACACTTTAAGATCGGGACAACGAGATAAATTCCTTCAAGGTTCGAGGTCCCAGTGACTGCGGGCATCGTGGAAATATACAACCTTTACCGGCAACGTAGAAGCTAGCAATAGACTGTTGTTTGCTAATCAGTGAAGCAGACCCCCGTTTTGGATCTTGATTAACTCGAAAAGCCAAACAATGCAGTGTTTTCCATACAGGCAGTAATGGACGCTCTGCTCTCATTTTATTCTACCTACCCCGTTGACCTCCCCTCTCCCCGGCTCCTCCAAATTAGAGATCTCTTTGTGGGGTCCTGGCCCTGCCTGTTAGCACACTGCCTGGACACATGAGGTGTTTGTTGACTGAACAAGGAATACAGGAATGAGAGAGACATCTCCACACGTACATGTTCACCAAATGCTCTCCTGGTCAGAGCCACCAACAAAATGGTTGTGGGAGCTCTTTTCCTCACCAATTGGATAGCCTGTGTCTGAGATTCAGTTTTAGGTTCTAAGAGTCCTGAGAGATCCAAGGCAGTATTTTCTCACCCATTTAACTTCTCCATGACTAAATTTACACAGTGAGGCTCATCACATCATCAAACAGGACACCATTTTAAATTTGGTCAGCATCACTACCAGTCACTGGCATGCGAAGAGCCTTCAGGGACCTGGAGGTCCCTGACCGTTTGGCTACTGCGTTAGCCATTTTTATAATTTTCCCCTAGCTAACATACGCCTTTTTAAAAAGTTTTTATTTATTTATTTGTGAGAGAGAAAGAGAGAGAAAGAGTGCTCGCACAAGCATGGGGGAGGGGCAGAGGGAGAGGCAGGCTGATGCGGGGCTCCCTCCCAGGACTCTGGGATCATGACCTGAGCCAAAGGCAGATGCTTAACCAACTGAACCACCCAGGTGCCCCCGACATATGTCATTTTTAAATAACAGCTTTATTTGAGATATAATTCACTTACTGTAAAATTCACCCACTTTAAGTGTACAATGCAGTGGTTTTTTGAGTGTTTTCACAGAGTTGTACAACGCTCGCCACAGTCAACTTTAGAACATTTTCATCACCTAATAGAGAAACCCCTATATCTCTCCAGCCTCCCCAGCTTGAGGCAACCACTCATCTACTTTCTGTCTCTCTAGATCTGACACTTCATATAAATGGATTCCTTTGACTGGCTTCTTCCACTTAGCACGATGTGTTCAAGGTTTCTCCTATGTTGTAGCGTGTATCACTGCTACGTGTCTTTTCGTCATCAAGTAGTGTTCTGTTGTATGGCTATACCAGATTCTGTTTATGCATTCATCCTTTGATGGACGTTTGAGTTGTTTCAACTTTTTGTCTGTTCTGAATAATGCTAATGTGCTTACTATTCTCACCAACACTTGTGATTATCTGTCTTTTTTATTATAATCACCCTGGTGGGTGTGAAGTAGTGTCTCATTCCGGGGTTTGATTTGCATTTCCTTGGTGGCTAATGATGTTGAGCATCTTTTCATTTGTGTATTGGCCATTTTTGTCCTCCTTGGAGAAACATCTATTCAGATCATTTGCCCATTTTTAAACTGGGTTACTTGTCTTATATTTTGAATTGTAAGAGATCTTTACATATTCTGAACACTAGACCCTTATCGGGTAGATGATCCGCAAAACTTTTCTCTCAAATTGTGGGTTTCACATTCTTGCTAGTCTCCTTTGAGGCATAAACAGTTTTAATTTTGATGAAGTCGCTTTATCCATTTTTTTCTTTTGTTGCTTATTGTTTTAGTAGCATATCCAAGAAACCATTGCCTAATCTAGGGTCACAGAGATTTATGCCTGTTTTCTTCTAAAAGTTTTATAGTCTTAGCTCTTACATGTAGATCTTGGATCCACTTGGAGTTAATTTTTATATATCATGTGAGGTCACGTGTCATTTTCGAAAACAAGTTAAAATGATAAATAACCAGGAGTTTAAGAAATATGCAAATGTCTTTGGTTTTAATTGAATATCATGTTTTGTTTTATTAAATATACTAATTTATGGGAAAAAAACTTTAACTCCTGAAGAGGCTGATATTCTCAATATTTACTTTAAACATCCAATAAGCTAAGTTAGAAAGGGCTTTGATGTTTTTGTTTCTTAAAAAATCAACTGCTTTCAGTATAGGTTTATATAAATGAAACCATACTCTAATATGATGTATAAGTAATATTTTTAAAGTACATTAAAAACATCTTTATTCCCCTATTGTAATGATTTGGGCTTCAATTTAACAGTAGTTCTCAGTTAGGGGCGATTTTGCTCCCCAGGGTACATCTGGCAATGTTTGGAGACATTTTTGCTGGTCACAACGTGGAGGTGAGGTGCTCTTGGCATCCATTAGGCAGAGGACACAGATGCTGGTAAACAGTTGACAATGCCTAGAACAGCCCCCACGACAAGGAATCATCCAGCCCCAAACGTTAATTGTGCCAAGGTTCAGAATCCCTACTTTAGCTAAATCAGTGGCCTCTCTCAGATACATTCCAAAAGAGATGTGAGTTTGCAAACCCTTTTCCCCTCAGCTAAGCCTTGTGGGTTTCTCCCATCACAGAGCCTTTAGGGACCAGAACGTGCCCCAGCACCTTCCTGCCATCAAAACACTTTACAGTGACAACAATCTATCAGGTCTTCCTTTGTGGGGATCATTGGGAAAACACTTGCTTTCAGTGCTTTCTTCATTTTATATTTGAACGTCTTCAGTTTTTGAATTTTGAGACCTATCTGGATAACACATCTCCATTTCAACATACATATTTGGGTAACCCATCTCCTGTTAAAATGTATGTTATCAGATCATAAGTAGTAATTTGTGAGTGCTTGGCAGTGGCCTAAGCACTCTTCCTGCATTATCTAATTTAACTTTCTCAACAAGCCCAAGAGAGCAACCATGCTTATTCACATTTTATGAAGGCCCGGTGAGATGAGGTGACCCGCCCAAGATTATATAGCTGGAGTCAGCACTACATCAGGCGACAGCGTAAGCTTGTCGGGAGTGGTCAACTGTGAGGTGCACGCATGTCGCAGAGAATCTGGTTTGCTCTCAATGGGTAATCACAGATGGAGGTTTGCGGGACAGTTAGGTGGTTCTCTTTCTCACTTGAGTCACCGTGAGTGCCCCGCCACGGGAGAGAAGGGGTGGACATGCAGCTAGCCACAACAAACCCCATCTTGCCCAGCCCATGCCCATGGACGCGTGCCTCACCTGTGGGCCTCATCCATCCTGAGTGTCATGGTGGACAGTACCTGAGGACTGCTGCTTCAGGGAAACGGAGGTGTCTGTGGCATCACTTATGTTCCTGATGCTCACCCCCAAATCAGTCATGACTTAATTTTCTACCTACTGGCTGGCCTCTTGTAATGTGCTCCAACTCCCAAACATCTTTGCTGCCTCATGGCCCGAGTCCTTTTGCACCCAGGGCTCCAAGGGGAGCAGTGCTGCAGTGGTAAACGGTGGTAAAACATCTTTGAAAAATCATACTGGAATTAAGCAGTGGTAGTGTCCTGCTGAGGTTTCGCTCCCCGTGGCCAGGCCCTCAGCTATATTCGTATACCTGATATCATCCCTTCTCAGAGGGGGCTTTCCAAAGGATCCAGACTGTGTGTATCATCCAAAGCTATGCATTTGGATGATACAGAGATTGGAGGTGGGATGGCTCTCTAGGTTAGCCAGTTTGGGGGTGTGGCAAGAAGTGGGGTGAGACTCTGCCCCCCTCTGCCTTCCAGGTATCCTCCACTATATCCCTGAGTGAAAGGGGGTGGGGAGAGAGCAATGATTGGAAGTGAAGACTGCCCTCCTCCCCCGCATCTGAAGAAGGACCCTGGTTTTTGTTCTAGATCTGTCACTGAATGAAACTCCTTGGGCAAATCTTTCCTTGCTCTGGGCCTCAGTTTCCTCTTGAAGGGAAGGTGTGTGCACTAGACAGTCTCTAAGCATCCTTGCAACCATAAACTTCTTTGAATCTCTAAGGCACAGGGGGCTGAGGTAAGGGAAGCCTATGTGATTCAAATCTACCCTGATTCTTGTCTGCTTTAGTAGCAAGCCCACACCTAGAAGCCTAACCATGTTTGAAGAAGGAACACAATGATTGGCTGATGCTATCTTTCTTGAGACACCCATCTCCAAGGGCGACGTTCAAAATATTTAACACCAGAGTGGCACGCGCATGGCCTGTCAGCAGGGTGGAAAGCAGCCGGGAGGGCCGGCCAGGGCTGCAGCCTGAAAGCACGCCTCACCCACCCCCACAGCTCTGCTGAGCCTTTCCCCGCTTGGATATTGGGTCTGTCACTTCTTGCCTGATTCTGCATTCGGGGCCCTAACTCATGGCCCTTGGGCTTCTTCTCACCCCAGCCACTGTATGCACGATAGCAATAATTATCCTCCTGCATCCAAACACCAACTTAAACATATTCATACTCACAGACGCTCTTGGAGTGTCCCTGTCTGCCAAGCCCTGTGTCGGCTGCCTCCTCACCCCTTTGCCTTCAGAAACATCGAAGGCTTAGAGACTCTAGACAATGAAGACCTGAGTCCTAGCCTAGCTATGCCCCCATCTGCTATGTGACCTTGGGCAAGTCCCTGCCCCTCCCGGGTGTCAGATGCCTCACGTGTAAATGAGTGACCTGGATTAATTTGATGGGCTCTGAGGTCCCATTGGTCAAAGATGAATTTTGGGAGAAATGCAAGTCTTCAGCAGCTGACCACTCTCTTTCTCTTTCTCTCGTTCCCTCTCTCTCTCTCTCTCTCTCTGTGTCACCTGGCCCCACAACCTCCACTGTAGAATGCACTGCTGCCTGCAGGCCTGAGGCAGAAGGATCAGACCACCAAGGCGCCCACGGGCCCCTTTAAAAGGGAGGAGCTCTTGGATCACTTGGAAAAGCAAGCAAAGGAGTTTAAAGACCGAGAAGATCTGGTCCCCTACACAGGGGAAAAGCGAGGTACTGAATAATGTTGCTCTTATGAATACGTCACTCCCCGTGCATTGTCGAGTGCCACCTGTATGCCAGGCCCTGTGCTGAGCCGTGTGTGGCTGGGCCTCCTTGCCCTCATGCCTGACCCACCCAAATTCACAAACCCAACACCAAAGGCATCAAAGCATGACGTAGATTTAGTGAAGTTTTGGGTAAACTAAGGAAAGTGTGATATGTACCCAAACCAGCAAAACTTTCCCCTAAATCCCCTTTAGCCGGGGTGTCCTGATTATTTTTCATACAAACATAGTCACCTTTGAAAATGAAAGCGGAAACTATTAATCATGACATCAGGACATAGGCCTGCACAAGGCCTGTCCTGTGCAAACTGGGAACAAGATCACCTACCTCTGCCCTCACTGTCCTTGTTCTTTCCCCAGTGTTCCTCTCTCTGGCAGCGGCATCCCCTCCTTCATCTGTCCTTCTAGGACTCTCTGCCCCAGCCTAAGGCAAGCCATCTAGAAGACTGGGGAACAGAGAAGCACCCCCTGACTGTCCAACCCTTCCAGGACTCCCCCTTGCCTTGCAAACCGTTCTGTCCTCTTGGATTGTGTTCACCCTCACTCACCCCACTGCTGCCCTACAGGCCTCCTTCCGTTCCTCACACATCCCAAGCTCTTTTCTGCCTCAGAACCTTTACACGTATTCCCTCTGCCTAGAATGCTGCTCCTGCTGTCTGGCTCCATGCTGTCTTCACGGCTGGCTCTTCCTCCCCTATAAGAGGCTTAATGGTTAGAAACACAGGCTGGAGCTAGATGTACCCTGGCTGCTGTCCGGACACTACCACTTACTAGCTGTGTGAGCTTGAGTACATTTTTCAATCTGCTGTGCCTCTGTTTCGTCCTCTGCGAAATGGGGATGAAGAAGATCATATCAGCAGCCTCATGAGGTTCTGTTGAGGACTGAGTTAAGATACATATAAAACACTTAGCCGGGCACCCGGCCCATAGCAAACGCTATGTAAGTACCGGCGATTATTATCCGTTTGGTCTCCACTGAGCTGTCTCCTCTTCCAGGGGAGCCTTTCCTGTCCACTCTGTTTAGGGCATGCAGTCCCTTCAGCGCCCCCTGGGTTCTTCGCCATCTCAGGAGCCTGTGTGTGTGTCCTTCAGAGCAATTTCCACTTTATCATTTTCTCCTTAGGTATCACTTGTCTCTCCCACTGGCTGTAAGCCCTGTGAGGGCAGGGCCTCGGGCTGGGTTTGCTCACACAGCAACCCCAGCACCCAGCACGGGGCCTGGTCTGCAGTAGGGCTCATAGAGAGTTGCTGAATGAATGAGTTAAAATTAAATAAGTCTACAGTGAATCTTGTGGGTTGCTTCCTTACAATATAAGCCCCACAAGTACAAGGACCGCATCTGTCTGGCTCATCATTACATCTACACCTAATAAACACTAGCACATGGTAGGCACCCGAGAAGCATTTGTTGAATGAAAGCATTAATTCTAATCAATTAATATTGTGTAAATGTTTATTTGCAGTCTCTTCCACTCTCCCCACCCGCAAGATTATAAATGTGATGAGCCCAGGGTCCACATCTGTGGCATTTATCTCTGTATCCCTGTCGTGTGATAATCAAATGAAAAAGCAAGCAGAGGTAGCCTCATGGGGAGGAGGTTGAGCCACCACAAACCCTGGACTCGGAGCTCAGTCCAGATTTTACAGAAGACTGGGAAGGTCAGGGAAGGCCCAGAGGCATTTGGGTTACAGAACATCGGGAGGATTGTGTGGTCTGCGGCACCCCTGGAGGAGGGGCAGAGGAAGGAGGCCTTGACCATAAGGGCCGGGTGTGCCCGGCTGAGAGTGTGGGCACGAGAGGTTTTTAAGCAAGGCACTTGTGTCTCGAGGAGTGATTTCTGTGCAGCAGATAAACACAATAGAATCTCTGGATTTCATGCGGCCTTATTGGGCCTCCCATTGTCCCACCTGCACATTTGAAAAATGGGGACACTGAGAGTCAGGAGCGTACCTGGGTGGACTGTGGGTGAGTCATTGCTGGCGTCCTTGGCTCCATGTACCCACCACCCTGCGAGGGAAGGAGCTGGAGATTGGGGGTGAGGGGTGGGGAAGGAAATCTGGGCGGTACGCAGACCAGTCCTGCTGCCCCTCCATGGCATGCTGGCCTGGCGTGGAGCCAGGAACCGCTCTCCAGACTCCCAGAGCCTGACAGCCTTCATGAAAAACCACGCTGACCCAGGGAGGGTAGCTAGAATTTATTCTGTTTCCATATAGTGACACGCCTAAGAGACTTATCATCATCATCACCACCAGCAGCATCCTCATCATAAAGTATTTAGCTGATGATTGTTGGAGTCTTTACAGTTTGAATAAGTGGGGGGGTCTCAGCAGAGAGTTGGGGAAGGGGACCTTCCGACTGGAACAGGCAGACTCAGGGCCATGGTGTCTAGCCCTCACTGAGCATTTATTTACCCAGTGCCGGGCCTAGAACTAGCCAAGGTTGAGGGGAAACAGCACCCTAGTCTCCGCAAGACCAAACAGAATGAGGTGGAGCCATAAACTGGTACAAAGTCCTGAGGAATCTGGACTTTCATTCACTCTCACCCAAGTGGGGGGATCAGAATAAAGCTTCATGTCGGATATTTTTAATGCAGAATTATATTGAATTCTCCAGGCAGAATTTGATTTGACTACACGTGCTGAGGAGAAAAGTAAAATAAGAGAGATTTAATCAAGATAGAAGTTTAACTTCTTTCGCCTAGCTGCAGGGTTAGGCATTCTGGGCTGGTAGGGCATCTTCCCTGACATTAGCATTCAAGACCCTTTCCAGTTTTTCATTCTGCCTCCCCTGCAATACGTCCTTGTCCTCATGGTCCATCTGGCTGCTGAAGTTCCAGTCATCACATCCACATTCCAATTAATAAGATGAAGGAAGGGAGGAAGTCCAAAGCCCCTCCTGTGTCTTCGAACCACTGCCCTTGCTGGAGACACTTGCTACAGGGGTGTAAGAAACCACAGGTCTGATACATTTATTGAAGGGCCAGCCTACTCATTGCATCCATCATTTTTACAGCAGATTTTCTTTTTAACCATTTTGTTTTCTTTGCATGTTTTGCCCTTTTCCAGTTTCACCAGCTCCAGGCTCCCCCCCCCGACCCCCCCCCCCCCGCTTCAGGCAATTCTCAATGAATTGCCAGAGTGAATTTTTTTTTTAATTTGGTAAAATGGTGAAATTCACATAACATAAAATGAACCATTGTAAAGGGAACAATTTAGTGGCATTTAGTGCATCCACAATGTTGTGTAAACCCCACCTCTATATAGATCCAAAACATTTTCATCACTCCAAAATAAAACCCTAGGCCCCATAAGCAGTTAGTTCCCAGTCCCTGCTGCCTCCAGCCCCTGGCAACCATCAATCTGTTTCTATGGCTTTACTTAGTCTGGATATTTCCTATGAATTAAATCATACAATATGTGACTTTGTGTGTCTGGCTTCTTTCGCTGAGCATATTGTTTTTGAGACTCACTCATTCCCTTTTATGACTGAACAATATTAAACAGTGTTTATCCATTCATCTGCTGGTGAATATTTTGGTTGTGTCCACTTTGTGGCTATTGTGATTAGTGTTACTATGAACATTCCTGTACAGGTATTTGTTTGAGTACCTGTTTTCAAGTCTTTGGGGTTTATAATCCCAGGAGTGGAATTACATAGCAATTCCATGTTTGTGCCATTTTACACAGTCACCAGCAATCAAAACGGTTCCAGTTTCTCCACATCCTTGCCAACATCTGTTATTCTCCATTTTGGTTTTTACTGTAGCCTTCCTCATGGGTGTGAAGTGGCATCTCATCGTGGTTTTGATCTGCATTTCCCTAGTGACCGACGATGATGAGCATCTTTGCAGGTGCATATTGGCCATATGAATATCATCTTTGCAGAAATATCTTTAAGTTCTTTGTCCATTTTTAAATTGGTTATTCTTTTTGCTGTTGAGTTGTAAAATTTTTTTTTTAAATATTCTGGATACTGGACCCTATCAGATAGGTGATTTCAGTACGCTGCCTTTTTACTTTCTTGATAATGTCCTTTGAGGGACAAAGATGTTAAATTTGGATAAAGTCCAAGTGATTAATTTTTTTCTTTTGTTGTCATATCTAAGAATATGTTGCCAAATCTAAAGTCATGAAGGTTTATGTGTAGGTTTCCTTCTAAGAGTTTTATAGTTTTAACTATTATATTTAAGTCATTGATCCATGTTCAGTTCATTTTTGTGTATATGGTGTGAGATAGGGGTGCAGCTTCATCCTTTACATATGGATGTCCGGTCCCAGCACTTTTTCTTCTCTTTTTTTAAAGATTTATTTATTTATTTTAGAGAGAGAGTGAGTGAGAGAGTGCAGTGGGGACGGACAGAGGGAGAGGCAATGAGAAACTTATAAGACTCCACACTGAGTGTGGAGCCCGACGCAGGGCTCAATCTCATGACACTGAGATCATGACGTAAGCTGAAACCAAGAATCGGATGCAGCCCAGGCATCTGAGCACATAGGCAGCCCCCAGCACCACTTCTTGAAGAAATTATTCTTTCTCCCATTGAATGGTCTTGGCACCCTTGTCAAAAATCAATTTTCCATGGATGTATGGGTTTATTTCTGGACTCCCAATCCTATCCCATTGTCTAGATGTCTATCCTTGTCAGTGGCACACTTTTTAAATTTGTAGTAAGTTTTGGGGCGCCTGGGTGGCTCAGTCGTTAAGCGTCTGCTTTCAGCTCAGGTCATGATCCCAGGGTCCTGGGATCGAGCCCCACATCGGGCTCTCTGCTCCGCAGGAAGCCTGCTTCTCCCTCTCCCACTCCCTCTGCTTGTGTTCCCTCTCTCGCTGTGTCTCTCTGTCAAATAAATAAAATCTTTAAAAAAAAATTTGTGGTAAGTTTTGACATCAGGAAGTCTGAGCCCTCCAAGTTTGTTCCCTTCAAGATTGTTTTGCCTTTTTGGGACCTCTTTTGATTCCTTATTACTTTGAGAAATGATTTTTCTATTTTTGCAAAAAAGAAAAAGGCCATTGGAATTTTGATAAGAGTTGCCTTGAATCTAGAGATTGCTTTGGGCAGTATGGTCATATTAATATTGTCTCCCAATCCATGAACTTGGGATATTTTTCTATTTATTTAGGTTTTCTTTAATTTCTTTTGGCAATGTTTTCTAATATTCCTCGCACAAGTCCTTCAGCTCCTTGGTTAAATTTATCCTTAAGCATTTTATTCCTCTGGATGCTATTGTAGATGAAATTATTGTTCTAGTTTTCCTTTCAGATTGCTCCTTGCTGCTGTGCAAAAACACCACCCGTCTGTGTACATTGATCTTATACTCTGTAACTTACTCTGAACAGTGTTTATCGGTCCTAACAGCATTTTGTCGAATCTTTAGGGTTTTCTGCATATTAGATCATGTCATCTACAAACAGAGATAATATTACTTCTTCCTTTCCAGTGTGGATGCCATTTTTTTTTTCCTTGTCCATTTGCTCTTACTGGAACTTTCAGTGCAACATTGAACAACCACGGTGAAGGCAGACAGCCTTGTCTTGCAGCCAATCTTCGGGGCATGTTTCTTCCTCTTTCGGGTCCCAGCTCATAGGCCATCATCTCAGTGAGGCCTTCCCCGACCACCCTACCCCAAAAAAAGCAGTGCTCACCTCGACTGGACCCCAGCCTGGAACTGCCTGATCTTTTGCTCTGCTTTATTTTCTTCCACAATGCCTAATACCATGTGGTATCTTTGCATGGTTGTTTACTGTCTGTCTCCTTTCACTAAATTGTAAATTGTTCACTGCTGCCCCCCTGGCCCCTAGAAAGGTGCCTGGCACTTACGAAGCACTCAGTAAATATCTAGCGTGATGAATGAATGAATGAATGAATGAACGAACAAATGAATGCAATTTTCATACATGGAATTAAATTGTTCACGCTCTTTTATAGACTTGTTTTTTCTCACATTATGTCTTGGGCATATCCTTCTTTGTAAGCAGACATCTCCATCATCCATTGTAATAACTGCGGGAACTCCTTCGTATAGATGTCCCGTAATTTCTTCAACAACCCCCTATTGGTGATCCGTGCAGTGACCTTCCTTGTGTGCCTCTTTGCTCCCTTGTCCAGTCATGAGTCTGACACTTTAAAAATATAATGTCCCATGAGACAGGCATACATTTTTCTCCCTATTCTTTTAATAATCTGAGTGTATTTTGTTTATTTTGTTTAGAGATGCTTCTAAATTTTTCTCTCATATCCGAACACTTGGTTAGGGTATCCCAGAGCCTGACATTCAATTACATTTTTCTTTTGTAGCTCTTGCCTACTTCCAGGTTGTTTTCGTTAATGACTAGGGTTTTCAATAGCGAGCAGTCTAGTTTGACCAAGTTTGAAAGTCCTTCTTTTCAAATGTGAGAGGTGCTCTGTTGGAGATCTTTGATTCTTGTTCCTTGGGGAAGTTTGGCACTGGGTCCCCAGAGGGAGAAACCTGAAGCGAGTGAGTCTCAGCACGGCCCTCAGGGTGCTGGAACAGTCCACCTGGGGCCATCACCAGAGACTGCCCCAGCACAGCGGCATGCCCTGTTACGGGCACTCATGTTTTACAGGAAAGGTCTGGGTCCCCAAGCAGAAGCCGATGGATCCTGTGCTGGAAAGTGTGACCCTGGAGCCAGAGCTGGAGGAGGCATTGGCAAACGCCTCAGATGCAGAACTCTGTGACATCGCAGGTAAGAGGCTTTCCAGAAGCTTCCCCGCGTCTTCCAGAAGGGTTTGACCTGCCTCTGCAGGGAGTCTTAGGTGGTTTATTGCAACATGAACACACTCTCTGTTTCTAAAAAGGACTAGAGGAGACCACGAGTATTAAGACTGAAAGCCAGTATCAAAAACCAAAGTGAGGAAAATAGAAATAAAACCACCCAAACCTATCACTCTACAGAGCCATCTGTTGTTGCCATGAGAGCCCATCCCAGAGAGATGTGGAAGCATCCCAGGGAGGGCCAGCATAGGTCCTCTACCAGCCCCTGCATCAAATCCTGCCCAAGCCACCTGGGAAGCGAGAACAGAGGGGGACAGGCAGAGGGTGTGGGCAGCTCAGGTTTGGGGGGCTCATGAAGGGCTGGAGCAAAGTCATCTCACTGTATAACCTTGCAAGGCTCAGAGATCCAGGCTTTGAGGAGCTTGTCCCCTCATTGCATATTTGTACAACACTGTCCATCTCAAAACGTGTTTCCTTACAACCTTCACAAACAGCCCTTAAGCTCCAGAAGGTGGCCTGATACTCAGAGCCCTTCACCACCCTTGTCTCCTTCTTACGGTCTAGTCCCTGCCCTGTGTGCCCTGAGTTCCGGCCCCGCTGAGGGTTGGGCTCGGGCCGCAGCAAACACCCCACATGCCCACCGCGGTGGTGCTCCCTGGCCTGGAGGGTGGGGGGGTGCTCTTTTCATTCTGCAGACTTGGGAGCTACTAACCACCCAGCTCAGATAATGACGGGAGTGTGGATGGGGTGAGAAGAGACTCAGGACAAGTGGGAATGGGAGAGAAAAGAATCAGCTGTGACACTGAGGTTGGGGGAGGAGTCAGGAGGGTTCCAGATTTCTGGCTCCAGGGACTAAGTGGATGGTGGTGCCGTTAATGAAGGTGGGTATATTAGTCTGCTCGGGCTGCCATACAAAATACCACAGGTTGGACTGCTTAAACAACAGAAACTTATTTTCTCACAGTTCTGAAGACTAGCAGTCCAAGATGGTGGCAGGTTTGTTTTTTTTCTGAGCCCTCTCCTTGACTTGCCGATGACCTCAGCTCACTGTGTCCCTCTGTGCATGTGTCCCCTGGTGTGCCTTTGTGCATCCTAGTATCTTCTTATAAAGATGCCCAGCAGATAGGATTAGGGCCCACCTTAACACCTTCTTAAAACTCACCTCTTTAAACACCTTATCTCCAAATACAGTTGCAAATTCGAAAGCACTGGAGTTAGGACTTCAACATGTAAATTTTGGAGGGACATAATTCAGCCCATAATAGTACGAAACGAACAGTTTTAGGGGAAGGACTGAGTTATTTGTGGGATCTTTGGAGTTGAGTTGCCTGTGGGCCACCCAGAAGGGGACAGCTGGACTTGAAAGTCTTCAGGAATGCAGAAAGACCTGTGGTGTCATTAGCACTGTCAAGCTCCAGGCAAGGTGGCTGCCTGGGGCCCTGGAGGCAAGCACCCCGGCCAGCACTGAGATGAGGAGTGGAAATGGGATGAAGCTACTCACAGTGGGGGCCAGTAAGCCACACATGGCCCGGGAACCAAAACCAAGTGAAGACAGAACCTAAGGCAAGAGCTAGGAAGACAGAATGAGGGCTCAGGGCTGGCTGGGAGACCCCGGGCTATGTGAGGCCAGAGGCCAAGTGAGGCCGCAGGGCTAGGGGATCGGCTGCTGCAGCTGTCTTCTGCCCTCCTCACAGCCTCCGGCTTCTCGTGGGCGTCATGCTGAGTCCTGGTGGCATTTGTGCTGGTGAGTGGGAAGCGGGTGGCTCTCATCTAGCGGAACCATCAGGGGAGGGACAGTGAGAAGATTCGTATGACACGGGGTGGGCCTGGCGGCCAAAGCCAGGCTGCAGGGACCCAAGGAGTACGTGATAGGGAGAGCCAACGTGTAGATTCTGAGTCCAAACAACTGTTTTCCTCAAGAGGCAGAACATCTGGGAAGGGTCACCGGGCAGTGGTTTGCAGGGTGTCGGGGCTGAGAGAGAAAGGCTTTCGTTTTCGCCGCGGAGTACAGAACCGGCAGGTATTTCACCCAGATGGAAACGGAGCGCCTAACTCGGGGAACTTCACTGGTTCGCTTTGCAGTTCCACATTTGGTTTATTAAAAGCCGCAAAAATCATATTAGAGTCCTCACTATGCTCCTATATTTCCAGCAAACCATCTCCATGGCTGGGGGTCCCCTGACTTCCAGTTAGCCCATGCAGCAGGGAGGTGACTGGGTGACACGTGGTCCAGGATGTCCACACTAACTCACCCTGGGGCTGTTTTTATCCCAGCCCTTCTCCTCTGATGGCCCTCCATGATGTCACTGCCCTCATTAGGCAGCTCAGAGGGATTATCAAATGACTCCACAGTCAGAACCGCCAGTTCCTGTGCCAAAATAGAACTGCAATATCGTGCTACATCTCTGTGTTGGTTTCTTGAAACAATTTCCCTTTATTTTTGTTGGCATGACTAATTATTATTTTCTGTTCATGGTACCATAACCTTCCGTTGTCCGGAGAGGAGAAGGGGAGCTGTAAGTCAACACCAGCGTCCACTGACTAACCTTGGGCGCCGGCCACTGTGTATCAGGCCTTTGAAAGGTGGCAGGGGCTCTGGGGAAGGAGGGACGGCACACTTGTTGACCACCACCTTATGGCCCAGGTGCTATGGGAGTTGCTTCTAGTACCTTGCTGCGTTTCTTGACCACAGAAATCCTAAGAAGTAAGTGTTACCGTTGTCCCTGTTTGATGGATGGAGGAAGGAGGCACAGTGACATTAAATGCCTTGCCCATGGGGCTTGAACCCAGGCAGCTTCCTCCGAGGGCACACTACTCCTCCTAGAGCACCAGCTACCACAACCCAGATGAAGCCGTCCTCTGAGGGACACAGAGGGTGGGCAAGAGGAGGTTCACCGCCAAACCCCATGGAGCTGGCTGGGGGGAGGGTGGGGCCATGTTAGGAAAGCCTCTGTATGTCACAGGAGGGCATTGACCCCTTAGGGTCAGTGGGGCTGAGGGCAGTGTTGGGAGAGGCCAGATGAAAGCAAAGGTTTAGGCAGAGGCGGTGGTGTTCGGAGGATGGGGGATGTAGGGGGCAGGCCCCAGGTAAGGTCAAGGGCTAAGGTGGAGCTGGGGGCTGTGTCTGAGGTGCAGCTGTTCCTAGCGCTAGACCTGAGGCCAAGAGGCCAAGCTGTCAGGAGGATGCCAGGCTTTCTGGCCGGAGGCGCCAGAAGACAGCCGGGGGGTGGGGGGAGCGTGTAGGAAGAGCTGCTTTGCCCGGGGTCTATTCAAAAACGCCACAGGCAGTAGAGACGGGACCTTGTGTGAGCGTCTGGTGTGGCTAGCTGGGGGTTCAGATCCCTCTCGAGGATGGGGTTGCTGGAGCCATGAGCATGGAAGACTCAGCAGAGAAAGAAAAGTAAGGCGAGGAGGGTGTAGGGTCTGGGGGCATTTCAAGTCTGAGGGACTTCGCCCCCACGCAGAGCTTTCCATTAACTTCGTTTTTGTTCCCTCATTCACATACTCAGCAGCCATTTATCCAGCGTCTTCCCACTGTGTGCCTGGCTCTGGACGAGCCCTGGTAGAGAAGCGTCCAGAGACAGTGGGCTCTTGCCCTCACAGAGCTGACGTTCAGCAAATACTCAGGCCAATAAGAAGTGGCAAATGAGAGTGAATGTCGCACAGAGAAAGGACAGGGTGCAAGAAGGGGGCTTGGTTGGGTGCTGGGGCAGGGGGGCATGAGGGTAGAGGGCTGAAGCTGAGCCATGAGGAGGAAGAACAGGGGTGAACTGTGGGGAGTGGGGGAGATGTGTCCCAGGCTGGGACACAGCAGGAGAGAGGCCCTGAGCCCCTCTGCGTGGCTTGCTTGGTACACATACTGCAGGCTTGACATTCGGCAGCGATAGGAAGATGTAGGGGGACACCCAGCAGATGTGTCACACCGGCTCTGGTGTGGCCCAGGAAGGCAAAGCTGTGGACTCTCATTTGTTCGTTCGTTTTCTTGTCTGTGTACCACTCGTGCATGCGTTCATTCACACATTGAGTCCACGTGCATCGCCAAGCTACTGTGTGCTAGGATGCATCAGATCTAGGCCCTGCCCTCGGGGCCCCAGGAGGTGAGGAGGAAGACAGACCAGAAGCATATACATTTCCACACGAGAAGTGTGACCACAGGGTAATGAGCAGAATGCACAGGCCCCTGACGGTGCTGAGTTCTTGGCTCATGGCCTTGGGTTGTAACGCAGAGGCCACTGGGAGTCCGCTGCAAGCACTGGGCATTATCAGTGCCTCCTCTCCCCAGTCAGGGATGTGATCCTGACTCACCTTTAGGGACCCTTCGGGTGGGGCAAGACCCAAAAGGGAATTGGGGGAAAGAGACTCTCCCCTCAGAAGGGCCCCGTCCCCAGGCCGCCCCCACGGGCTGGTGGCACCCCCAGCTCTTGTGACTCTCAGAGACAGTCTTGGCCCACCCACCCCGGCTTCTGGGTCCTCTCACGTCCTTAGGCACTGGTTTTCCTCACATTCTGCCAGGGGCAGCATGTGGCTTCTCCAGGAGCGGTTTGACTGCACCCAAGTCCTGGGCCCAAGCTGGCTTCTCCCACCAGTTTCTGTGATGCAGGAAAACGCCTTCCCGCTGTCTGCTCTCTGCCCGGGGCCAGCCAAGCAGCTGGCGGCTGGAGAGGCCCGGGACGTGTGCTGCAGTTTCTCTGCATCCTGAGTGGAATTGCAAACTGAGTGAACCCTGCCAAGGCAGAAGAGGAACGGGAACTTGATGTTCTTTTTCAGAGTTCAAAAATAGTCCTTTTTGAGTTTTGAGGAAGATCTGGTCTTAAAAAAAAAAAAAAAAAAAAATCATGTTCCCCAGTGCTAAATTCAGCCTTGCCAATATCTACAAAGAATGAAGTGGCAGGCAATGCTGATGTGCTATTTTCCTCCATCATTCACTTCTGGTGACATGAGTGTGCAAAACCAAGCAAGGGGAGAGTCATGATTTGGTGCCTAGAGCAGGCCGGAGGATCAGAGCCACCAAGCAATCTGCTCAGCAATGGAGATTTTGCTTGGTGCCTCCCGCCCCACACCCCAAGTCCTTCCCCTCTCCTCTCTCTCTTCCTTCCTACCTTCCTCCTTCCCTCCTCCCTCCCCCTTCCTTCCTTCCTTCCTTCCTTGAACCCTAACTTCCCCTGAACTACAGTTTTATTTCTTCTGAGGACTGCTATTGACATGTATGTTGCCTCCTAGAATAGGCGTGTTATCTAACCTTAGAATTCTGACATGGGGGGGACATTTTAGAACTTTGGAACTACTAATGACCTAGTTTGTGGAGGAGTGGATGGGACCACTCACTTAGAAGCCAGGAGGGTCCTCCCTGAGCAAGTTTGACAAACCATTTCCCTCTTGAGCCTGTTCTGGATGCTTGTAAAAATCAAACGGGATAAAAAGATGAGATGTTATACGTAACTAATGAATCATCGAACAGTACATCAAAAACTAATGATGTACCATATGCTGGCTAACTGAACACAATTAAAAAAAAATGTTGTGTGACCATTAGGTGCTACGTGAGGGTAAGAGATTGGCATTCAAACATACTCCCCTTTATAGGTGAAAAGACTGAGGCCCAAAAAAGTGGAAGTGTCCTGGACAAGGTTGCCCAGCAAATTGGTGCCAAAGCCCAGCCTGGAGCCCAGGTCTCTTTCCTCCGTCCCCGGGCACTTCCTTGTAAGCTTCCTGCCCCCCTTTCTGGACCATTACAGGAAGCTGGCATCAAGCACAAAATGCATTTTCCATCTCCTACCTCTCTATCCTCTCAGCAAGACCAGCCAGCCATATGACGTTCCATCTTTCCTATGATTCTTAACAACCTTTCCAAACTGTTTTTCCAAACTGGGGTCCCAGCGGCAGCCCAGAACCACCACAAGCCACCCCCCCCCACTGGCCCATGTGGGAACAGGAAGAGTCAGCTCCAGAAGGTGGCTCCTGGTGAGCCGAACCCCACTGCTGCTGACTCAGGCCATGGCCCCCACTGCCTACGTAGAAGCAGCCTAAATTAAAACCCAGAGAGCTCTAAAAAATGCAGATGCCTCTCCCTATCACTTCTCCTCAGTGATGAGCAGGAGAGTCTAATTTTAGCAGAGAAGATTCTTAGAATGTGAGAAACAGAAGGGCTTTGAGATCGTCTCATCCTGTGGTTCTCAGCCCCCGCTGAACATCAAAATCATGCAAGGAGATTAAAAATATATCTGCAGAGATTCAGATCAGCTGGTCCAGGGGAGCACCAATATTGTCGTGAAGCCGCGGGTGATTTGTATGTGCAGCTGGGATAGAGAACCAAAGGTCTTGTCTTACCCCTCCTTGCACAGAGGAGGCTGAAGCCCAGAGAGGGCTGCGGACCTGCCCCAGGTCACACAGAATCAGGGGTATAGTCAGGACTGGAACTTGGGTCTCCTGACTCCCACCAAGGGCTCTCATGTAGTCTCTCTCACTAGAAATCATGTCTGATGAAATGGCCAGGGGAATTAACACAAAATCCATCAGCACATATTTACCAAATACTGTATTCTGGAGGAGGAGGAAGAGAGGTAATATTCTTCCCCCACCTCTGGAAGCCCAAAGTCCAGTAGAGGAAGCACGCACGCACCCAGCTACCTCTAACACTATGTAGACTGTGCCGGGATAAGCACAGCAGGTGCAGTGGGAGAAGAAAGGGCGAGGGAGGATCTCGGGAGCCTCCCTGAGAGAAGTGCTAGTCCAAGTCTTAAAGGATAGGAAGGTAGGGTTGTTGGGTCGAATACAGGATGCGCAGTTGGATTTGAATTTCAGATGAACAATGACTAAGTTTTTAATATAAGTAGATCCCAAATACAGAATGGGACACACTTACACTAAAATATTATTCGTTGCTTCCCTCTCTCACTGTGTCTCTCTCTGTCAAATAAATAAATAAAATCTTAAGAAAATAAAATAAAATAATAAAATAAAATATTATTCGTGCTTCTCTGAAATTCCAGTTTAACTGAGTGTCCCGTATTTTCATTTGCTAAACCTAGCAACCCTACGGGCAGCACAAGGCAGATGGAGAGAGAATCACCGGTAGAGGGCACAGTGTTGACAGAAGCGGGAGAACGTACCGAGCCGTGGCCATTTTCGTCACTGGAGCAGAAAGGGTGCGGGTGAGGGACAAGCCACTGAAGCAGCTGGCCCAGGGAGGGCTGGTGGGGCCACAAGCTACCAGCCTCCCACGCGGGTGGCTGCAAAGCCTCACGGTCCCCGTGTCCTTCCCTCCCTCTGTAGTCCGTTCCCCACACACTGCCAGAGTGACTCCCAGAACTGAGTCAGGCCATCTCAGTCCCTGCTAAGGCGTCCAGTGGCTTCCCGGCTGCACCTAGGGAAAGACCTACAAACTCCTTACCTCAACCTAGAAGACCCTGCAGGATCTGAACGTGCCTGTTTGAATCAAATCTACTCCAAAGGGTTGTTGGGAGGATTCAGGGGGATGGTGTCAGGCAGTTTTCAAGCCTGGCTGCCCCCGGTAACTACCTAGGGAGCTTGAAAAAGGCAGATGCCTGGCCCCATCCCTAGAGATTGTGGCTTAATTGGTCTGGGGTAGGCCTGGGCATCAGGAGTTTGAAAAGATGCCCCAGTGATTCCAGTGTGCAGCCAAACTGAGCATATTCTCTGGCCTGGAGCAAGCCCGCAGTGAGGGGGGCGGGGTGGGGTGGCGGTCCACCGTGAGTCCAGCTCAGCTCTGTCCATCCTCTGTTTCCCCTCCCTGCCCTAGCCCTTCCACTCCTTGAGCTGAGGGCTTTCCCACCCACCATTCCCTCTGCCTGCCCAGAATGTTCTACCTCCCTTCTCTTTACTTGGCCAACACTGCTCATCCCTCCCATCCCAACTCCCTCTGTTCTCTTCTCCCAGAACACACTGAACTTTTCCTTTACAACACGTATACTCTGTGCTTATGTTTTCAACTGTGTGGGTACCTGCCTAGCATCTCTCTCCCCCAACAGACTTTGTTGTTCCCTGCTGCCTCCCCCACACAGCCCCACTCCCTCCCAGCCCCCACCCCCAATTCCCCTCCTCCCTCCACCCCCACCCCACCCAGAGCCAGGCAGATGAGGCGGGCGCTCAGTAAATGTTGAACAAATGAATGGATGAAAGCCTGACTGAGCCCAGGAGTGATGTGGTCAGATCTGCTTTTCCAGAAAGATCTTTCTGGCGGCTCTGTGCTGACTGCTGGTGGGGGGAGGGTAGGAAGAGACCGGGGCCAGGACAGCAGTGATCACACGGCTGTGATAATACAGCCACAAAATGGTAGGGCCTCGGCCAGGACAGAGGCGACGGAGTGGGAGGTGGGACAGATGAGAGACAGTGTTCAGGAGGGAGGCGAACTTAGCCACGTGACTGGAGGTCCCACCCTGAGGCGACAGACAGGGTGCCAAGATGGAAGGTGACCCAAAGGAAGGGGCTGTTGCTGGGAAGGATGAGTTCTCTTTTGGCCAAGTTGGGCTGGAGGTACCTGTGGGACATTGGAAGATACCTAGGAATCTGAGGCAGGGGTTAAAAAAGTCTCAGCTGGGTGTGGAAATCTGAGAGGAACATAAATAGACATGAGAGTGAAAATCCAATAAAACTTAAAATCATGCAGTGTTTCTTGCCATTCCCATGAGCAAAACTTCCTGGGGTTGTGGAATGTCCATGCTCCGGAGGCTCTTCTGTCGCAGAGAGGCGAGTCATGGGCCCTTCCCCTGTCCCCACAGCTATCCTGGGCATGCACACACTCATGAGCAACCAGCAGTACTACCAGGCCTTGGGCAGCAGCTCCATCGTGAACAAGGAGGGACTCAACAGTGAGTACACGGCCCCGATCCCCAGCTTTGGCGCCCCCTCCCCTGCCCCCAGTGAGGACGCCTTGAAGCGAAAACATCCCCCACGCTTCTTGCTTCCTCTGCATACTCACGCTCTCTGGCTCATTGCAGACATTTTAAATTTTTATGTAGCCAAATCTATCCACCTTTTCCTTTTACTTTGCTGGGATTTGTGTCTTGTTTGTGCAGGACTTCTCCATCCTAATGTGATACAAACATCCTCCTGTATTTTCTTCTAAAAGTTTTAGAGGTGTGCCTCTTGTATTCAACTTCTTACTCCACCTGCAGTCCGTGTTTGGGTGTGGTGTAAGATGAGATCAAACTGTCATTTTCTAATGGCTCTCCCACGGGGACAGTACTGTTCTTTGCAAAGCCCATCCCTTCACCGCTGGCTGGGGACTCCATCATGATCGTGAGTTTCTACACATCCACACGGGTCTGTCTCCTGGTGCCTCTTTTGTCCCGTGAGTGCCCTTGTCTTCTCCTGTGACCATATTGCATTGTTTTCATTGCTCCACTGCATTGTCCCAGGCTGGTATTTCGGCCCCCAAAAGCAGTGAGGGTGGCAGAAGAATAAGGCCCCCCTCTCTGGAAAGCTTACATGCTTCCCTCACGTTCAGGCTTCATTTTATCCTCACAAGAGTCCACTGAGGTAAGTGACTGACCGACACTTTACCGATGAGGACACAGAGGGTCAGAGGATTTCAGTCACATTCACCCAATCCTTGTAGGAGGGCAGAGGCCGAGTCCAAGCAGGGTGCAGCCAGCGCTTCTCTCCCCCCGACTACCTCCCACCCGCCCACCCCCCACCCATCACCCCAGGAATGTGCAGCCTTCTCTTGTGCCTTCACCCTGCCACCGCTTCCTTCCAGAGAATCCCCGTGTGGAGGGAGAGGGTCCCCGTGTTTCTGTGAGCCACCTCTCTTTTGTCGGTCACTCTAGGTGTGATCAAACCGACACAATACAAGCCTGTGCCCGATGAAGAGCCAAATTCAACAGACGTCGAGGAAACCCTGGAGCGGATAAAGAACAATGACCCCAAACTTGAGGAGGTTAACCTCAACAATATCCGGGTAAAGTCCTTTTTATTTAGCTTTACCTGGGGCGGGTGGGAGGAGCCATGTCTGTGTCACCCCGAGGCCCGTGGCCCAGGCTTGGCTGTGTGGAGAGAACAGGGTCCGGTTTGGGTTCTGGGTGCTTCTGGACCAGGAAGGGAGCAAAACGTCTAAAAGGCCTGGGCAGCGTCAACAAACACATCCTATAGCCCTGGTTTCTTCAGGCCCAGGTTCACCATGGGCCAACAAAGCTTCTGATTCTGGAAACCTGCCTTGTTATTCGAAAGACTGAGAGCTTCTCCGAGCTAAAAATCCTAAGTCAGACACACCTGACTGCTGGGGATCCCAAGGCTGGAAAAAGCCCATGCCCAGCAGGCGTGTGGGGTCCCACAGCCCTGGGACGGGCCGAGCCCTGAGCCGTCCGCGCTCTGTCAGACGTATGGTCAGCCTCATTCTGCAGCCCTGGCAGGGAGCTGCGGGCCCGTATGTGTCCGGATGTTTCCTGTGTGACCACCAAGGGCAGAGGAGGGTCCTACCCTGGACAGGCTGCAGGGGGAATTCAGAAGCAGGACCAGCTGCCTGCCCACCTGCTCAGCCCAGAGGCCAGCAGGATTAGTTCTGGGAGGCTGTGGGGTAAGGTAAGAAGTGGGCCCCCCACTCCCCAGCTCCTCTTTCCTTTCTTCTCCACTTTCTTTCAAGTGGCTGCCAGCCCCACGGCATAATCTGATTGGAAACCTGCGCCCGCCGTGTTCTCTTCCACCTGGCCTCCCTCCCCAGGCTCTGCTCCCATGGGGAGCTAATGTAACTCTCTGAAATGAGAGATCCATGCAAACACAGCCAGGTTTCCTTTCGGGTGCCTCCATTGTCTGCTGTGTGGCCAGTGGGAGGCCCTGGCACAGCTCAGAACTCTGCACCCTGGCAGTGAACACTGGCTCGGAGTGGCGTAGAGGTGTGGAACCCAGCCATGGCTATGTGCCTTCACCTTGGGACCACAGGCTTGTCTTTCTCCAGGCCTCAGTTTCCCTCATGCACGTGAGAAAGTTGGACCAGATCAGTGGTTTCCACCTGAAAAATTTAAGAAATCTCTGCCAATGCCCACCCCTCCCCCACCCCGAGATTCTGAATTTATTGGTCTGGTTCAGACCCACTCATCAGCATTTTATAAAAGTTCCCTGGGAGATGTCCACTATCACCACTGCTATTCAACATAGTATTAGAAGTCCTAGCCACAGCAATCAGACAACAAAAAGAAATCAAAGGCATCCAAATCGGCAAAGAGGAAGTCAAACTACCACTCTTTGCAGATGATATGATACTTTATGTGGAAAACTCAAAGGACTCCACCCCAAAACTGCTAGAACTCATACAGGAATTCAGTAAAATGGCAGGATATAAAATCAATGCACAGAAATCAGTGGCATTCCTATACACCAACAACAAGACAGAAGAGAGACAAATTCAGGAGTCGATCCCATTTACAATGGCACCCAAAACCGTAAGATACCTAGAAATAAATCTAACCAAAGAGGCAAAGGATCTGTACTCAGAAAACTATAAAATACTCATGAAAGAAATTGAGGAAGACACAAAGAAATGGAAAAACGTTCCATGCTCATGGATTGGAAGAACAAACATTGTGAAGATGTCAATGCTACCTAGAGCAATCTACACATTCAATGCAATCCCCATCAAAATACCATCCACTTTTTTCAAAGAAATGGAACAAATAATCCTAAAATTTGTATGGAACCAGAAGAGACCCCGAATAGCCAGAGGAATGTTGAAAAAGAAAAGCAAAGCTGGCGGCATCACGATTCCGGACTTCCAGCTCTATTACAAAGCTGTCATCATCAAGACGGTATGATACTGGCACAAAAACAGACACAGAGATCAATGGAACAGAATAGAGAGCCCGGAAATGGACCCTCAACTCTATGGTCAACTAATCTTTGACAAAGCAGGAAAGAATGTCCAATGGAAGAAAGACAGGCTCTTCAACAAATGGTGTTGGGAAAATTGGACAGCCACATGCCGAAGAATGAAACTGGACCATTTCCTTACACCACACACAAAAATAGACTCCAAATGGTTGAAAGACCTAAACGTGAGACAGGAGTCCATCAAAATCCTAAAGGAGAACACAGGCAGCAACTTCTTCGACCTCAGCCGCAGCAACTTCTTCCTAGAAACATCGCCAAAGGCAAGGGAAGCAAGGGCAAAAATGAACTATTGGGACTGCATCAAGATAAAAGGCTTTTGCACAGCAAAAGAAACAGTCCACAAAACCAGAAGACAACCGACAGAATGGGAGAAAATATTTGCAAATGACATATCAGATAAAGGGCTAGTATCCAAAATCTATAAAGAACTTATCAAACTCAACACCCAAAGAACAAATGATCCAATCAAGAAATGGGCAGAAGACATGAACAGACATTTTTCCAAAGAAGACATCCAAATGGCCAACAGACACATGAAAAAGTGCTCAACATCGCTCAGCATCAGGGAAATCCAAGTCAAAACCTCAATGAGATACCACCTCACACCAGTCAGAATGGCTAAAATTAACAAGTCAGGAAACGACAGATGTTGGCGGGGATGCGGAGAAAGGCGAACCCTCCTACACTGTTGGTGGGAATGCAAGCTGGTGCAACCACTCTGGAAAACAGTATGGAGGTTCCTCAAACAGTTGAAAATAGAGCTACCATACGATCCAGCAATTGCACTCCTGGGTATTTACCACAAAGATACAAATGTAGGGATCTGAAGGGGTACGTGCACCCCAATGTTTATAGCAGCAATGTCCACAATAGCCAACCTGTGGAAAGAGCCAAGATGTCCATCGACAGATGAACGGATAAAGAAGAGGTGGTATACATACACAATGGAATATTATGCAGCCATCAAAAGGAATGAGATCTTGCCATTTGCAACGACGTGGATAGAACTGGAGGGTGTTAATGCTGAGTCAAATAAGTCAATCAGAGAAAGACATGTATCATATGACCTCACTGATATGGGAATTCTTAATCTCAGGGAAGAAACTGAGGGTTGCTGGAGTGGTGGGGGGCGGGAGGGATGGGGTGGCTGGGTGATAGACACTGGGGAGGGTATATGCTATGGCAAGTGCTGTGAATTGTGCAAGACTGTTGAATCACAGTTCTGTACCTCTGAAACAAATAATGCAATATATGTTAAGAAAAAAGAAGAAGATAGCAGGAGGGGAAGAATGAAAGGGGGGAAATCGGAGGGGGAGACCAACCATGAGAGACGATGGACTCTGAAAAACAAACTGAGGGTTCTAGAGGGGAGGGGGGTGGGGGGATGGGTTAGCCTGGTGATGGGTATTAAAGAGGGCACGTTCTGCGTGGAGCACTGGGTGTTATGCACAAACAATGAATCATGGAACACTACATCCAAAACTAATGATGTAATGTATGGTGATTAACATAACAATAAAAAATTAAAAAAAAAAAACAAAGATGTCTTATTAGTGGGTTGAAAACCTAGGGACAGTAACCAAGAAAAAATAATAAAGTTGTAAAAGTTCTTTCCTGTTTAATAGAAAAAAAAAAAAGTTCCCTGGGAGCCTCTGATGTGCAGTACACCTGAGACCCTCCAGGACAGATGTCTCCTAGAGAACATCTAGTGCAGTGCCCAGCCCCCCACCTTGGTTTTCCAGAAACAGGCCCAGGGAGAGGGGGCGACCTCACCCTGAGTCACAGAGAGAGTCAGAAACATGGCCGGTTGTCCAAGCAGAGGCTGAGGCCCTGTCCACTCCCACACCCCAGTCCTGAGCTCTCGGCACAACACTCCTCTGCATCCTCTGCCTTGATTTTTCCTTCTCTGGTTTCTACCTGCACAGATAGTTGTGGGTCCTACCTGAAATTGTCAGGGAGGATTTTCTCAATCTGTTTACCAGAAAGTTCTCTCTAAATCGCAACCATGTGGGGCAAAGCCGGAACCCTTTGCCTATTCAGCTCTTTGGTCAGAGACCTACTAGCAATCAGGCTGCATGTGTGAGAGGGTTACTGCCCCATTTGTCTGCCCAGCCTGACCCTGGTCAGGGCTGCTCCTCATTGCCTGCCTTTCTCTCTGCAGAACATCCCCATACCCACTCTCAAGGCGTATGCAGAAGCCCTGAAAGATAACTCATATGTGAAGAAGTTCAGCATCGTGGGAACACGGAGCAATGACCCTGTGGCGCATGTACGTACCTTTCAGTTCTGCTGCATTGGGAGTGGGGGGCATAGAAACAGAAGGATTGATGCTTGTGGCCTCAGGACTGGCCGAACCCCACTAAGGAAGAACCTTGTATGGTATGGTGAAAGGCAATGGGCCAGGAGCCAGGAGATGATGTGAACACAAGGGCCATTTTCCAGGCAACATCTGTACATTATCCTAGTTAATATCCACAGCCATCCCTGATCTTTGGGACGCAGGTCTCCCCACTTTGCAGATGAAGAACCTGGGGTGCAGGGAGTTCAGGCATTTTGCTTTGTCCAAAGTTGCACAGCAAGTGAGAAGTGGAGCTAAGATTCAAATGCAAGTCTTGTTAATTCTAAAGCGGATCTGTCTCCACTCAGCACATCACATTTGGATAAGGACCTGCCCCTCCCTTGGCTTCAGTTTCTCTATATCTAAAATCATTGTCTTACTCAATGGGTCCTGATGATCAATTTTATTTGTTTTTTGCTCAAGTCTTAAAGATATTGCTGATCAAATTAAATTGTACTTATTATAAAGTAGCCATCAATTCTTTTTTTCTTTTTTTTAATATTGAAACATATTTATTGAGAGTCTGTCTGTGTCCAGCACTGAATTAGGCTCTGAGAATACAACTGTGACCTACAGTCATAGCTCCCCCTTTCATGAACACAACGGTCCATTTGGCCAAGCAGACAACTAAAGGCTGACAGTATAGTATGATTATTACAACACTAATAGATTAAAAGTGCAAGAATTAGCTTACCAGGGATGGCAGTTAATCATTTAGCAGCAATCAGGTTGTTAATGTCCACAAAATAACTTGCAGGAATTTTGACTGGTGTTGCACTGAACTTGTAGATCAAGTGGGAAAGAACTGATATCTTGACAATATTGAGTCTTCTTATCCATGAACATGGAATATCTATTTATTTAGTTTTTTATTTTTATACATCAGAGTTTTGTAGCTTTCCTCATATAGGATCTTCTACATATTTTGTTAGCTCTGTACCTAAGTATTTCACTTTTGAGGGTACTAATGTAAATGGTATTGTGTTTTTAATTTCCTATTCCACTTGTTCCTTTGCTAGAATATAGGAAAGTGATTAGTTTTTGTATATCAACCTTGTTTCCTACAACTTTGCTATAATCATTTATTGGTTCCAGGAGGGTTTTTTTTTTTTTTTGTCAATTCTTTCAGATTTCCTACAGAGACAATCATATCAGCTGCAAACAAAGACAGTTTTATTTCTTCCTTCCCAATATATATACATTTGATTTCCTTTTCCTGCTTTTTTGCATTAGCTAGAACTTCTATTCCGATGTTGAAAAGGAGTGGTGAGTGGGTTCATCCTTGCCTTGTACCTAATCTTAGTAATAACATTTCCAGTTTCTTACCATTAAGCATGATGTTAACTGTAGGCTTTTTGTAGATATTCTTTACCAAGTTGAGAAAGTTCCCATCTATTTCTAATTTACTGAGAGTTTTTATTATGAACGGGTGCTGGATTTTGTCAAATACTGTTTCTGCATCTATTGATACGATCATGTGACTTTTCTTTTTTAGCCTGTTGATGTGATGGGTTACATTAATTGATTTTCAAATGTTGAACCAGCCTTGCATACCTGGGCTAAATCCCATTGGTCATGGGATTTACTGGGTCATGGGATTACATGGGTCAACTTTTTATACATTGTTGGATTCAATTTGCTATATTTTTGAGGATTTTTGCATCTATGTTCATGAGAGATACTGGTCTGTAGTTTTCCTGTAATGTCTTTGTTTTGGTATTAGGATAATGCTGGCCTCGTAGAATGAGTTAGGAAGTATTCCCTCTGCTTCCATTCTCTGAAAGAGATTGTGGAGAATTGGTATCATTTCTTCCTTAAATATTTGGTAGAATTCACCATGTGGGCCTGGTGATTTCTGTTTTGGAAGGTTATAAATTATTGATTCTATTTCTTTAATAGGTAAAGGCCTATTCAAATTGTCTATTTCTTCTTATGTGAGCTTTGGCAAGGTGTCTTTCAAGGAATTAGCCCATTTCATCCAGGTTATCAAATCTGTGGATTTAAGAGTTGTTCATAGTACCCCTTTATTATCCTTTCAGTTTCCATGGGATCTGTCATAATGGGCCTCTTTCATTTCTGATATTAGTAATTTGTGTTCTCTCTCTCTCTCTTTTCTTAGCCTGGCTTGAGGCTTATCAATTTTATTGATCTTTTCAAAGAATCAGCTTTTCACTTCACTGATTTTCTCTATTGATTTTCCATTTTCAGCTTCATTGATTTCTGCTGTAATTCTTATTTATTTCCTTCTGCTTACTTTGGATTTAATTTGCTCCTCTAAAAGTTTTCTAAAATGGAAACTTAGGTTATTGAATTTAGATTTTTCTTCTTTTTTAATATATACATTCAATACTAGATATTTCCCTCTAAGCACTACTTTCACCACATCCCACAAATCTTAATAAGGTATGTTTTCATTTTCATTTAGTTCAAAAACTTTACTTTCTCTTAAGGTTTCTTTTTTGCCCCATGTGTTATTTAGAAATGTGTTGTTTAATCACCATGCAATATTTGGGGATTTTCAAAGTTATCTTTCTGTCACTGATTTCTGGTTCAATTCCACTGAGCTCTGAGAGCAGATGTTGTATGATTTCTGTTCCTTTAAATTTGTTAAAGTGTGTTTCATGGCCCAGAAGGTGATCTATCTTGGTGAATGTTCCATGTGAACTTGAGAAGAATGTGTATTCTACTGTTGTAGGATGAAGTAGCCTCTAAATGTCACTTCTATCCAGTTGACTGATGGTGTCGTTGAGTTCAAATATGTCCTTACTGATTTTCAACCTTCTGGATCTTTCCATTTCTGACGGAGGGCTATTGAAATCTCCAACTCTAGCAGTGATTCATCTTTCTCCTTGTAGTTCTATCAGCTTTTGCCTCTTGCCACTTGACACTCTGTAGTTAGGCACATATACATTAAGGATTGTTATGTCTTCTTGGAGAATTGACCCCTTTGTCATTCTGTAATGCCCTTCTTTATCCCTGATAACTTTCCTGGTTTTGAAGTCTATTTCGTAGCAATCAATTCTTTTAAAAAATTAATTTTTAATTGAAGTATAATTAATGTTATAATAGTTTCAGATGTTCAATATAATGATTCAACATTTCTATAAGTTTCCCAGTGCTCATCAAGATTAAGGGTACTCTTAACCCCCCGTATCCATTTCAACCATCCCCCCACCCACCTCCCCTCTGGCAACCACCAGTTTGTTCTCTGTAGTTAAGAGTCTATTTTTGTGTGTGTCTCTCTTTTTTTCTTTGTTCATTTGTTTCTTAAATTCTACATAGGAGTGAAAGCTCTGTAAGTGCCCCCACTCCCTGCCCCAGCTTCTCTCCCTGCACCCCCATTCCTCTACCATGATCCAGAAAAGAGTTGACACCTGGCATGACAGGGTCTCTAGGGCCTGCTCAGCCACCAGCTGGTTCACTTGGATTGGCCTGGGGCACTTGCTTATCAGTTATTAAATATTTTGATTATCAGGCCTGGACAGGCCATCTGTGGGGAGCAAACGAGATGCTGTGGAAAGAACATAGCCTGGGGCCCTCTCCTCAGGAGTGTCCAACCTCCTCAGGGTCCTAGAGAAAGCCGGCATGGCATCCTAGGGGCATATGGAAACAGGGGGAGGAGGGAAGGATGATTTCACCAAGGAAGGTTTTCTGGGAGCTGAGCTTGTATAGGATTTCAGCAAGCAGGGATGGTAGAAAGGGCATTCCTGGCTCAGAGAGTCATTTCAGACAACCAGGGCCCACTATGGTACATCTTGGGCTATCAGCTGCTGGTGTCCCCTTTCCTCCATGACACATCGTTTCCACCAACTGCTAATTACCTCATTTCCTTCAGAGGCTCTGATTGTCATCTACATCCCCTGGCTGAATTCCTCTGAAACGTGCTGGGGGCCACCTGAGCTCCTCTCCTCCCGTTTGCCCTGGTCACTTGCCCAGTGGGGTGGTTTCCCAGGCATCCTTTTCTGGTCTCTGCTGCTCAGATGAAGAGAACAAAGACTCCACGGAATCCCAACAGGGAAATAGAAGTAACGAGTGGAGGGTATTTTGGGGAGGTAGAGACTCCACTAGTCACTCAGTGAACCGTGACCGAGAACCTACTGTGTGCTGAGCACGTGGGCACCATGGGATGAATAAGGTGCATATTTGGGGATTTTCTCTATTGATTTTCCCACCAAGAGTAGCTAGTCTAATAGCAGAGACAACACAGTGTAAAAACAACTGTGAACAGAGGGATACAAGGTCCATGAGGGAGGTTATGGATAAATCCTACAAAGTGCAGGAGGTCAGGCCACAGCTAGCTGGGGCTATCAGTATAAAGGCTCCTGGAGAGGAACTGAGAATGGCCTTGAAGGACAGGCAGGGTTTGGACAAAGTAAAGTAGAAAGGAAAGGGCATCCCAGGCAGCAGGGACAGGGTGAGCAAAGGCAAAGCAGTGGAAGAGCACCAGGCATGCACAAAGAGCTAAGATCAGCCTGACTATAAGGGAGCAGTGAGCCTTGAGGCCGAGCAAGGGAGGAGAACCAGGTGATTGAGGCTGGACGCAGGCTAAGGAGTATGGAATTCTCCAGTTAGGGGTTTGGGAGCCATGGCGCATTGGAGGGGAGGAGAGACGCGGGAGTTGTGCTTCGTGAAGGAGGTTGCAGAGATCGTCTTGCCTGGTCCCCGACTCAAGCAGCAGGAGTGTGCAAGGAACTCTTGCTCCCAGCAAGGCCCTCTCAGTATTTTAGGTTCTACCCAAGAGGGGCTCCAGCCCTGCTCAGGGTGACTCATGGGTACCCTTGCTTTTATCCTGTGCTTCAAGGCCCTTGCGGAGATGCTCAAGGTAAATAAGGTGCTGAAGACGCTGAACGTGGAATCCAACTTCATATCTGGAGCCGGGATCCTGCACCTGGTGGAAGCTCTTCCATACAACACTTCTCTAGTGGAACTGAAAATCGATAACCAGGTTAGATGCACAAGGGTCTCTTTGTGTCCTTCACTACAGGATGCTCCCGGTTCTGCACTTGCCCATGTACTGATGGATGGATGGGTAGGTGCTGCTGGACAGAACAGATCCAGCGCCCAGCCTTAAGGCACCCCAAAGTTCGTTGGTCCACACCCTCCACCATGCTCATCTTCCTTCTTCATCATGTCCATCAAGTGCTCTGCCAGGTTCTGCTTGTATACCTCTAGTGATGGGAGCTCACTCCCTACCAAGATCACCCCTTCAGTTCTTAGAATATCCCTCCCCATATCCAGTAGAAATCAGCTTCCTTCAAGTCCTATTTATTGGGTTTAATTCTGTTCTCTGCTGCACGTGGGGCACAGATCTTATAAACCACTGGAGTCTTCCCCACCAGACTAAATATCCCTATTTTCTTCAAACACCTTCCCCCAGCCCCACTCAGTGGGCTTTTGAGTCCGTCTCCTTACCACCGAGTCTATTCTCTGGGCAAATACTAGTTTGACTTTCTCCTAATGGGGTTACCATTTCTCTGTAACTTCTGTGGTTCAGACATTTATTATCAGGGCAACTCTTTCAGTTTTGACTTTCTAAGATGATTCTGGCTACCATATCTTATATGTTGCCAGGGTCTGTGGTGGGCTGGGCTCTGTGCGATGCACTTTACACATATCATCTCTGACCTTCCCAGCCACCCTGCAGGATGTGGGTATTATCTGCTCAGTCTGCAGCTGAGAAGCAGCCCGGACAGGCTAGGACAAGCAACTTTCTCAGCACCACCCACTTAGCACTTTGGGAGGTAGGATTCGAATTCAGGTCTCTGTGACTCCAAAGCCCACACTCTTTCCATGACGCCACGTTGCTTTTGATGTTAAAATGCTTTCTTCTTTATGGGCTCTGGATAGGGAACTTTTGTTTTCCTACCTGAAAATGTTTGCTGGATGGTCATATAAACACTTGCATGGAAAAAAGATTGGAAGGAAATATAACAAAATTGTAGACAGCAGTTATTCCTGAGTGAGACTATCTGTACTTTTCATCCTTACTGTAAAATATCGCACAATATGGAAAAGTGCACAAAACTTTAGTGTGCAGCTTATGAATTATGGCAGGCACGTGGTCCCGTGTGAGTCCAGAACTAAAGCATCACCGGGCTCCAGAGGCTTTGACAGCCCTTCCCAGCCGTAACCCCTTGAAAACTCTCTACTTGTGTACCTCCATGTCTTTGCTCTTGGTTGTCTCTCCTCCTGGAATGTCCTCTCCTGCCCCTGCCCCTCCTCTGCCTGGAGAATCCCTCCTCTTCCTCTGGATTCAGCTGAAGCCTCTCCTCCCAGCGAGTGGTGTTCCAGAGCCAGCTTGCCAGAGCTGATTGCAAGCATCTCTCCTCACTCCACCTTAGGGATGGCACGCTGCTACCTCGAAGTCACTCCTGGTGGGAACATTTACACTATGGATATCGATAAACACTATGAATCCAACTTTTTTTTTTTTTTGAGAGCCTGCATATCACTACTTTCTCCCATTAGCCTACCTTAGGGCCTCTAACCCTCTCCCCAGAGATGGTTAAGTGATCCCTCCCTGTATTCTCCTGGCACTTCGGCTTCCCATGAGCTTCTCAGAAGCTCGTGCTGTATTTGAGCCATCTCTTTATTTCAGTGCTCAGCTCGGAACTTGGCCTCTCCGTGGTGCTTGGTAAGCAGGGCTGCCCTGGGTGGTTGTGTATGTTCACTGCACAGGGGGCAGGGGGCAAAATCCAACCCACACTCTACTCTCTAAGCCCTCGCGTGGGTCTTGTTCACCCAGAGAAGGTACTTTTCTCTGATTCATATAAAGAGTAGCAGGCCTGTCGGCTGAATTTGCTACACGGGACTCCTGCATCTCTCGCATGCCAACAGCAGCTGCTGCATCACCCATTCCCACGCTTTTGGCCAATGCTGATCCTGCTTTCTGGCAGGCAGGAGGGGCAGATCCACTGGAACAAAGGCATGCAGCAGGCTTAGGGGCAGCCCGAGGCCAAGGCCTGGCATTGGCTACTCATGGGACTCCAAGCCTGGCTGGGCAGGGAGTCAGGGTCTACCCAGCGTCAGCTGAAACCTGACTCCTGGGGCAGAATGTTGGCCAAAAGGTACCCAGAGCACTGGCCTCAGGTCCCTGTGATGACAGCTGACAGAGAGTGAGCTGCCTACCTTCCCTCTCGCTGCTGTCGGCCGCGGCTGAGTCCAGACTCAGAGCCAGTGCTGACCGGCACCCTCCCCCTCACTGAACACCCTGGTGTGAGAATGTTCACTTCCCTGAGCCTCAGTTTCCTCACTTACAAAATGGGGATCATAAGAATTTCTACTTATAAGGAAATGACAGATAGTAACTATGAGGTTGTGAACTTTTATAATTACTCCAAAGGTGACCTAGAGAGTTTACACAGTGTTCTAAGAGTTAATTTACTGAGGAGGTGCCATGTATCCATTATCTCATTTAATGCTCTCAAAGACTTTTTGTGAGTGGGTATTATAACCCACTCTGTGTTGTAGATGAGGACACTAAGGCCCAGGCAGGCTCTGTAACCTGCGCATGGTCACACAGTGAGTAAGTGACAGAGGTAAGATTCGAACCCAGGCTGATGTGATTCCACAGTCCATGAACTGTGCCTCTCTGGTCTTTTGACTCCTACTGTGGTGTTGTGTGGGTCTTACTTGGCTTTTTCGGCGGTCCCTTTCCCTTGGTGTGAGGCTAGAGCGCTGGTCACCACCTCCCCGCCACTATCCTAGGAGCCTCTTTTTTGGTTCATCTGAGTGTTTGATGAGTGCTGGCTGAACCCCAGGGCTGTGCTAGGCTCTGTATATGAATGAGGCTCTGGCTCTGCCCTCCAGTGATTTCACACTGGATGGGAAGGCAGGCAAGTACAGAAATAATCATTGAACCAGGTGCTTCAGCAAGCCACAGATGGGGGGCCTTTGAGAAAGCAATCTCAGTCAGGAGCAGGCATCATGGAGGGCTTCTTGGAGGAGGTGGAGTTTGAGATAAACCTCTAGGATGGATAGTATCTCAGAGAGTGAAGTGGAGGCCAAGGCATCTCAGGTGCAGTAAACCACATGAAGAACGAGAGAGGGAAGCCATAGAGCCCATCCCCTGGAAGAAGCCAGAAAGGGGGTTGGAAATCTAAAGGGCTCTGAGCGGGTAGGTTAAATGAAAGTGGGCTGTGGGCTGTGTTCTGGGAAGATGGTTCCCAGCTGGATAGGAGAGGATTGAGGGCAGGCGTCAGGGCCTGGGAAGCCAGACAGATGAGGGCGACCTGTGGGGCAGTGCTTCCGCAGGCCTGGAGTCTAGGGAAGGCCACAGGGCCTCTCACGGTGCGTCTCTCCTGGGGTGCCCCAGCTCTGGGCTCTGAGGGGTATGCCACAGAGGAGGTGATGAGTGGCATTTGATTTATTCCTCATTCCTGGTTAGTCACCGAGGTCCTCAGAGGCCACAGCTTTCCCCTCAGTCCTTGGGACAGTAACCTGTGTTAGTGAGCCTCTACCCTCCTTCCTTATATGGCCAAACAAAGGAGAAAGGGACTTGGGGAATTCTGCCCCCGTGACAAGAGCCTGGCTGCCTGGCTCAGGACCCTAAGCCGGGAACTGGGATCCTGGGGCTGTTTGTGTACTCAGTCATCTCTCTTTATCTCCAAGCAATGTTGCACTGCCTCGAGTGGCCCTGAGCCAGCAGTGAGGGTGGGAGGGGGCAGAGAGGCCGGGACCCAGAGCCGAAGGCTTTGAGCAAATGTCTAGTCCCACCCCTCCTTCTGCAGGTGGGGAAACTGAGGATCAAAGAAGGGACGGGATGTGCTGAGGTCACGGATCAAGTTCGTGCCAGAGCTGGGCCAGAACTGAGGTGTCCCGCCTTCCAGACAGGCTGCCTTTGTGGTTGGATGGGAGAGACCCTCAGCCCCCAGGAGCAGGCCCCACATACGGGGTGTGTGTATGTGGTGCCTGCCAGCCCTCTCCATCCCAAGTCGGCCAAGTCCAAATGGTGATTCTCTGTACCTCTTGATTTGCGCTCCTCACTCCCAACAAAGCCGCCTCCAGCAGGTCCTTCCCCAGGACCTCGGGGCACTGGGTACTCTCTGCCCCTCAGAGCAGACAAGGCCTGAAAACATGACCCCTGCCCAAATGAAGGTATGTGCCATGTCTGGGGGATATTGGCTGGATTTCTCACATTTCATTCCAATATTGGACAGTTGAGGATATGCTTCATATTTTGAAAAGAAGCTAAAGGAAGTGGATTGCGTTTTCTTATTTACCCAGAATGGATTATTTTCCTAGTCCAAATAGGTTTAGAAAGAAAACAAAAGCCACACTGGAATAGGATCCTGAAGGTTTTCACACAGGATGACACCCCCTTAGTTTTAGATTACATACTCAAGGCAGCTGGCTAAGTTGTTGTTGTTTTTTTTTTAATGAGACTGAAAATGGTTTTGCGTAAAAGAGGAAAACAAAGCAAGCAAGACTTCACCACCAATCATGTTCTCTGTTTTGTTCCTTATACATTCAGCTTCTAAGCAGCAGCTCTTGGCTTGTGCACAATTTTTGTGTCGATCTCCGTGTGTACTGAAGTAATTCAGCCTGGAAACATCCAGCCTCCAAGAGAGGACGGGCATGCGTCACTGTCCCTTCCTCAAAATGCCAAGTATGGTCTTTCATTGACCTCACTTCTCAGGGAAAAATGAGATAGAGTCAGTGGAAATGAGAGAAAAAAATATGACGTCAAGAAAATCCTTTTCTTACACAGATCAGCATGAATCAGAATAAAGATTTGTGACAACAACCATCTTGCACCATGTCCAGTCCTCAGTGGAGGCTGCACTCTGTTCTGAAAAGCCAAGAGCTTTCCAGACAGGAGACAGACTGACCCAGGGATTACCTGTCTTCAAATCTCTGACACAAGGATCAAGTCTAAGCTAAGCCTCCGCTCTGTCGTATTCTTGCTGTGTAATAGCGGGGAGGGGCCACTTAATGTACCCGTGCCTCAGTCTCCTCACCTCTAAAATGGGAAGGATGCGCATACTCATGCAGCAGGGCTGTTAGAGGCTTTAATGTGTTGATCCCTTAATGAGTACCTGGCATGTGTCTTCTCTCAATAAGGGGGAGGTGATATTTCTATTGTTTTATTGTTGTTGTTGTTGTTTGGGTTTTTCTTTGGGGGGGACAAAGGGAGAGGGGGAGAGAGAATCCTAAGCAGGCTCCACACCCAGCGCAGAGCCCGAAGGGGGGCTTGATCCTACAACCCTGAGATCATGACGTGAGCCAAAATCGAGAGTTAGATGCCTAATTGACTGTGCCACTCAGTTGCCCCAATATTTTTATTGTTGATTAGACCAGTTGGTAGTGGAAGAGTGGGGTGGGGAGCACTGACCTCTGAGAAATTCTAGCTGGTGCAGGAAATGACTTTTTATCTCTTTTCTCTCCTCCCTTATTCCCTTTCCTTCTTATATTTACTTCTTATTGAAGTGTAACTTACGTATAGTAACAAATACATCCTAAGTGGACAGTTTAATGGATTTATATATATATTGTGTGTATATATATATATAAATATATATGGATGGATTATATGGTATATTATTATATAATAATGTAATATATAATAATATACACACACACACTTAGGTAATCAACACCAAGATCAAGATATAGAACATTTCCAGCACCTCATATGCCCCCTCCCAATTAATACCCTCCAGATCCAATCATGTCCTGATTTCTATCACCATAGATGAGTTTTGCCTGCTCTTAAACTTCATATAAATGGAACCCCATGGTGCTGTTTTGTGTCTGGCTTTTTTTGTTCAGCATTGTCTGTGAGTATAAGTTATCTATAGTTGTGTAACAAATTACCTCCAAAAACTTAGCAGCTTAAAATAACAATGAACATGTATGAGCTCACAGTTTCTGGGAGTCAGGAATCCACGAGCCATTTGGCCACATGGGTCCAGCCCAAGCTCTCTGACAAGACTGCCGTCAAGTGCAGTCTGAGGGCCTGACCGGGGCTGGAGAAATCGCTTCCAAGATGGCTCCCTCCACGGGTGTTGGTAGGAAGCCTCAGCTCCTTGCCGTGTGCACCTCTTCAGGGTGCTGCTTGAGTGGCCTCGCTATATGACAACTAACTTCTCCCGGAGTGAGCAGTCCAAGGCGGAGAAAGAAGACAGCCACACATGCCTTTTTATAGCCAACGCTCGAAGTTACATGGTCACTTCAGCCATGGTCTATCTGTTAGAAGTGAGTCACTAAGCACAACCACCCTCAAAGGGAGGGGAGTTAGGCTCCACCTTCGGAAGGGAGGAGAATCAAAGAATTGGCAGACATACTTTAAAAAATCACCAAAGTGAGAATCAGCTGTACTATTTTCCTTTGCTGTGGTTTGGCCAGAAAGACCTTTCTAACGAGCAGAGTTACCCAGGGATGGAGCAGGGTGCCTCAAAGGTGATGTGCCCCCATCCTCAGGGGTATGTAAGCAGAACAGAACTTGGCAGCTATGATATGGAGGGAATTTTAATATCAGCCGGGATTTGCAACTCTCAACTTGGACTAGATAACTCCCAGGGCTCCTTTCTATTTTTTTTTTTTTTTTTAAGTATTCCCAATTGCCACATCTTCTGGACCACAAAGAAAAGGCCGTGATTGGTCCCATCCGATGCACAAAGTGAGCTTTCTGATGCCCATGGTGCCTCTGGCCAGAATGGGGGTCTCAGAGCCACCCACTCAATTCCAGCTAGGGTATGGGTTGGTTGTTCGTAAGCCAGCGAATCTGGTCATCTTCTCATCAAGTTGATGATGCTCGGCCACAGGGAAATGAGAGTTGTCATCACTGCTGAAGGACCCATCAGTGTTTGTACCCTCTCGGTAATTTTTAATTCAAAATATGCCTGTCTTTCAACCCAGCCATTCCATGGCCCCGTGTCCAGCCTAAAGAGTACGGGCTCTCTCCCCTGCAAAGTCTCCACCACACTGCTTGTAACAAGGAGCACAGAAGCAAGCTCCATGCCTCTCTGTACCAGGGCATCCTGTGAAGCCGTTCAAAGGAATGAGGTAGTTCTCTGTGTCCTGACTTGGAAAGGTCTCCAGAAAATGGTAAATGAAAAAGGCAAGTTGCAGAACAATGTGTATAATATGAACCCATTTAAAGGAAAAAATTAAAAATAAGAAATCCACACATTTTTATTATATACTTCATAGAAAAAAAATCCAGGGAAACACACCCCGGTGGCCTGGTGCTTACTCTGTAGAAAGTGGGTAGGATTGGGATTAGGGATGTGAAGGGAAATTCTCTGACTTTACTCAGTCTGCTTTAGTATCATTTGAATTTTTAATAATAAGATTATATTTATTCACATGTGATTGATTTAATTCTTAAGCATATCTGAAGGAAGGGGGATCAGAGTTCTTCCCCAGTCCCCTGTCCCCAGCTTTGCTGCCACAGTCTGCCGGGGTCAGTCCTGGCATGACCCACCCTTGGGTTCTGCCAAGGGAGCTCCCAACTGCCCCTCACCCACTGTCCTTTTTTTTATGCCATCCAAGCAAGCCATTCATGGTTTCACAGAATGCAGGTCCCAGAGGCCTGCAAGGTCCCAGAGCCTAAGACTTCTCCCTTCATAATGACACCTAGGAGACTCACAAGACACTATCTATACCCTCTGTCCACACATCTCCAGGGACAGGCAGCCACGACCTTCCCAGGCAGTTCCTTCCGCACGCAGAAATTATTAACGGTTAGATCACAGTCCTGCACGCTGAGCCAGACTCCATCTGCCCGGAGCCCCTCTTAGCAGCCCTATCTCTGCCTTTGGAACTCTCTCAAAGGTACCCAAGTTAGGCGAGGACTAGCAAACTCTGGAGTGAACCTCCTGTGTTCAAATCCTGGTTCTGTAACCAACTAGCTCTGTGATTTGGGGGACATTTGTTAATACCTCTGTTCTTCATGGACCTCGCCTGTAAGATGAAAGTTATAATAATAGTACATGTTCCACAGGTTTATAGGGAGGAGAAAATGAGTTCGCTTGTGAACTTGTGATCACTTGTGATGCTTATGGCATCGCCTGGCACACAATGATCACTACATCACAAAACAAGAGATCAGAGTTTTGGTCCTGGCAGGGACCCCGTGGCCTCTTCTGTCATCGGTGAAATGATTGAGGCCCTGAAGAGGGATAGCCTGAGAATGAGGCAAGTATGATACTTCTTAAGATGTGTGCACATTTCTTATTTTACTCTTTAATGTAAAAATAATGGTTTTGGTCAAAGATAGACACTCCAGGAAGACTGGCCATGACTATCTAGTAGAATCCTATATTTTCTCCAGGCATGACCCAGACACATCTGCACGTATCCCAGGCATGTTGGACGCCTGTTTGAGAATGTGGGTCTAGAGGATCCTCTGAGGTCCTTCCAATGTCAGGTCAAAGTCAAGCCCTGGCTCTGGCATTAAGTGGAGGGAGCACATTCCAACTTCCCTCTATACATGGGTTCAGTTTACTCATCTCTAAGACGACAGAGGGGCCAGTCCCTGCCTGTGCTGCCTCCCCAGGGATGTAGGGAGGTTGGGTGGGGGCAGTTTGCACGGGGGTGCTTTGTGCTCTGGACCGAGTGGCATGAAGTGTCAGCTTGGCAGAAACAGCCCTCACGGATGCTGGCAGCCCCTCCACTCAGGGGACACTGGTGCTTTCTGAGATTAGCCCATCCTGAGTTCTGGCAGAGCTTTCCCGGAAAGCAGCCCCAAGGAGAGGCCAGGCTTCCTGAGAAGTGGGGTGGGCAGGGGACCTTCCAGTTCCTTCTTGGGCCCTTATATGGTCTCAGTACTACCTGCAAGGCCAAGTGGGCCAGAGCCCAGGGCTGTGCTGAGTCTTCTGAGGACAGGCCTGAGCTCTTCCCAGCTCTTTCAGGAGCCACGACAAATGAGCAATGGAACTTTACCATAGTCACTCTACCTGCCCAGCTTGGTGTTCCCAGCCCCATTTGAACCCAGACAGGCTCTGGTGAACTCAATACCCGGGAGGAGTTCTCCATCAAGAGTCCCAACTGAGATCCATGCTTGTCCTTTTGGATGGTGGGCTAATGTATCTTCTCAGCCCTCCCGTGTTGTTGTGCATCAAGCGTGTTCCTCCTTCCTCCATTCAGTTCCTTGACCTTGACCTGGAGGTACTGGATACTATGTTCTATCCAAGGGCTCACAGTCTAGGGGAGCACCATCGAATAGAATCTTCTGTGATGACGGGAATGTTATACATCTGCACTGACCTAACTGCACAATCGAAATGTGGCCAGTGAGACTAAGGACCTGAATTTTAAATTTCATTTATTTAATTATTTAAATTTAAGAATTTTTAAATTCGATCAAAAAATGGGCAGAAGATCTGAATAGACATTTTTCCAAAGAAGACATCCAGATGGCCAACAGGTACGTGAAAGGATGTTCAACACCACTGATCATCAGGGAAATGCAAATTAAAACACAATGAGATATCACCTCACACCTGTCACAATGACTAAAATAAAAAGGACACGAAATAACAGTGTTGGTGAGAATGTGGAGAAAAAGGGACCCTTGTGCACTACTGGTGGGAATGTAAATTGGTGAAGCCACCATGGAAAACAGTATGGAGGTTCCTCAAAAAATTAAAAATACAACTGCCATATGATCTAGCAATCCCACTTCTGGGTATTTATCTGAAGAAAATAAAAACATTATTTTGAAAAGATATGTGCACACCCATGTTCATTGCAGCATTTTTTACAATAGCCAAGACTTGGAAACAACTTGAGTTTCCACCAATGGATGAATGAATAAAGAACACACACACACACACACACACACACACACACACACACAATGAAATACTACTCAGTCATAAAAAAGAAGGAAATCTTGCCATGTGCAATGACAGGGATAGAACTCGGGGGCAATATGCTAAGTGAAATAAGTCAGACAGAGAAAGACAAATACCTATGATCTCACTTATGTGTGGAACCTAAACAAAAACAGAAAACAACCAAGCTCATAGATACAGAGAACAGATTGGTGGTTGCCAGAGGTGAGGGGTGAGGGGTGGGCGAGATGGGCGAAGGGGGCCTGTTGTCCTGGCTGGGACCCCCAGCACAGTATTGGTGAAAGTGAACATTCTTGTCTTGTTCCTGCCCTTGGGGGGAACGTCTGTAAGCCTTGGTATGATGTTAGCTTGCTCTCCGTGTCTTTTCAAATCTCCTTAAGCTTATGTTTATTTTGTATTATCTTATCATACGTGGTAACAGAAAGCTCAAACAATAAGATACAAAGAAGAAAACAAAAACTCCCCTAAATCCCACCACCACCAGGACACTTGCAGGCCTTTTCTAGGCATTAGGCATATATATGTGTATGGAAGATACAGGTGCCTTTACGTAAATATGACCTGTTTTGTTACTGGGCTTTTTTTCTCCATGTTGTTTTGTGGTCATCGTTCCAGGCCTGGGACCAAAGAGTTGCATCATCATCTGACAGCTATCATGTTCTCTTACTTGTAAAGCTCAGCTATCATTTACTTGAGCAACCCTCTCTGGGTGAAGTTGCCTCTCTTCTTCCCCAGTATTATAAACAAGACTGATGAACATCCTCATTGTATCCTTCCCAACACTATATTGTAAGGTTTTCCCTTTTCTTTTGTTTTCTTTCAGTCTTTGTCACTAGAGATCTTGGGGTACGGAACTAACATGATCAGAGGGAGGGAGGCTTTAGAAAACAAACTCTGGGCATTCCCAACTTACTGTGTGACCTTAGGCAAATCTTTTTCCCTCTCTGGGCCTCGACTTCATTTGTAAATTGAAGGGATTCATCTAAGTGCCTGGTTCCCAAACCTGGCTGTATACTGACATCACCTGGGAGTTTGAAAAACCACCGACACCTGAGTCTTATTCCTGGAGACTCCGATTTAATTAGTGTGGAGTAGAGCCTAGGGAGGATTTTTCATTTCCTTAAGACTTGTTCATTTGAAGATCCCTCCTGCTCGAGTTTTCTCAGAAAGATCTGTTCTTGGCGTCCAGCAGGGCCTGGGTTTGAATCCCAGCTCATTCACTCCTGGTTGCGTGACCCTTTTCCCTTCTCCAGACTCCCAATTCCCCGTTCTAGGGGGAAGGGGGGCGTGGCTAAAATCCCCGCGCACCACGCAGGGTTTCTGCGCGTAGAGAAGATGAGCTCCTGCACAAAGGGGATGAGTGGTGACTACTGTTCTTTTCTTCATCAAAGAGCCAGCCTCTGGGCAACAAAGTGGAAATGGAGATTGTGAGCATGTTGGAAAAGAACGCAACGCTTCTCAAATTCGGCTACCACTTTACCCAGCAGGGGCCCCGGCTGCGGGCGTCCAACGCGATGATGAACAACAACGACCTTGGTGAGTATCCTGGGCTACCTGCCCACCTGCCTGTCATTTTCTCACCTGTCCTGCGGTGGTGGGGTGGGGGGAGGAGAGGGGAGCGCGGTGCGGTATGGCAGGGAATATTCCACTGATACCTTCTCCAAGGGAGTCCTCTTCTTGAGTCCGACTCCTGACTTTCACGTTGGTCACAATTCCTTGGTTTCTGTTTTGGCTCCTGGCTCGCCGCCTCCCCTGGGGCGCGCCGCGTCTGCGCGAGCTGAGGCTGAGCGCGCTCCTCTCCGCAAGCTCCGCGCGCGCAGGGCTGGGGCCCCATCGCGCCGGCCGCGCCCTCTTTCGCAGAGTGAAAGGAAATGTGGCAGGGCACAGGCTCACTGGGAGTCTTTTCCTTTTCTGAGCTCAGAGTCCTCTCCCCGGACTTTATGGGGTCTGGCTCTAGTCCCAGCCCCCAAAGCCACCGACCAGCACTACTCCCCAAACCCCACGCCCAGGACACTTCACAGGGCTTTCAAGGTGAAAGTTGAAAATGTTGACTTCATAGAAGGTTAAGCAGGTTGCATTAATTTCATCTCAGTTAAAGGCATAACTTATATTTTTTTCTAAAAAGGAAACGAAAGAAAATGTCACCATCTGTTTTTGTTGTTTTTTTTAATGAGTGTCAACAAAATAGGTATGCAAGTCAGCCGAATGAAAAGTGAGACTGATCATTGACTTACAGGTACCTATTGTTTTCAAGCTCTGTGAGTATTTATGATGTGTATCTCTGCTGGCTGCTAAAAGGATTTGATACGGTGTCCAAAAAGGACTATGCTTAAGGCTGTAGGGAAATAGGAAAAAGAACAAGAAAAGAAGTAGGTCTAATATGTTAACATAATTGATCATTATATTTAGCTGTGAATTTTCTAGAACCAAGGCAAGAAGATGAACCAAGTTACAATACTCTTATTACAGAAGAGAAGGAAGCATAACAAGCTCAGAAAGAAAGGGGAAAAAAAAGGAAAGAAAGCTTCTTTCTGGGATTGAATTATGAAATAACTATGTTTTCTAAAGGACAGTGTCTTCAGTGAGCTTTTCATCAAATTCAAGCCTGTTCTACACGTGGGGTTTTTGGGTTTTTTTTGTTTGTTTCTAACACTCAGTAAAATGCAAAGGGCTTAATACTAAAGCACATCTTAAAGTTCAGGTATGTCACTTTCTAGTGATGAATCGGAGGCTAGGTTATTACCTGGAAGGCCCAGAAGAATAGAGGGGAGTGTGTAGGTGTGTATGCCACAAAGCAGGTACTCCCAGAACGTGTGCACAGATAACCACAGAGCTACACACACACACACTCACTTTAAATTGAGTTAATTCAACAAATATTTGTCCAAGTCCTGTAGGGCATTGAGTGTTGAAGATACAGGTTCCTGCTCTTGAGGATATCATAGTCCGGAAGTTATTCATTCATTGCTCACTCTAGGTGCCACTTTTTCTAGAGCTGCAGGTCTAGAAAAATCCATAAAACAAAGAAACAAAAATGCACCTAGTATCCTGGTTTATCTCACGTGCCCTTATTTGAAATAAGCACAAACACAAATAATTACAGATCACTATTATGGTATCACAGAGGTGATGGCTACACCGAGCTGTGGAGGAAGGCCAGCAATCTAAAGGCTTTTGGCTTGGCTGGGATCCGGCTTCAGAGCCAGCGGCCCAAAGCCCTGAGTTCCGTTCTGATAGGCCACATTTTCCCCTCCCAGTTTAGATTGAGCTTCTGCTGTGCCCCTGGCTGCCTATCCCAGGGCTAACCCAGCTTTTGTCTTTTCAGCGGCAAAATGGCCTGCAGGCCTTTTCTAGGGACAGAGGTTCCAGATGACCAGAGGTCAGGGGTGCTGCAGTGGTGGAGGGGCGCCAGAATTAGCTGTGGGCTGGATAACCTGGCCCTTGAGGACTCTCCCAGTCCTGAGAGTCTGTGACTCCAAAACCCAGGCTCGACTCCTATCCCCAGCAGCTTCTGAGGTTATGACGGCTGGGTCCTAGAGTGCCAGAGTGTAAGGGCCTTCAGACTCACCCCCCTCCCCAGTCCCTTTTGGGGAAACTGAAGCCTGGGAGGGACCGCCCTTCTAGGGAGTGGCTCAGCCAAGTCCCACCCATTGTTAGTTACAACAGCATTTTGGGAGCAACTTCGGTGTGCCCAGGAGTGCCAGGGGACATAAAGGGCAGCAGAAAGGCTAGTTCCTTGATTCCAGAGCCTTTACAACCTTTTAGGAGAGAAAAGACTCAAGGGTGTGCCTAAAAACAAGAACGCCTGCAAAGGGTGCCCAAACAATGTGAGGAAATGACTTGGGAGGACAGAGGCTGGTTAAGCAAAGCGTCCCTGCTGGGGGTGGGCCTTTAGCCAGCCTTGCAGGGAAGACAGAGATTGTGGGGGAGGTCAGGAGGTGTTCTTGGTGGGGGTACTAGCACAGGCCAAGGCAAGCGGGGAGGACCTGGTTATTTCAGATAGGAGAGACAGAAGGATCCAGAAGGGTTGGAGGGACTATTATAGGGAGTTAGACCTAGAAGGAAAAATAGGAACTCACGGAGGAGGGAAGGGCATTCCAAGCAGAAGGAATAGCATAGGCAAAAGCAGGACCAGGAGTTTGGTGATGAAAGCAGGTAGGAGGTAAGACAGCAGTTTCCTGGACAGGACTGCCAGGTGATCGAAATGGGCCTCGGGGTTAGCCCAGGGGACTGTTCCCTTGGGGTCTCCCACCAAAGGAATTAGCAGAATCGCTTAAGTGATTACACACAACACTGAGTGCTGGTGGGTGATGTAGGATTTCTAGCTTTAAAGGCCAATTTGTGCCCATCTGCTAATTTTTGTAAAAGAAAAGCTTCTGATTCAGATAGTGCACCAGCTTCCTCCTGCAAAAGAGAAGTCCTTTCTTTCCAACACAGTATTTTCATCCCGCTCTCAGGGCTCCGATGAAGGCAGACAGGCTTCCGTGCTTTCCAGCTGAATAGAGCCTCCCACGGGCCGTCCCTAGCCATTGGTGGTGGTGGTTAGCAGGTTAGCAGCGTTCGCTGCTGCAGCCCCAGCGGCAGGGAGCACAGAGCGGAGGGGCCGAACCTCTCCAGCCTGCGGACTCCCTCCAGCCTGCGCCCTGCAGGCTCCTGGCACGAAGCCGGCCTCAGGGGTGGGTTTTGCCTGCCTGCAGGGTGGGTGGGCTCTTCCTTGGGGGATATTCGATCCCCAAGGTCAGGGGTCGGCCCGTGCCTCTGCAGATGTGCAGTCTGCCGGGACCCACTCTGGCTGGCGTGTCTTCGGTCCTTCCCATCCTGTGCACTGAGCGGCTAGCTGCACCGTGGTGACGAGGAGGAGCCGTGGGTCCCCAGCTGTGTTTTCTCACAGCGATACCTCAGATGACTCCTACCTCCACACTATTTATAGCTGAGAGGCTAAGCATGGCTCTCCGGTCCTATAAATCTGCCCCTGAAGCTCTCTCCACTTAATGAAATCTGCATCGCCAACTCCCAAGTTAATACTGTTGTAGGTGTGGAGGTGGGGTGGGGAAGAGGGAGGCTGACATGTTTCAAAGCAGAAAACACCCCTTCCTGGGAAAGTCTCTCTTCTGTATTCTCAAGGAAGACTTTTCTAACAAGCACCCCAGACACCGTGCACCCCAAATCAATTTCCTCATCGTCCCCCAAAACCATGTCAGGAAAGGGTATTGCTTTCCTCATGGCCATCCAAGCCTGAAATCTGCCCTCACCCCAGCCATTCCCATGGTCCTGCCTCATGTCAAGCCCTCAGCACGTTGGCTTCCTGTCGTGCAACTTCCGTGGGCCGGCCAGCACCTCTCACAGAGTGCCCATCCCAAAGTTTGTCCTGTCACTTTGCTTAGTCCCCTTGCGGGGCTCTCACTGCTCTCAGGTGAGAGCCCTCGACATGGCTCCCACATCCCTCAGTAATGAAAGCTCCTGCGTACATGGAGCTTCCTGTGTGCCAGGCAAGGCAGTGAACACCTCCTGTCTTACTTAGTCACGTGAGGCTCCCAACAACCAGGTGAGTTAGATCCTATTATCACCCCCACTCTACAGGAAGTGGAGGTCCAGAGAAGTAGGTACGGTCACCTGTAGTCAGTGAGTGGAAGTGGGGTTTGAGCTGCAGTCTCACCTCGGAGCCTGCGCCCCCTGCGCGCCCCCCGGGGTGATGCCGTGCTGGACAAGACATCCTCTTATCCCGTATTAGCACCAACCGGTCCCGGGAGCTTGAGTGCCAAAGTATCCCTGTAGGGGGCCCCTACTAACCCTCCCCTTCCCTTCTCAGTCTGCCCCTTTATCCCTCCGGATTCGCTGCACATGTTCCCTGCCGTCCTGACCACAGCATTCATTATGCCTGCTACTCCCATAGCTACCAGGGTACCTATAATATTTTATCAAACTCACTGTTGGTATCGCTTGGTGCCCTGTTAAGCTAGATCTTTATTTCTGATCCTTATGCTTGGCACATAAGAGCACTCAGTAAATGAACACATAAATGAATTTAAAATGCTTCCCAAAGACCTGATGGAGGTGTTCGAGCTTGGCAGGAAGTGGCGGAAGGAGCCTGAGCAGCGGGTAGAGGTTGGTCCGGATGACTCGAGCTGCCTTCTGGCTCAGACAGTGAACAAGTCTGGCAGTTGCAGTGATGAGCGTTTTGCTTTAGGGGAAGTAAAAAGCAGACTGAATTGAAGGAAGATGTTAGGAGACTTGGCTTCTGCTTCCGATTCTGTCACTTATTCACTTGTGACTTGGGCCAACTTACTTCCCTCTCTTGGCCTCAATTTCCTTCATCATGAAAATGGAGAAGAATAATACCTAAGCAAGTGCATGCCTTGCCCTTGTCCCTATCCAGTCCCCGTCAGAGCCAGTGCTGGGGAGCCGCACCGCTCCTGCCCAGGGAAAACAAAGAGGGCATGGATGGGGTGGGGGTGAGGGGGACCTGGGATCCCTGTCTGTACCCTGAGCCATGGGCTGGAGACTCAGGTTCCCATCCTGATTCCGCCGCTAGCTCTTAGGGGCTCTAGCTCCCTTTTGTTCTCCAGGGGAAAGGAGCTGATACCCTTGCGAGAATCAGCTGTGTAGGCCCTACGTGGACAGGCCCAGACTGTACTGAGGGACATGCTGGACTGACGCTCCAGATGAGCTACAACCCTGGTTCTGTCTAGTACCAGCTTTATTGCTTCAGGCACGAAATGTAGCCTCTCTGCCCTACTTTGCTGCTCCCTAACATGGGAAAGATAACAACACTGACATTCCAGAATTGGTGGTGGGGCTTCGATGAGGTCTTGGGTGTAAAAGAGGTGGAATGAGGACTGCCCTGCGGGGCATGCTTGCATAAGCTAACGTGGTGATACTTAAGCGTCTGGCTCATGTAAACTCTCTGGTCATGTTGGGTGAAACTTTTCTGCTCTTTGGGTTTTGGTTTTTATTCCCTGACCTTTTCTCCCAAGCTGCTGGACATTCTGATGGCATCCAGGACCTGGGCTGCACGCAGTGTCTTCTCTCCAGGAAGACAGCCCACTGATTTGCATTCATTATTCTCTGACAGGGGCAGAGGGGTGGGAAGGAGCTCAGGGAGAGGCTGAACTCCAGGCCCCAAACTGGGTGAGCTGTGTGCCCCGGCTCCCAGCCACAACCCGAGTACCACTCCTTCCTGGGTGGTTCTGCTCTACATGCTCAGTGTCCCGCCCAAGCTGACTGGGTTCTTGTTGCAGCTTGTATGCAGTGATCCGGTGGCCGCAGGTCTACGGGCTCAGCTCGGGAACTGGAAGACCTAAGTCTAGACAGACTTCTTTCCTCTTCTGCAGTAATAATACCTATCTCTGCCACACCAGCGGCCTCCTTGACTGTCCCCTACCGGGTTCTTGGGACTTTTTTTTTTTTAATTGAAGTATAGTTGACGTACAATGTTCTATTAGTTTCAGGTGCACAACATTGTGATTCAAGTTTATACATTACTCCGGGCTCATCATAAGTAGTCACCACACAGTTGTTACTGCAGTATTATTGGCTATATTCCTTATGCTGTACTTTTCATCTCCATGACTCATTTATCTTATAATTGGAAGTTTATACCTCTTGATCTCATTCACTTATTTTGTCCATCTCCCTTACCCCTGACAACCACCAGTTTGTTCTCTGTATTTATGAATCTGTTTATTTTTGTATGCTTATTCATTTGTTTTTAGATTCCTCATATAAGTGAAATAACATGGCTTTCGTCTTTTTGACCTTTCTCTTGTGGCTGATCTAGCTTGCTGTTTGGTCTTCATCTGCAGACACTGTAATTCATTTCAAAACACTTTTCCTTTATTACCACACAGGACCGCTCTTCCCCCCTTCCATCATCTGACAAGTAATGACTCCAGCCTGCAACCTCCTGGCTAGTGCTTTCCTCTTTATGGCACTTACCTACTTTGTTATGTGAACAGTAGTTGAGCTTCTGTTGTCTTGCCCCTGGGAAAATGTCAAGGTTAACACTAAGGGGACACAGATACTGCAGGGTAATCTTCAGGGTGGAAACTTTTTTTTTTTTTTTTTTTACACAAGGCAGGAGGCAGGCCAGGAGCTCTGAGAAAGAGCTGTGGGAAATGATTCCAGCAGGTTAAGACCCTATCCTCATTAAGATCAACTGAACTTTAGCTCTTAATCTGAGCAGGAGGAAAGACCTTCAACTGCAGGGCCTCTGGTGGACAAAGTAAATACGGAGGTGGATAAAGTGGGTTTTATGCCTGTGTGGTGGGCAGCTTAGCAATAATTTATGAATGAGTCAACATGACCACAGACCCTCATCAGGGAACGCTGACCAGTGGGAGGGCCCTTACACAACTCACACAAAACCGTCCTTTCAAAACAACAGACTTCAGACCTTGCTAACCAAAAAGTTAGCGAGAAGCTTCACACGGCTTTCTCAGAGCCGCAGAGGTGGTTCCGGGTGCACAGGGTCAATTGGCTTATCTCTCCTCTCCATTCCTTTCCAGTGAGGAAGAGGAGGCTCGCAGACTTGACTGGGCCCATCATTCCCAAGGTCCGAAGTGGCGTCTAGTGTGTGGAGGGGACGACTGTGCCTTTGAACTGCACAAGTTCTACTGATAATCTGTGCTCTGCAGTGGAAACCAGAAGGCAAAATGCCAGCACAAAACCCTTTCATGGTTCAGTTCTTTATGCACTAAGGTTTTAGGTTAACTAGTGGTTGTAGTTGAAAATTTTATAAACTATGGTTAATGTGAAGTTTTTCTTTAGTCACAGAAGTTCAGTCTGGTTATTATTTAAAAACTAAGAAGATCCCAAACCGACAGATCTTACTGAAGATGTTCTAGCAGCAGGACTTAGCCCTGGGAGACCAGTTTCGGTGGCCTTGCTGCGTGGTGTTTCAGGGGTACTTAGAATGTGTAACATAGGAACAAACAGCCCACTCTTCCGCATGGTGGGGAAGCATTATAAAATCCTTTATTATGAATTTGATCTTACGTATTTAGCAAACAGATCATCATTCTTTATTGGCCCTCCTTTAAATCTGAAAAACCTCAAGATTAAAGTTGCCAAGTTGATTACTGGGTCAGGAACACAATTTTGCCCTTCAAGAAAGAGAGACTGAAGCCACAGAGCTCTGCCAGGAATCCAGGAACATGAGATTCCTTTTGCTGGACACAAGGAAATGATGGAAAAGCCAACGGTGGAATTTCAAGTTTCAATAAACCATCCTTTCTTTACCAATCCCAGGCAACAAACATTTCCCTGACTGTTCTTTATGAACATCTGGGATCTATTTACAGTTTAATATTGGAATCGGAAAGAATTTTTTCCTTATTGAATGCCATCTGCAATGATGTGAAAACCTATAGCCAAATACTTGAAAATACCTTTCCACATTGCACAGTGGTCCAATGCCTTATGTGAGGTAAAACACTAGAGAGAAATTTCTAGTCCATCGCAGGTATGCTTACAGACTCCAACCATGTGTCACATCACTTATTAGACAAGTCACCACTGATCTCATGCCTGTAAATTAAGGCTCTGAAAGCCAACGGTGAAGAAAATCCAGGTATTAAAGAATTAGGAAACCCTGGCCAAACCATCCCAAGATGATTATTCTGAAAATGTAATAATGGTGTTTCTGCCAGATCCCTTTTTAACATCATGCGTATCTCTTGGGATCCAGCAAAAATGTTAAGCCACAATGCCCTTGTGCCTTTTAATATGCCACAGTGCCAGTTAAACTAGCATTTCTGTTGCTTGGGAGTGATTTTCATGAGTGATTCAGCAAATCTTATGATAAAGGACAGGCCAAAGAGCTGACGAGCACGGACTAAGCTGTGGAGCACTGAGCAGAGGCTTTTGACGAAAAAGGAAGTCTTGCACACTGAACTGTAATGATGTGGCCGGTACAGGGTAACCAGAGGTGGAGCCAGGGCCTCACCACTACAGAAGAGTGTCTACTAAGGCTGCAGATGGGCCCGGGAGTGGCACCACACTGTTGGGATGGCCGGCCCCACTAGGCTTCTCCTTGAAACACAACTGCAGCTGTATTCTGCATCACTGGAAACTGCAATATAATATTAAATCTGTTGGTCTGTGGATGGTTGTGTATGTGTTTCTTGTGGCTAGTGTGACCTGGACATGCACCTGACATGTTGGCCAGAGGCTGGGAAACTACTCCGGCAGTGCCGAATGACCTCACTCAAAATGTGGTTATATCCCGCGACGTTCATCTCCAAACTGCCCCAAACATCAGTGTCCTCAAGCTAACGTGAATCTTTCAAAGAGCATACTTAAAAGCTAAGAGTGTGGGTACTGGGGGAAGCAAAGACTTTTAGGGAGAGATCACTCAAAGAAACCAAATCAAAAATGAAGGTGGGCCACCTTTCAGACCACCTGTTCCATCAGGTGAGCAGGGTTTAGACCTGGGGATGTTGGGTTTAGACCAGGGGATGGCAATTTTTTCCTGTAAAGGGGCCAAATTGCAGATATTTTCGGCTTTGCAGGTCTCTGTTGTAACTACTTAATTCTGCCATAGATCATATGTAAATGAACAGGTGGGGCTATTCCAATAAAACTTTATTTACAAAAGCAGAAGGCGAATCACATGCCATGGTCTGCAGATCGTGACTGAGTTTCTCAGGCTGCCAGAGATGAGGGCAGGAGTGGATGTAGGTGATGGTAGGTAGCAGGAGAGGCCTGCTTCTGAGGAGTCACCCTCCAGGGCTATAGCTTTCATGCTTTTGCCACCAGGATCACCAGGTCTGCTGACAAGACAAATGACTACTACCAGCCTGCTGCATGGCACAGAGAGGGCATGACCTGGTCACCAGGCTCAAGGCTCTCTCCCCCAGCAGCGTTGGGATCCTACACAGCTCACCTTTTTCTGTGCTCTGGCATCTTCTGAGTCAAATGTCTCAGGTAAGTGGTCAGCACCCAACTCCCTCTTCCCGGCCCCTCTGAAGTTCAGGTGGCCAATATCGTACCCAGTTTACGATGCTGGCATTGCCAGCACTCAAGTTCAAGTTTCTGTTGCTGCAGCTCTGACACTCTCCAATGTGTGGTCACTGTGAACTAGCTTTGTGAAGGCCTAGGGAAATCCTGCTGCTGCCGCTCACGTGAGCATGGCCTGTGCTCACCAACACCCGGCCTTGGCCTGGGGCTCACAGGGAGGCGCACCTGCTGCGGCAGTTCGCTGGGTATGCGTGGCCGTCGGGCTGTACACTCACATTCCTCTTTAAAGCTGCTCTGGGTGGGACTCAAAGCTAGCCTCCTCCCTTTGTCTTGACATGTGACACAACAGGCTGTGAATCCTTGTCGTTGGCAAGCAGGGCAGGCCAAGATGAGCTGGCGGCACTGGGGAGTGGAGCAGAGTTTGTACTGGTCCCATGGGGCTCCACAGTATGAACATTCTGGGGAAGAAAGAAAAGCCCTAGTTCCAAACACATACATGTGTACACATGAAGATAGGTACTTCTCCAGGTCCTAAATATAACTCTTGGCACATCAGCTAAGATACCCCGTTGGGCCTGGGAAGGTTTTAGTTAGTAAGTCTCTTGTCCTCTAATAAAAACTGTTCCCTCACCCCCACTATTTGTGGGGGGTGGGACATCTGGGAATTGTCTTCCTGATTCCAACATTCAGTGACCCATTTTTTTCTTTTTCCTATTTAGAAAACAGGTAGTTTTGTTTCTTCATTCCGAAGCTGGCCAACTACCCCTTAGTTCAGTGGTCTTTTTCCTTTAGATCATTCCCTTTTTCATGGGAGACAACATACGTGAATACAAATGATCCCACACCTATATTCAGCTTCTGCAGTCCACGCCCCTCCTCCCCAAGCCTGAAGTTCTGCTGTTGCTAATGGACACCTCGCCACTCGATTCCTAAAAGATTCTCATTATCTATTTTCTCAGCCCATGTTTCCTGGCCGACTTCCTGTTAGCACTGACAACATCATTCTTCAAGTCTCCTTAATTAGTATTAGCTAAGCTACCTTTGGGCCTTCTCTCTCGTCTTCACACTCACATGCAAGTACCCATCAAATCCTGCCAACATTTCCTCAGTAACATTTCTCAAATCCACTATTTCGAGTTATTTATAATTTATACTCCATCTAGCTCCCAAAACAGATTTCGAGTAGCTTTCAATAAGAGACACAAATATAACGCCATTAAAATTAATAAAAAGATCACGAAGAAAGGGGAGAAGGCAATCATACTTAAATCTTATTCACTTATCACCCTGGTAATTCAGTCTTAGTCCCTGATCACAGGAGTTCTAGAAAATTATAAGAGCCACTAGGGTTGTCTGCCTATGACCTTTCCTGTTTGAAACTATGGCATCCAGGGGCAAGAGCCACTTTTCTTAAAAGATTATTTCCATCCCCCTTTTACTGACCTCATCTGACACTTGAGGACTTAAAATTACAATCAAACCACAGGCCTCTTGTGCATACCCTCTTGTGGCCACCCCTGCCTCTTGGACTGCCCCAGCCACCACTCAAAAGTACCTAACCTACCACATGTGTCTATAGACCTCGAGGTTCTTAAAATACATAGCATTACAAAGGAAACCGATTATATGGAAATACAAAATATCAAAACATTTTTAAAAACCTGTGATATAGTTAAGACATTATATTAACACATTAAATAAATAAGACAGGGGTGGAGGGCTAATAACTACTACTTTGAGACAATGATGAACAGAAATGCTATTTGGAGAAGTCTGCAGCAACTATAATATATGAAAATATTTTGGTTTCTGTTGATGACAAAGTCACTGGTGCATCTAACATTACTGATTTGTTGCTTACATTAACAATCAAAGGAAGTGCGACATATAGCGTGGGGTGGTGAAAATAAAGATATAATTATTTTCCCATCCAAATTCACACAGAACTGCCAAATTCTACAACTCCTGGTTAAGACCTTTGTTTCAGCCTATTAGTTCAACTCCCAGCAAGGAGGCAGAGCAAGTGACATCATCCCCACTGTAAAAGACTTGCCTAACTAAATAGGGAGGCTGGGACCCAGGACAGGCCTCCCGGTTCCTGGTCCAGGGTTTTGTCTGTTCCACTGTTGCATCTCCAACTCTGCTGGGAAATGGTCCTACTACGTTACTTCTTTTCCCTGTTTTCTTCACATAACCAGTACTGGCCTGCCTTCCAGAATGGTTCATAGAGAGAACATGCCTGATCATGAGTTTAGGGTCCAGCCTGTGCTGACCTACCTGACACTATATCACTGTTGTAGGATAAGGCATAACGCTCATCAAAAACAAACAACTTCCCTTTGTAGAAACCATCGGGAAACTCCTCCAGGTACTTGTGGATGCCACCCTTGAGCTGGAACACTTCCTTGCACACTCCCTGTGTGAGGAAAAATGAGGAAATTTGAGGAGACAGGCAAAGACTGGTAAGAAGCTCCACAGACGAGTGGCAGGTGATGAGAGCAGTCAGGGCCTTCACTAGATCCTGGGAAGCCCAGCTATTTTTGCTGCCCCCTAAATATAGAAAAACACCTGTTGGAACATGTAATGTGAATTTGTTCTTCTCAGGATCAAGCATAAGGATTAGGAAAAGGGAGAGGTTAACTAAGCTTTCCCTTCTGTACTTGATGAGGCTCTAAGACTGTGAAGTGCTTTCCCACATCTTGAGATTTAAGAACTTCAGATTTTGTACTTATAAACTCTATGCTGGAACGATTCAAGGGCAAAATAAATCCCTGGCGGGCTGGGGGTGGGAGGGGGGTGCTGTGGGGGGTGGAAAGTTCAACACATGCTGTTGGTGGAGCCTTCTTTACCTCCAAAGCCCGCAGTGCCCCCAAGGGTGTTAACTCACCTTGGCTTTGAGGTAGGCTGAACCCCGCTCACAACGGATGCCCCCAGTGCAGTACATCAGTACCTTCTTCTCTCTGAAAAGTTCTAGATTTTTGTCAATGTAGCTAGGGAAGTAACTGAATTTCCTGATGTCTGGGGCTAAGCAGCCCTGGAATCGTCCCTACGATATAGGAGAACCAGAAGGAAAATTATCAGAAAAATATACCTGGTAAGAACAAAGCATGTGTCGACCCCGCTCAGAGCCCCTTGGCAAGGGAGCACTCACTACTAGCTGCTGTTCTCATCCTGCACTCTAATCTTTCAACTTCAAGATCTGGAACTCAGAAACAAGGCTGGTGGACTCTGGGTCATCTTCCCAGAGTCCTTAGGGGAACTGGAGAGGCGGCCCAAAGTCAACTTTATAGGATCCTCGACACACATCAAAGGTAGGCACGTGGGAGCCAAGAAGTACATTATGTGCGAAGACGTCTTTAATTCCTCTTTTCTTAGACTTTTTCACCAGATCCTGAGTTCAAAGGCTTGGGTTTTCTCCGAAGCTGTTAGCAGTGGGGGGAGATCTAAGTGACTTGGCCACAGGTAGGCATACACGCATCACTTGGCAAACATGCCATGATGTGGGAAGGGGGACACCTACCATTTCACTGAACTCACTTCTGGTCCTTACTTACTATTTTGCTTTCATAGAAGTTTCTGCAATCCAGTAGGATAGTATCATTTTGTTCTTCATTTGCCTGAGACAAAAATTCTTCTACTTCTTTATGAAATTCACCTGGGGATAAATGGATCCCTAAAACCAAACCAAAAATTTACTTAAAACAAGACAAAAACAAAAACCAAAACCCAATCACAGCTAGCCCAGCCTGATGACTTAGATGTTGCTCTGTTTCCTTCCACCCAAAACTTTATTCATAATTGTAATTATGTCTGAAAATAACACTATCTGATGACCATGATGAAATTATTTAGTGAGTCCAGATAATCCTCACTTTCCTTCCTCCAGAGAGAAGCACTATGGAGACCTGGAGGTTTAGAAATGATTAGTCAAAGAATTTTCCATTCTCATACTTGGTCTAACCCAGTGGTAAAAGCCAGACAGTTGGGATCTAAATTGCCATGTGGGTTTGCTGGTCCATTATACAGCCAGCGTTCTATGTTCATTGTATGTGGAAGAGCCTAGGCATGTATGTGCCTGACTACAGGCTTTTGACTATAACACAAGTTCAAGGCTAAGAACCTCGACAGGCAGCTTAGAGTATAAATTTGTGGAATAAAGTTGGACTGTTCTTTATAAATACCAAAGAGTAAGAAGAATGTGTCTAAGTCTGTGTGCATGAGTGAAAGAGAAAGGGTGGCAGGGGCTGGCGGCAGGAGTGACACATGAGAGAGCAGGGCAGAGGGAGAGAAGGAGGGAAAAGCTAAGGCAGGCAGGAAAGAAAGGAGGGGAAGAAAGGAAGTCAAATCCAGGGGGACTGAAGGGAGAGCACCTCAGTCTGGTGGGGTCCCTGGCCTTCTCAACTCTCTAGAATAGAAGTATTCCTGTGTCTTTGGAGGTCCAGACATCCAGTTGCTTGTGAAGTCGGCAGTAGGGAGTAACCACCGCTCATGGACAGGGGCTCTGGGGATGGCAGTCACCACTCGTGGTAGAGCCTGATGGCACCAAAGGAACCTCATTCTGCTCAGAGGTGAACCCCAACAACCACCTGAAGCTGCCAAGTACCCAGGTGGGGCTGGAGGCCCCAGAGCATGGTCAAGGAATCTGGATTCCTACCCCCCCAACCCAGAATTGTAAGGCGAATGTAATGAGGCCAGAATTGATTTGTTATTATCACCTAATGACACGGTCACCAAAACGGGGGGCGGGGGTTTGCAAAGGGAGGTTCAAAACTGTGATGAGAAGCATGGAAATCTGCTAAGATTTATACCAACAGGGTGCTATGGGGAACCAAACCTGTCCCCAGTGCTGCTCTCCTGGCCCTGTGAAGGCCTGACTGGGCAGGGACTCGTAGGGGTATGTTTACAAGAGGTGCCTTCAAACAACATGGTCCAGATGAGAGCAGCCCAGCATCACCTGGAGCCCACTCTCCCCTAACCTCCCAAGCAATGGCCCATACCACCAAGAAAGAGCTCTTCCGTCACGTTGCTGAGGGAGGGACGCTGTGCGGACATGCTCCTTTGGGCCCTTCTCTCCTCGTGCAGGGCTCTCTGTTCCTGGATCTCTGCATCCTACTCCCGTTTCCCTCTGGCTTAACCCCTAGCTCTTGTGCCAATAGCTACATACTGGGAAGTGAACAGAGACAACCAGACTTTTGTGCTTCCTGATGAAATAGGACAATACTACCTATCAGACAGTCTTGGGGGGAAAAAGAAGGAAAGAAAAAAAAAGGAAGTCAAATCTGAATCCAACCAAGTCTCTGGATCTGAGGTATCTAACAGAATGGCCACTAGCCACATGGGGATATCAGGCTCCTGAAATGTGGCCGGAGATGTGCCAGAATAAGGGTGACACAGATCCAGGATTTCAAGCATTTAGTAAGCAAAAAAAGGTAAACTATCTCATTAGTAATTTTTTACATTGATTACTCATGGAAATATTTTGGCTACATTGCATTGAAGCATATTATTAAAATGAATTTATCTTGTTTCCTTTTACTTTTGAAATGTGACTAATAAAAAACATAAAATTACATATGTGCCTCACGTTAGATTTCTATTAGCACTGCTCTAAATCTAACTACCAATCTATAGGAAATACAGGGGTCAGAGGAGATGCAATCAGCTTTAGCCGGACTGTGGGAAACTCTATAGACAAAATGACCTAGTTCCTTAAAAAAATAAACTGAAAGGGGAGGGGGGAGAAAGGGAGGCAAAGATATAGGTTAAAAGAGACTTAAAGAGACACGGGGATCCATCACAATGAGTGGACCTTACCTGAATCCTAATAAAAACTTAAAAAATTATGAGATCCCCATGGGTATGGATTTCTTCAAATACGCTAACACACAATTCTAGAAAACACCATGTTCCTCCTTTGCTGATCTAGCCAATTTTAAATCTGGCTAGATATTTGATAATAAAGGAATTACTATTAAAGATGTTTTATTTAGATGTAATAATGGTTTTACAGTTATTTTTTTTAATGTTTATCTTTTAAAGGTCTCTACTAAAATATTTACGAAGGTAATGACATGACATTGGAATTCCCTTCAACATAATCCAGGATGGGGGAAGGGGACAGGGTATAGAAGAAAGCTGGCAATGAATGAGTAATTGCTGAAGCTGTATGACAGGTATATGTGAGTTCACTGTATTATTTTCTGTACTTTTTTTAACGTTTGAAAATTTTCATAGTAAAAAGCAAAACAAAAACATAAAACCCACCAAACAAATGTCTTTCAACCATCTATGGTAACCATGGGGAAGAAGGGGAAGATTCTAGAACACTTGCAAGCAAACTGCTCTGGATTTGAAAGCCATTTGCCTCCTGTAGCAAAAAGCCTGTGTGTTATTCAGTTGATGAACCATTTACAAGTAATAATTACACTCTTCCCAGATTGCTATCTTTGGAACAAGAAAACAACTTCTTGCCAAAACATCAGGAAGAATAAGAGCATTCTAAGGGATGAGTCTTCAATTACCATAAAGCCAAAGAGAAGACCAGTTTAAGCTCTGAATAACTGACAGGCTATCTACCCCAGAGCTATTTTTTTATAAGTATAATTAACACACAATGTTATATTACCTCCAAGTATACAATAATTCAACAATTCTGTACATTACTCAGTGCTTATCATGACAAGTGTGCTCTTAATCCCCTTCACCTACTGCACCCACCTTCCCTCCGGCAACCACCAGTTTGTTCTCTGTACCTAAGATTCTTTTTTGTCCCTTTTTTCTTTGTTTCTTAAATTCCATACCCCAAAGCTATTTTAAAGAGCGGATTGTTGATCACTGTCTGACTTCCACGTTTGTCTCTATATCAAGTTTTGTCCCTCTGCAGAAAAGCAAAATTTTTCTTCTAAAAGCAAGCATACCAGGCTTCTTGTAGGAGATCTTATTGGGGCTGATCCCCATGGGCACAATTTCTTCAAATACACCAACACGCAATTCTGGAAAACAGCAAGCCCCTCCTTTGCTGGTCTAGCCAATAGGAAGCAAAACAGAACACAGTCTTACTCTCCCATCTTCGGATATAAGAAGACAAGTGCCAAATACAAGAATTATACCTGTTCTGTAATAATATGATAGCTGAAGTCTTAAGAAACCTCAAAGTAAGAACTAATGTTTTTAATGGGAAAAGGGAGTTAGGGCCTAAAGTGTTTCAGATAATTCAACACTAATAAATATTTACTGCATACCTACCATGTACAGAAATGTTAACTTGAAAAGGTGTTTCTATGACTATAAGCATTTAACTATAAAACTGAAACACCACTGAGTGATTTCATTATATATATAGCTTTTGCTTTGGAGCAATGACCTTTCTTTCCCTACCACCACCAGCACTAACACTAGGTAACGTATTCCCCACCTTTATCACCTACTATGCTAAAGCACAAGGTGACTCAAACAAAGGAGCTCAGCTGTGAGAGCAACAGCTTTATCCCCCATATGGTATGAAGCGCTGGTCTTGTAATTCCAGGTTTACTAAAAACAAAGTGATGCCCTGAAATAGCCAGGTGGTCCCTCAAGTGAGCAAACATATCTAAGTTTAGAGCTAGATTGTGCAAACTGTCATGTCTTTATTCTACAAGAAGGGAGATTGAAATCCAAGAGGGCATTAACTTGCCCAAGACCACATGGCCACTTCGTAAAGAACTGGAATGCGCATGCTCCTTTGACCGCACTGCCTCGCAGCCTACTGGGGGAAGGGTGTTTATCTGGCACTGCTTCTTTCTCCACACTGCTCTCCTCTTCAGGGCCTAGAGCAGGAAGAGGCACTGAGGCAGAAGCAAATGGCTCTAAATCCATTTTATTTTCAATTTCTCTTACCTTAAAATCATCCTCACACATATAATCCTTAAACAATGGGCAGGAAAGCATGACTTCCACATAGAGTCTGGTGGCCAGTTTGCTTCCACCAACTGTCCCATTGATTCCTTCTGTAGCAATTCGAACCTGGGACACAAGATGGTGAGAGAAAGGAAATGCAGCCTGTTCTTAGCTTAGTTTAAATCTCCCCGGGGCAGAACAGGCTTGTGTGTGTCCATGAGTTTGATGGGAAAAGCCGAGACACAATAAAAAGCGTTACCACATGAAGATACTTATAGCTCTCTAAAATGGCACTGCCCACCGTCCAGACAAGGTACTCAACAGATGTGCACTAGACCAGAGAATGGAATGAATGAAACTTCTGGAAAGCCCCATTTGCTGTCCAAAGACCAAAGAAATAAATTTCGAGCTTAACCTAAATCCAGGTCAGCAGATCTAGGATCGAGACTCAGCTTTGCCACTTACTTGCTGTGTGGCCCTGAGAAAATTAACTTACTTCTCTGAACCCCAATTTCTCACCTTGATAACACAGAGATAGGAGACAACCAACAATGAAGAGGACTGCTGAGGAGGTATTACCCAAGTCAGAGCACAGCTGAAAGCCGGAATGTATGTGAGTTCACCTCTGCACAGCGTTTGCGGGGAAGCACACGACTGCAAACCCACCCACTGGAATGCAAGTTCCATAGCGGTATGTGTCCCTGTTGTTCACTGCTGCATCACCAGTGCTTAGAACAGTGCCTGCCACGTAGATACTCGATTCATATTTGTTGAACAAATAAATGTATATCCATTTTAGAGACTTTTTGGCTTATCAAACGCTGTAGTCTCTTTGAAATGCGTCAGTGGCTAGGGTACTTTAGAACCTGGGTTGAGGCCCCTGCCTTAAGAGGCAATGCTCAGGGGGGCCTGCAAAGTTACTTGTCTTGGCACTATAAAACCCTGTGGATGAGTTTACAGATGGATCACCTTTAGAAGGAGCTGAGCTCTCTAGAGCAAAGTGCTAGAGAGAAAGGACAACACTCTAGTATCATGGTACTCTATGGAAAGAGAGGTCCTGTATTGTTACTACCACTTATAAATACATATATCTACCAATGCATTAGAATTTGAAAAATGTAAAAGGCTGTCCTTTTTCAGGGCCCAGAGAAGATACTTTATTTGTTGCTCAGTTGATCCTTTAGGGCACGGATATAAATGGTATTCAAATGGTATTCATTTCATAAGCCAATGCCAACTCACTAGTAGTGGCTAGCCAGAGTTCCATGATGAGGATTCTGGATCACATTCAGGCTCCTTGAGAAAGTACTGCAATCTGATAAAGCCTGTTCTGGGCATGGTAGAGGAAAGTAGAAAGAATATGCCATCTCTGCTGTACAGACTACTATCCTACCAACCAATTTCTATTTTTTCAAGGGTCTACACAGAAAAATAGAGGTGAACCAAAGTGTCAGGAAATCTACACTAAAACTGTTTTTTGACTGTGGCAGATAAAGTACATACTTCTATGTAACTGTCTTCAGGATAGGCTAGCAGATTCTTTCCTATGTTATTTTAATCTCAAAACCCAAATAAAGGACAAGCACACCTAATCCCTATATCGCTGGGAGAGAGCAATCTCTAAACTCATACACTACTAGACTTTCAATCCCTAAGATTGTTCAAGACAAACCTTCAAAGTGGCTCCCTGGTGAGGAAGGCCCTATACCTCAGGGATGGAGAGCAATAGTTAGCATTTGTTGAGCACCTACTATGATAGAGGAGCTTTATATTATAATCCTGAAAGGTAGATATCATAATCTCCATTTGACAGAAAAGGAAACAGAAGCTCAGAGAAATCAAGTAGCTTGCCCAAGGGCACAGAGATGGCAGGTAGTAGATCTGGGATTCAAAGCCAGATATTACTCATTCCAAATCATGCAATTTCTCCCTTCCAGAGCCTTCAATGTGTCCCCTCAGGTTTCTTGAGGCAAAAAGGAACATGTAGCAATAGGAATCAGAAACTTCTTTCTAGAATTTTCAAGTTCTCTTCTTTCTCTACCTAAATGCCAATATTCTGCCAAATCTCCCACCAGCAGAAAAGTACCTCAGTAAACTGGGCATGTATCACTGAAGCCCAAGGATTTAGACCAAGATGCAGGCAGGTGCTGCCACCTTGTGGGTAGGACCCTCATTGCTAATTCACCTCAGGCTGGGCTAAGAATAAAAATCTGTCCCCCAAACAAGGAAAGAGATTGATTTCATATTTTGTACATTCAGGTTCACTGTGAGAACATCCATCTTTCAGGGTGTTCTCTAAATAGAGGTGACAATAAATGTAATTCATTCCAGGGGCACCTGGGTGGCTCAGTCAGTTAAGTGTCGGACTCGATTTTGGCTCAGGTCTTGATCTCATGGTTGTGAGTTGGAGCCCCATGTCGGGCTCCACACCGGACGTGGAGCCTACTTTAAAAAGTTTTTTAAAAAGGTATTCATTCCACAAATGTTTACTACTTTTTTTTTTTTTTACTATGCGCCAGGAATTGTGTTAGGAGTTAAGGATCTAGCAGTTAAAAAAAAAAAATTAAAAAAAGAGTTCTTGCCCTCTTAGAGCTTACAGACTAGGGAGGGTCACAGATATTAAGAAAAAAGTTACAAAATGACAAGAGCTATGAAAAATAACCACAAGATGCTATGCTAGAGCGTACTGGGAAAAGTGAACTTAGACTGAAGGTCAAGAAAGTTCTCTTTGAGGAAGTATCATTGAAACTGAGAACTGAAGATTGAGTAGAAATTTTACAGGCGAAACTGAGTGGGTATGTGAGAGTTCCTTGAAGAGAATTTGCATGGAAAAAAAGCCCAAAGATACAAAAAAAAAAAAACAAACACACACAAAACCTTTGTGGGCTCCAAAAAACTGAAAGACTGTGCATGTTGCTGGAGTATGGGGAGTGAAGAATGACATCAGGTAGACAGAAGAGGCAGGAAGGGGCAAATCATGCAGGAACCTAAGGGTATGGGAAGGATCTGGGCTTCACTCTAAATGCAGTGACGGCCACTGAGAGATTCTGAGCAGCAGTGTTTAATTCACCTCTTAAGATGATTCCATCTGCAGGGTAGAGAATGGGTTAAATGGCAGACAAGGACAGAACAAGATGGTTTAAAAGCTACTGAAGTGGATGAGAGAGTGGTCTCAGGTGGTGGAAGGGGACGGGGAGTGAATGGAGGCAAGGGATACTGTAGAGGGTAGAAAGGGCAGGACGTGAAAATGAACTGAATGAGGTAAAGGAAGCTTTTGGCACCATCTTTTAGGAAACATGGGTGTGGAAAACATCACTGATCAAACGACTGCCTCGGGGACTTAAAACATCTGTGGAAAAGAATAGGCTTAAGATAGTACAGTGCCATTCCCCAAGGGGACCTCAGAATGAACCTAGTTCATTTCCTTTTAAGTTTACAAAACTATATCATCTCTCGCTCTGTTTTTACATATATATGTTTGTATGCAGATATGTATATGCACATATAAATCTATGTCTGTGTGTGTGTGTGTGTGTGTATGTAATCATCAAGAATGCTTTAGAAAAGGAGCACCTGGGTGGCTCAGTTAAGTATCCAACTCTTGATTTCTGCTCAGGTCATGATCTCAGGGTTGTGAGATGGAGCCCCCCTAACTCGCTCTCCCCCACCCCCGTCCCCGCCTTTTTGTAGAGAGAGAAAGTGAGCTCATGCACGGGGGCGGGGTAGAGGGAGAGGGAAAGAGAGAATCTTAAGTACGTCCCACACTTAGCGCAGAGCCCATCATTGGGCTCAATTTCACAACCCTGAGATCACAACCTGAGCCAAAATCAAGAGTCGGACACTTAACCGACTGAGCCACCCAGGTGCCTCACCTCCCTTTAAAAAAAAAGAAAAAAAGAATGTTTTAGGAAAATAAAAACCATCCACAGTCTTATCATGCAGACATAATCATGATTAACATTTTGCTATCTACTACCTTCCATCTTTACACACAAACACTTGTGGTTTTGTTACGAACAAAATATATTCAGTCCTTTATTCAACACTCCCTGAATAGTTATTGTCTGCTATGTGCCAAGCCCTGTTCTAGCACTAAGAATACATCAATTAATTAAGACAAAGTTCCTGTCCTCACCAAGCTTTTATTAGGGAGACAGATTGTAACAAATTAAACAAATATTATACTTTCAGATGCTAACAAATTCATTGATACTCTCCGAGCAGAAGGAGGTGATAAGATTTAGAGAGAGGACCACTTTGGATCAGAGTTCTGAGGAGATTAAGATGTATGCAGGCAGAGATCTGAAGTGAGGGATGAGCCAAGCAAAGATCTAGGGGGAAAGCATTCTAAAGAGAAGGAAAAGCAAATGTTAATACCACCAACTGGTAAAAGACCCTGGCATGTTCTAGGAAAATTAAGAAGCAACTTGGAATCATACTGTATGTATAGTTCTGTGAATTTTTTTCCAGCTAACATATCAAGAACATTTCCTAATGCCAGGGGTCAGCAAACTGCATCTGCTTCTGTATACAGTTTTATGGGGACACAGCCATACCTATTCTTATACCTATTGTTTATGGTTGTTTTCATGTTACAATGGCAAGGCTGAGTAGGTTTTGTTTGTTTAGGAAACATATAATTTATTAGATGGACTTAAAAATCAACAAAATCAGGGGTGCCTGGGTGGCTTAGTCCGTTAAGTGTCCGACCCTTGGTTTCAGCTCAGGTCATGACCCTGGGGTTATGAGATTGAGCCCCACGTCAGGCTCCGTGCTCAGTGTGGAGTCTACTTGGGGTTCTCTCTCCCTTTCCCTTTGCCCCTCCCTCCACTCACACTCTCTCTCTCTCTAAATAAATGAAGTCTTAAAAGAATCAACAAAATCGATTTTAGACACTTCTTGAATACAGACTATAGGAATTTTCTACCAAAGAACAGCATATCTAGCAGTCAAGATCATAAAGTTTTACACTTTTTGTTTTTAAACAATATACAACGGCTAGACAATTGATAAGAAACGTTGCATAATTAACCCAACTGTATCTTGTTATAATTTCTTCACAATTCCACAATTTTAGGGTTTAATAGAAGCAGGAGTGAGTAGTTTTTGTGCAAAGCCTAAAATACTATTTTGCTCTGTAAGAAAGTTTGCTGACTCTTAGTCCATTAAATACTGTCATAAAAGGCAATGCTAATAACTGTTTGGTAGTCTACTTAAAAGCCTTGTAGGATTTCTCAGACTTCTAAGAACCTAACAGTGAATCCTTTTTGTCTCCAGCACAGCCTCTGTAATCCAAACTGGAGACAAGAGGAGTCCCACGAAGGATGGGGTGTGAGAGGTGTTACCTTGCCCGTGAGGGACAGGTGTTGACACAGAGCTGTCTGCCAGGCACACACCCAGTGGGGGTCCTCCAGGTCACGGTAGCAGTAATAAAGTAGCACCTCTCCTCCATCACTGCCCTGGCTGCTAGAAGAAGAAAACCACAGGGAAAAGCATCTGAGTCACTGGCATAAAGAAGCCACAATTCACAAAGTATACCCAGGCGATGTCAGAGGGAAGGCCGAGATGGAGCTGAACTTTGTTCTGAAATAAGAAGCAACTCCTGTCAGTATTTGCTCTGAAGAAGACATTATCTGCACCCAACTTACTTTACAAAAGGTGAGTTTACTCTGATTTCCTCATTTCATCATCATATAAGGTTTCACTTCCATTTTTTTCATGTAATCCTCTTAACCATGAGAAGGATTATTATTATCCCCACTTTAGAGCTGAGTAATCCAAGGCCAATTCCTCCCAGGTGAGTCAGCTACAGAGTGACAGTCAAGACTTAGACAACAGTCTTCTGACCCTAGAATCCATACTCTTTCTGCTGCACTGTGCTGTCTTATACTTACTAGTCCTGGGACCTGGGCAGGTCTCTTATCATCTCTTAGACTGATTTCCTCATCTGTATGACCAGAGAAGTGAAATAAACTGCGTTTCCCACTTATGCTCTGAAGCTACTCTATGAAATTACATGTTGGAGAAACCCTGCAGACAGTATCTCCCTCGTTAAGAATCTCAGTGAAAGCCCCTTACCTATTGAAGGCTCTGAAAAGTCCTCCCATAAAGGACATTTTAAGCCAGTGCTTCCCAACCTTACTTGTCTTTAGCAGCTCTTTTCAATACCTGTTAGCATCCTTCAGAACTGGTGTTGCATAGAACTTATTTTAGAGAATGCTCTGGTAGATGATAATTAAGGTCCCATCCAACTCTGGAATCTGACACTCTCATCAATATCCTCATCATATTGCAGGGAAGACTCTCCTCTGAAACTGTGTCTATTTTAGAACCTATTTTCCTTTCTCTGAACTGCTGTAACAAATTATGATCTGCACCACACAATTTAACTGATCATTAGGTAGCCTGCCTCATATCATCTGCTAATTGTTTCATGTATCCTTTGTTTCTCTCACTAGAAAGCAAATTCCTTAAGGCACAGGGCTGTACAGAGACAAAAAGGCCATGTTTGTGCAGCATCTTGTAGTTCAGCAGTGCTCTTACCATCCCCATTTTATATAATTCATATAGTAACACTGTGTGGAAAGCAGGGCAGGCATCATTATTCCTACTTTAGAGGTGAGGAAATAAAGGTACCAAGAGTTTGAGTGACTAGCTCAATTCTGAATCCAAGTTCAATTCTCCAACTTGCTCCTTTTTCTTGGTAAACAACGGGAATATATAACAATATATATAATTTGGTGAGTTTTTCAAAGGCAGGGGAAACTGAATACTAATGACAAAAGTATATTAAATTTGGACATTTTCTATTGATCAAATAGTTCAGAAATTGCTTAAAACCAGAAATTTGTCCTCTAGAATCCTCTCACATAATTTGGTGAGTTTTTCAAAGACAGGATCTAAACTTCTAATCCTATGCCCCAGTTCTAAAAGTTAACATCCTTTCTAAAACATACTCAACTCAGAGAACACTTGGTAACAAAAACCGTTTTTTAAGCTCTAATGTTATTCAGGGTAGAGGGATCATTAACATTTCTGAGCCTTCCAATTTCTCTCTGAAAAATAATACAATGTTCTGTTCATTACCTCTCCCTAGAGAAGATTAGATGTAGCCTTCCACGGGACGTAGTGAACGCTGCAGCTGCGTGGGTACGTGCTACTGCTTCTGGGATACACAGTATGTGGTTACTGGCCTCGCTTAGGCCCAGAGAGAAATTCTGTGCCTTAAAGATCTTGCCATTTTCATGGCTAGGTAGTGGTGTCTCACTGTGACTGGAAAAACTTTTAAAATTAAATCAAACTACAGAATGAAATTCTTACCTTATCAGCTCATCAGGGCTAAAGCAGCTTATATCAGGGAGCCAAGCAGACACTTCACGATTATAGGTAAAGTACTCTTTTAGAGGGTTCCTACTGTCTTCAGACTTAAGGCTCTTTGAGGTGTTCGGTGTCACAGCCAGCTGCTTTAACACAGAAGCAGTCTGGTGGCAAATCTCATCAGCATGTTGTGTTGCCACATGTCTGTGGATGCTGATCCGGTCTCTGAAGAGCTGTTGACAGCATTTCCACCATTTTTCTTTACATTCAAAAGGACGTGCTGGAACTTCTTTGGTTTTGACGAAAAGGGCAAATGCCTGCAATTACATTTCAAATATGCCACCGTTAACCTTAATTTTAAAGTTGTCAGAAGTCTCGGTGAATCCCTTATATTATCTTTCCACATGGGTTTCTAGTTTTATGTCCTATTTTTCTACAGAAGAACTTCCTGAGAGTAACAGTTTTCGTCGTAAACTTTTTACCTCAATCTAAAATTTGTTAGGGATTGGTCTTAAGGAAAGGCTTGAATTTCAGACAACTATTAGTAAAACATTACAAACAACACTATCAGTCATTTCTTAAAAGGAAATGGTCAAGGAAATTATGGAGCATACTTACTATGGAATACTGAGGAGCTAGTTTTAAATCATGTGGGAAAATATTTATGATATAATGTTAAATGAAAACAATGGATCAAATTTGCTTATATGACGTAATCTCAACTACATTAAAAAGTGCACTGAAAAAGACTGGAAAGAAATATAGCAAGATGTTTTGACTTGTTTCCTGGAAAACAATTTTATTGCTTTTATAAAAATGATTTATACTCATTGTTTAAAAAAATTAAACAGAAAACTATGGATGTACCATAATTCTCTTAACCAATTCCTAACTAATGGCCATTTTTTTGTTTCCAATATTTGCAATTATAAGCAATGTTGAATGAGCATTCCATGCATACATCTTTCTATACCTCTTTAACCATCTACTTTAAATAAACATCTAGAATAAAACTTTTGGGGCGAAGAAACATGAAACTTAAAATTGTGATAGGGGCACCTGGGTGGCTCAGTCGGTTAAGCGACTGCTTTCGGCTCAGATCATGATCCTGGAGTCCCGGGATCAAGTACCACATCGGGCTCCCTGCTCAGCAGGAAGTCTGCTTCTCCCTCTGACCCTCTTCCCTCTCCTGCTCTCTACCTCTCATTCTCTCTCTCTCTCTAATAAATAAATAAAATCTTTAAAAAATAAATAAATAAATAAATAAATAAAATTGTGATAAACACTGACTTCCAGAAAAATCGTACCCGTTTATATGCTCACCAATAAGGTGACATTTTATCCACATCATCAAGTTTTATCAGCATTTAATTTTTATTGTCAATATTTTTAGTGTTGACCTGAATACAAGGCAAAAGAGATATATTGTTTTTATCTGCATGTCTTTGATTGTAAGGCTGAATATTTTTTCATATCAATTCCTTGTTCTTGTATCTGTTGCCTATTTCTCTACTGTGGCATTTATTTTCTTCCTGATTTGTAAGTGGTTTTAGTGACCTTTTGTTGATCATAGTTATCACAAATTTGTTTCCCAGTTGGTCATGTTTTTCAACTTTGTGGTATTTTTGATGTACAAATAGAGGCTGAATGGGATCTATGATTATCAGCCTCTCAACAATTGTTCCTTTCTGGTCTAATGGGGAGGGAGGTATTTATATATACGTGTGTGTGTGTGTGTGTGTGTGTTCTAACTTCTTTAACGCATCTGGGGAGGGAGGTATTTATATATACGTGTGTGTGTGTGTGTGTGTGTTCTAACTTCTTTAACGCATCTGGAGACTACTGTAAAGCATCCAAAGGCACTCTAAGCCCTGGTAACATATGAAGCACCACTGTGTGTGTGTGTGTGTGTGTGTGTGTGTGTGTGTGTGTGTGTGTGTGTGTGTGTGTGTGTGTGTGTGTGTGTGTGTGTGTGTGTTCTAACTTCTTTAACGCATCTGGAGACTACTGTAAAGCATCCAAAGGCACTCTAAGCCCTGGTAACATATGAAGCACCACTGTGTGTGTGTGTGTGTGTGTGTGTGTGTGTGTGTGTGTGTGTGTGTGTGTGTGTGTGTGTGTGTGTGTTCTAACTTCTTTAACGCATCTGGAGACTACTGTAAAGTGTGTGTGTGTGTGTGTGTGTGTGTGTGTGTGTGTGTTCTAACTTCTTTAACGCATCTGGAGACTACTGTAAAGCATCCAAAGGCACTCTAAGCCCTGGTAACATATGAAGCACCACTGTGTGTGTGTGTGTGTGTTCTAACTTCTTTAACGCATCTGGAGACTACTGTAAAGTGTGTGTGTGTGTGTGTGTGTGTGTGTGTGTGTGTGTGTGTGTGTGTTCTAACTTCTTTAACGCATCTGGAGACTACTGTAAAGCATCCAAAGGCACTCTAAGCCCTGGTAACATATGAAGCACCACTGTGGGACCATCCTCTAGCACACAACTGTATCTGGACTGTCCCAGACTGAAGCAGCAGGAAATTACACTGGAGAGCATTTTTTAGACTTTCTTGACGTTAATCCTTCCAAATGGGAAAAAAGTTAAAAAGAGACAGAGAGCATGTACATCAACGTAAGTGCTTCTTCATGTTAAACTTTGATTTTCGAATCTTACCTGGTCTTTTAAGGCCTCGTGACCAAGGCACTGAGGGCCCAGCAGCAGTTAGGGCCCACGTGGAATCTGTTCAAGGAAAGACAGACCAGGGCCAGGATGGCAGCTCGGAGGTGGGGGAGGCATACAAGGGGAAGGCAGGCCCTGGTAGGGAGGCAGCTTGGCAGGGCAGGTACACCGAGTACATACAGGAGAATAAGCAAGTAAGAAAAGACACTGGGGCCAAGAGGACCAGGCCAAGTCTCATCAAATAGGGAAGTTACGAATATGGGGAAGGGAGAGTTAGGACAAACTCTTGTGAGGCTGGAATGGAACTGAAAGCACTGATGATGTGCTCGTGGTGTGGTTACTACTGAGATGGTAGTAAATACAGAAGTATATGCACAGTACATACAGACACTTGTGTATTCATCTATGTATTTCCCTATGCCAGAGGTCCTGGGAGAGGCAACACTTAGTGGCAGTGAGCTTGCCGAGCCTCCAGGTTTTGCTTTTTGACAGTCCTCTGCTAGAAGGAACCAGAGCTCCTTGAAGAAATGTCTGATTCCAAGGACGGGTCAGGAAAAATACAAGATAAGCCTGGAATACCTTGTTGAGTCAGAAAGTGAGGAAATGCTCAAAGAGTGATGGGAGCAAGTCAAAAGGATATAGATACTAGCTTGAAAGGGCTCCCAGCCAAATCTGAGATGATGTGAGCATCAAAATAAATAACAACATAATGGACCATAACTCAACAAATAAAACGTAACGTGAGTCCACACAGACAGAAATAAATTGGGAGAAGAGAAAGTTCTTCCTTAGAGCAGAATGCCAAACACTAAGTCTAGAAGGAACACAGAAATTAGAAAATCAAGAAAATCACCCTTTGGCAACCATCACAGTATCAACTAAGCAAAGAAACATCAAAGAATCTAAAACTAGTAGATGAAAGTTGGATGAGGAATAAGATAATTACACCGTCTCAAAGCATTCCCCCCCCAAATACTGAGTAATTAAAAGGGAAAAAAATAATAATTTTATAGCAGAAAAATCCGACAGACACTCCCTTAATCAAGTAACCAAAGTTAACATTCCCAGTAATGGGACAAATTGCTACTACGAACCACCTGATAGATTGTAGCCACGTGAACACAGCATCTCTTGTGGGATTCTCTTGTTGATAAAAGCACTAATCTGAATCTAATTGTAAGGAAACATGAGTGAAAATCAAGCAAAGGGATATTCTACAAAGTAACTCATGAAATCTTCAAAGATGTCATGGTCATGATTTCAAAGGAGAAAAAATGAGAGTGCTCCAGACTGAAGAAGATATAAGACGTGACAACTCAATGTAACATGTGACCCTAGAGTGGATCTATAAGAGCCATTTGGGACACTTGATGAAATATGAATGGAGCCTATGTGCAAAGGGGATATGAGGGTCCTCTATACAATTCTGGCAACTTTTCTCCAAGTCTGAAATTATTGCAAGATAATATTTGAAAAAACCTTTCTGTACCCTTTGGGTTTCATTTTCAAGGACATCAGTGTGAGATGAGAGCAGAGGGGTGGTGGGTAAGAAGTTATAAGCAGAGACATCTATTCTTCGTTGACATGAAGCCAACAAAAGCTAACTGCAGAAGGACAGCAGACTGGAGGTAAGAAAACTAAGTCTCAGTTGCATGTCCTCAGGTCATTTTCCTTCCTATGAGCTTCAAGAGGACAAGGTTTGAGTCAATGATCTCTGAAAAAAGGATAAATGGCATAGAAGAGCAGCATATCATTATGACCTCCCATTATAATCCAATCCCAACTGTCCTCAGTAAGCTTGCACAACCATTCTGGACTGTTCTAGCCTTCTCCTAAACCAACAGAACCCAGCCAACTAGATCAGATCAGGAGTCTTACATGGCCACTACCCTTCTGCCTGTCTGTTCTCCTTATGACAAGGTCTCCTGGGTTCCTGTGATTCTAACCCTGGATGGGAAAAGGAATCCAGCCCACCTGTCTAGGATCTGTCCTCAAGTACTCAACCATAAGTGTTGCATAGCTACACCTTGCCCATGATTCTTCTTTGCCCGGCACTGACTTAAGATCATTGGATCATGACCCTGACTAGAACTTACCTTGAACATGGCAGCAGCCTCCTGTCTCACTAACCCTCTACTCCCTGGAGGAAAACCCTGATGATCGATGAGCTACTAATAGATGTATCTGAGTTAACTATACATACACGATCCTGAAACATCAAGTGCAATACAGCAATTTTACCTTTTTCTTGGCAAACGAGTATTTCTTCTTTGTACTGACATCTAACTCTGCTTTGAGTCCGCTACTGGGATTGATAAGCCTTGTGTCTTTTAAATCTAGGTCTGAAAATCTTAAAACACAGGCCTCCAGGTCATCTCCTTGGTCTGGTGAAGTGAAAGAAGGCATCTGGTTTGGTTGCAGTAGTGGGACAGGTTCCTTTCAGTGATCTATCTCCTAGGAAGCAAGGGAGAAACAACAATGTCAGTCTTTGCTATTTGAAATAAATTTGAAACAAATCAATCAGGCAAATGAGCATGGGCCCAGCAGCCCAAGCCATCATAAAGCAGTGAAAGAAACAGAAAAAGTCTCTGTTTTCTTGGAGTTTATATTCCAGTGGGGAAAGAAAGAAAGTAAATAAATGAATATATTGATTAAATTTTAAAAAGTCAGATAGGAAAAAGGGCCACGAAGACAAAAAGCAGGGTAGGGAGTCAGGAGTGACGGAGGGGCTCTTAAAAACAGAGAGTAGGTGAAGTCTTTCTGAGGCGGTAGCATTTGAGCAGAAACCTCAATTAGGGGTTAGCCCTGCAAACATTTAAGGTAAATGATACCAGAAAGCACCAGGTACAACCAAAATCAACCAAGCTGTGTGCTAGTACCTTCAGTTATAAACACTTTCTTTTTTGTCCTTTAATTTTAGAGCTGTTCAAATTCCATTCCTTAGATGACATAACAACCAAGAAAGCCCCATTTTAATAAACAGAACAAATATAAAATAATCACTAGTATGGCCAAATCTTGTCAAAATGGACATATTACCAACCCCATTTGAGCCACCATCATTTTTTTTTATTTGAGACAGAGAGAGAGAAAGCCTGTGCACAAGAGGGGAGGTGGGTCAGAGAGAGAGGGAGAAGCAGGCTCTCCCCCAAGCAGGGAGCCCACGAGGCAGGGCCCGATCCCAGGACCCCAAACAGACGCTCAACCAACTGAGCCACGCAGGCGCCCCAAGCCACCATCGTTTCTTGACTGAATTATTGCAATAGCCTAACTGCCCTCCTCCCCAGAGAGTCCAAAGACTTCTCTTTGAAGTCCAAAGTCCTTCCACAGCCCCTCCGACCACCACCTCTCCTCTCTTCTACTACTGTCCCTTTGATCACTCTTCTGATTGCACTATGTCTGTTCATTCCTGAATGTTATCACTGGCACCAAGAAAGCAAGGGTTTTCCTTTGTTCACCTCTGCATTCTTAGCACTGCCTGGTGTACAGGAGATGCTAAATGTCAATAAGTACAATAGTTGTTGAATGAAATAAACAACCATTGGGTAGCCAGGAAAGGCTTCACTAAGGACTTGATGTTTGACCTGAGACCTAAATGACAAGGAGCCATCCATGCAGATTTAGGAACAGAGGCAAAGGAAACGGTACAAATTCCTCAAGTGGGAAGAAGCTTGCCTTTTAGAGAAACAGGAAAAAAGAACGGATGCAGGACAGTGATGAGAGAGCACAGCCCTGTAGGTCAGGGTATGGAGTTTGCAATGCAAAGTAACTGGAGTGTTGTAAACAAAGGCGTAACGTGGTCTGATTCTGGATTTATCTTGAAAGTAGAGCTGGCAAGATTTAGACAGACTTAAGAAGTGAAGGAAAAGGAGGACCCAAGAATGACTCCTACCTACACTTTTGGATGAAGCAATCAGATGGATGGTGTCATTCACTGAAATGGGTATGACAGAGGAATAGGTTAGGACAGGAGAGTGAAACAAGAGTTCCAGTTAGACGTGTGGAATTTCAGTGACCACGGACAAGGCTGTCAGAGAAGCAGGTGTGGTGCTCATCAGAGACGTCAGGGCAGGGCATGTTCATATCCATGTAAACGGGGACCCAATACTGAAAACATTACTAAAGCAATCACCTGTTCCTTCCCAAACAACAACTGAGAAGGGTGAAGGGTAGGATGACGACCCGAGAGTAACCCCGTGGCAGGAGGCTCACGCTCAGGCAGGTCTTTCAGTCCCAGGGGCCACAAGCGCGGCGCCGCCCCCCCCCCCCGCCCCCGGCCGCGCGCCGGGCCTGGCCAATCGCTCCGCCCAGCTCTCCCGACGAGGCAAAGGCCCGGAAGTGGGAGTAAGATGAGCACGCACCAGCCAGTCCTGGTCCTTTCTTAGATCTTTCTTCATCGAGCCCTCTCCGCCTAGCAATCGTCCCTGCTCCCAGGCCCAAGAACCTCCACCGGTCCCGGGCCTGGAGTTCACGGAGGAAGGAACACTGGAGACGTCACCTCGCCCCGGAAGTCTTCGAAAGGGCCGCCGGGAAATACTGCGAGCCCCAGGGAGGGTCTGAAGTTGAGGCGGGGACTCCAGTGTGCGTGGTGGACCTGCAGCCGCCGGATTTGACTTGTGGCCGGCGGCCTCCGGCTGGCTGAAGAGGCGGTGCTTTCCGCGTGTCCCCGGAAGGACTTAGAGCGAAAGGCGGGAGAAGAAAGCCGCTGAGAGGCTGAGGAAGCCCGAGGGGGCGGTTGCGTGCAGACCGGACGCCCTCGGCCTGGTGAGCTTCCAGACGCCGGCTCTCGGGCACCAGGGCCCGCCAAGCCCACCCGGCCGCCTCTCCTGCCTGCGCTTCCGCACCCGTCGCGAGCGAGTGCGCCTGCGCGCCGGCCACTGCGCGCGTCTCGTAGCTGTCCTCGCACCGGCCGGCGGCCCGACAGTTCGTGCCGCGCTTTCCGCCCGGTCTCGCTCTGCTCGGCAGCGCCCCGGCGTGCGGCATGTCGCGGCGGCGGCACAGCGACGAGAACGACGGTGAGTGCTTTCGGCCCGACCGCCGAGGCCGCGCCCAGGCGGGGGCCGAGGTCTCGGGGACTCGAGGAAAGGGATGGGAAGCCCTCCCCCCCCACACACACCGGCGGCGTTCGGGGAACCAGGCAGTCAGAGCGAGAGTGTGGCCGGGCGACTTCTAAAAAGCCCCCGCTTTCCCCCGCCCCAACTCCTTTAGTCGTCGGCCTGGTGGACCTCTGGTCTCTAAGGACTCTTCAGGATTTGGTCCTTAGTACTGCCGAGTAGGGAAGTACACCTGGGTCTGTGCGGGCCACCTCTTAGGCACAGTGACAGGTACCCACTAGTCCCAGTGTCTTGTTTTGACCCTCCGACTGCACCTGAAAAGGGTTCTCAGAAGGGAAGAAACAAAGCAGTGAGCGGAAGATCTGATGAATCGCAGTCTGAGCTCTGCTCCACCCGTCATCCGTTGATTTGCCTTCTTTCATGCTGCAAGCAAAGAAATGTTATCCACACTCGCGAGGTCACTAATAAACAGGTGCACCTTGTTACGTTAGATTTCGAACTAGCTGCAAGTGTATTTCCCTCATGAAGGGAAGAGTGCTGGAAAACTAACGGGAGACCTCTTAGAGATTGAGATCAGGGGTTTTCTATTTCATTTGTATGGTTTGCGCTCCAGGGGATCATGGTGTTGCCACCATAGAAACCAAGGATAATTTTGCTAGTTAAAAACAGGAAAAGATGAACAAACAATGAATCATGGAACACTACACCAAAACAAATGATGTAATATATGGTGATTAACCTAACAATAAAAAATTAAAAAAAAAAACAGGAAAAGATGCTTAATTACAGAAATCCATCCAAAACATACATCCACCAAAAAAGGAAGAAACTGAGTAATTCTGTTATTCTGTTCTACCATATTGTTCTTTAAAAGGAGTGTGGTATAGTGGTTAAGAGGCTAGACTTTGGAATCAGAGGGTTTCAGTTCAAAGCTAGACTCTACCATTACTTCATGATCTTGCCCAGATTCTGTCACCTCTGTAAACCTTAGTATGTAATGTAGAAGTGTAATGATACAAACCTCTTCTCAGTTTTGTGAGGTTTAAGTGAGTTAATACATGTAACAAATATCTCATGATGATACTTATCATCTGTTAATGCTTAAGAGCTGACAAACATTGGCAGATGTCAACGATGGAAGAAAAATTTTTAATTTTCTTCACTAACATTTTCTTGTCCTTGAATTTTGGGGCATTTGGGAGTGGGAGCAGAATCACATGTCTTTAGTTTTAAACAATGAAACATCAGATCTCTGCTAGGGAGTGGCTTGAAAGGATGGATATTCTAGTTCATCTTATCCGATACCTAAGGAGTCAGAGTTTTAGTGTAATAAGCATGGAGACATAGCTAGCAGTGCCCAAACACTGGTGAAAGCAAGTCCAGGGTTCTCTGCCCAAGTATTACCATGCTGCATGCCTAGGTTTGTTGGTTTTTTTTTTAAAGATTTTATTTATTTATTTATTAGAGAGAGAATGAGAGCACGAGAGGGAAGAGGGTCAGAGGGAGAAGCAGACTCCCTGCTGAGCAGGGAGCCCAATGTGGGACTCGATCCCGGGACTCCAGGATCATGACCTGAGCCGAAGGCAGTCGCTTAAACAACTGAGCCACCCAGGTGCCCGGATGCCTAGGTTTTTGTTTTTGTTTTTAAACACATGAGGTTTTTTGTATAACGGACATACAGGGCACAGAAAACACGGTTTTCATATGCTTTGACTTGGATTAATCAAAAACTAATATGCTTGAAGTGATTGCTTGGGGTTTAGGGAACTTGAGTCTTTTAAACTTTTAAAGTTCTTCCCATTTTCTTGCTTTTCTCATTCTTTCTTTTCTCCACTCTTCTCCCTTCTAGGGCACCCTTAAAGGGAGAGAAAATGTTTCCAGAGGGCAACCTGGAGAATTGAATGTGAATATGTAGAAAACAATTTTTGTTTTTGCAGTTGTAATGGTGGCATAATTTTCTTGGGAGTTAGTTTCTTTTAATACCACCTGGTCAGTAAATCACGGTCCATTTGGGTCTTGATGCAGGAACCTTAGAATAAATAAGACAAAAAGTAGAATGAGTTAAAGTTTACTTTGTTGAATAATTTAGTAGTAGAGGGGCAGTTTATAGTTCTCTTGAATACTGTACCAAATCTGGAACTTCTATAAATTGCCACAATTTGGGTAACAATCAGCTGGGGTTTGCCCTAAATAGTGATCTGAATATTTTAGTTAAGCATCTACTGATTTTTTTAAGATCTGAAATATTAGACGCTTAAATGTTATAGAAGGCTATTTTAAAATAGTCTAAATTCTAATAGCTGTAATTAAGTTGATGTATCGGAGCATTTCTGGATTATTGTCAGCCCTTATCAGTCACCGGCTGTCATGACTTTCCATATGCTTGACAAGATATAATCATTTATTCAACAAATATTTAACAGTGCCAGGCACTGTCCTAACTACTGGCAGTACAGTAATAGTGGACAATATAAAAGTCAAGCCTCCCTTTTACAGACAGAACACAATCAAATAAAATATAGTGTATCAAATGGTGGTAAGTGCTATGGAGAAAAATAAAACTGGGTAAAGGGGGTAGAGACTATTGGTGAGGTGGATTTGCTGTTTTATGTGGGTTGATCAGGGAAGACCCCACTGAGAATGGCATCTGATCAAAGACTTGCAGGAAGTAAGGAAGCAAACCAGGTGGCTGTATGGAGAAAAGCAATGGTCTAAGACAAGGGAACCACGAGTGCAAAGGACTTAAGGCTGGAGCATTCCTGTCCTGTTCACAGAAATCAAGGAGGCCAGTGTCCCTGGAGCAGAGGGGGCTGGAGGAGGTTGTAGGAACTAAGATCAGAGAGGTAGCAGAGGATCAACTCATAGAGGGCAGTTTTAAAATTGTATCTCTTTGTTCAGACTAGAGTGTCCAGGATCCAGGGAAATAAGTTAGGAGGCTACCAATCTAGTTCAGCTGGAGTGGAGTTCAATTTATAGAGAAGAAAAGGGAGATCCTAAGTGGGAAATTATCATGTGTGGATACTGGTCCAATGCTAAATCTAACTCATTTCTTAGAATCCCTTTAAGAATGTCTCTGTAGGGGCGCCTGGGTGGCTTAGTCGTTAAACGTCTGCCTTCGGCTCAGGTCATGATCCCAGCGTCCTGGGATCGAGCCCCGCATTGGGCTCCCTGCTCAGCAGGAGGCCTGCTTCTCCCTCTCCCACTCCCCCTGCTTGTGTTCCCTCTCTCGCTGTGTCTCTCTCTGTCAAATAAATAAAATCTTAAAAAAGAAAAAAGAATGTAGCTTTTCAGTTATTATGGGATATACATATAATAGCTGTTCAGTACATTGCTTATTTTGTTCTTCTAAGAATTTATATTATCCAGGGGCACCTGGGTGGCTCAGTCATTAAGCGTCTGCCTTCGGCTCAGGTCATGATCCCAGAGCCCCATGTCAGGGTCTCTGCTCAGCAGGAAGCCTGCTTCTCCCTCTCCCGCTCCCCCTGCTTATGTTTCCTCTCTCCCTGTCTCTCTCTGTGTGTCAAATAAATAAATAAAATCTTTTAAAAATTTTTAAAAAAAGAATTTATATTATCCACAACCTTTGCCAAAAACCCATATTAACCCCCTTTTAAGCTACTTAGAATCAGGTCCTTATCTTTTAGACTGTGACTACTTTTTTAACTTAACTATACAAAAAATGATTAGAAGTGAAGGAATTTGTTCCTCCAAGGAAGAATATAGTTTGTTTCAGGCGTGATAGTCACCTCTGCTTTAAATCTTCAAGATCAAGGTACTTTACTTTTCCCTTTTCCCTGGTTGGTTTTGCTACTTTACTTCCTTTTTATAGGGTTGGTCTTTGTTTTCCAGTTTGTGTTTTTTATAATAATTAAGGGTATAAGATGTAGTACAGTATATACGTATAAAGTCAGGATCGCCTTACAGGGAAAAATTACTGGTGTATGAAGATCCTTTCAAATGGTTTTTGTTTTTAAGATTTATTTATTTGAGAGAGAGCGCACGCATACAAGCAAGGGGAAGGGCAGAGGAAGAGACAGAATCTCAAGCAGACGCCATGCCCAGTGCGGAGCCTGATGTGGAGGCTTTACCTTCTGACCCTGAGATCGTGACCCGAGCAGAAACTAACAATTAGATGTTCAACCCTCTGAGCCACCCAGGCGCCCCACAAAAATGGGTTTAAATAAAGACCTGTTTGTTTCTCTCTCCTATACTAGCCAAGGGTGTCAGAATGAAGTGGCAATATGTAACTTGAATCTATACTGTAAAATTTCTACATAGTTACATTTAATATAAAATCTGTTCTTGCTTTGGGAGCTATCATAGATAGGTTTTTCTGAAGGGTATATGAAAACAGGGGCACCTGGGTGGCTCAGTCGTTAAGCGTCTGCCTTCAGCTCAGGTCATGGTCCCTGGGTCCTGGGACCAATCCCCGCATTGGGCTCCCTGCTCAGCAGGAAACCTGCTTCTCCCTCTCCCACTCCCCCTGCTTGTGTTCCCTCTCTTACTGTGTGTCTATCTGTCAAATAAAATCTTAAAAAGTATATGAAAACATTCAGCTAATTCCCAAAATTTTATTCTTAATGAAGGTGCTTTATTCTGCATACTCAGGTTCTCTTCTGAGTTCAATATCCTGCTACTGTCATGAGTTCAGATGTGTCTATAATTTTACCACCCTTCCTTCATATCCTCTCAAATATCAGGTGAGAGTGGGGCATATCTTCTTAATACTTTCTGCCTCCTCCCATTCTCCAAACAAAACTTGTGCTTTCTTACAATCAGAATGGGAAGAGAGAAAATAGAATTTTCCTTCCCCAGTTCAGGGAGGACTGTGTCCTTGTATTTTCTAGGTTTTCTTCAGAAATCTTACCTTCTTTCCTACAGCGTCATTTTCTCCTTTTCTAGGTTACAAGAGGGTCTGGGAGGGTTGCTTTAAACACTGGGGTATGATTCCAAATGGATTTGGGAACAAGCCAGCTGGAGAGTTAACTTAGGAAGGATGTGGAGGGTGGGATGTGAGATAAAGGGCTGGCGGAGTAGATGGGCCAGAAAGAAGGGAGTGGTAGTTGAAGTTTAAAAAACAATAATAAAAAATAAAAAACTGCTCTCATTCAGCTAGTTTTTCACCATCTTCATTTTCCCAACCTTACCAGAATCCGGTTCTGTAGAACATTAGTAGTATATTCTGCTTTCTAGACAGAGTTGCTCAGCATCAGCACTATTGACATTTCAGGCTAGATTATTCTTTGTTGTTGGGAGTTGTCCTATGCAATGTAATATGTTTAGCAGAATCCATGGCCTCTACCCACTGGATGCCAGTAGCACTCCCCCATTTGTGACAACTAAAAATGTCTCCAGAGATTGCCACGTGGCCCCTAGTGGGGGCAAAACCTCACCCAGTTAAGAACCACTGCTCCAGGAGAAAGCTATTTTAACATCCTGGCTGATAGCTTATATAAATATTGCATTGAGTATGCCGGTTTTTTCAATGAATAAATCCTGGAAATAGAAGACCTTTGTATCAGAGTTGGCTGTTTGGGTGGTGGAACCTTTATAGATCCTGTGATATAGGTTTGAAGCATACTTGAGAATCAGGGTCACTGATTTCACTGTGTCATACGTGTCCACTTTACATGGGCTGGTATCTCCAGGGATACATCTCAGCTCTATCCCACTGCATGTGTGTTATGTTTTTTTAAGGCAATATCCTCTCAAAACTATATTCATCTGGGGCTCCTGGGTGGCTCAGTCGTTAAGCGTCTGCCTTCCACTCAGGTTGAGCCCCGCCTTCCCTGCCCCGTGGGAAGCCTGCTTCTCCCTCCCCCATTCCCCCTGCTTGTTCCCTCTCTCACTGTGTCTCTCTCTGTCAAATAAATAAATAAAATCTTTAAAAAAAAAAAAACTATTCATTTATTATTTAAGCCAGATCATGATGATAACAAGGTGTCAGGGGGTCAAAGTGTGGCCTTTTATAGTACTTCCATCTTGTGCTATCTGCATAGTAATAGATTGGTTTTATTCAGCTTAAGTTCAGGTGGTACTTGAAGATCATTTCAGTCATTGAAGAGACTTTTAATACCCAAGCTTAGAATAGCGGAGTGCTGTTTTAGGAGAATTACTATATATTTCAAGCCAGATGTTACAGTGGCAAGTAAGTGATTATGAATTCTATAAAAATGGCTCAGTTTCTTTGGCTATACAAAGTCTGGAAAAGATTGAAGTTATATTTAACTTACTCCTGGGTAATCCTATATCCGACTGCAGATTTTCATTATTAATGCAGATGCCTAGAACTGTTACAGAGTATTGCTTCCTTGTCCACATGCTGTCCTAATAATCTAATTGGTGGAAGTCGAAATTGAATTACATTGGGAGACTAGCCAACATTGTGTTTATCAACAGCATCATGTTCCATACTTAACACTATTAATTTAAAATTTTTAAGCTGTAGGTTATTCCACAAAAGAATATAAGGTGTGTGTATTAAGATTTTAAACAAAATGGTAAGAGATAATATAAGAGTCTGAACAATAATAGACAGTCCAGCCTAAGATTGATTGGTAGTTTGTTCAGCTTGAGTTCTTCGGCAACCAAAAGGACAGGTAGATGATTGGTAATGATTTCAGTGCGGTAGTTTTGTTTAAGATTCTTTGAATGGTATGGTTTTTGAACATAATAGACTAGTGGTTGAAGTAGGAAATCATAAAACATACTTTCCCTCCACCAGTTATTTGATAAAGTGCTCAGGATGTTTCTTTGAGTATATGTCTGCTGATTGTGATTCCCATTGCTTGGGATAAACTATACCCTAATGCTGCATAGTCTAAGGAACCAAAGCTACTAATTGAAGAGTTGAAAGTGCAGACACTTGTGAAACTAGTGAGGAATCCTAATGTTTTATGCTCCCTTTTCCATCTTCTGAAGTTTCCCTCCTTTTTTTTTTTTTTTGCGCCTAGTCAAGTCTTTCCAAAGCGTTCATCTTGGTTTTGTACCCATATTTCATCAGTTTAATGATAATTTTCATTATTAGAATAATGAGTACTACTGGCACTAAGAGGCTTTAGGACCAAGCAACTGAAGGTGAGTGAAGAGTTCAGTCTAAAGAACGGGAGCAGCAGCACAGGAGTGTTCCGGAGAATATTCTGACTACCAGTGGTGAGGGTGTTGTAAGCAGCATTCCTGTGTATCCCCGGAAGTGGACAGGGCTGCTGCACTGCACAGCTCCGTGGGGCACTAGTCACACCAAACTGAACATAACGCATGCCTCTTGGAGTTACTCTAGTGTCCCTGGGTATGGAGGCCTTTGGTAAATCTAGCTAGCCCAGTCAGGGAGGTGGTAGGTCAGTTCAGAGCTTCTCCTGTGTAAAAAGTAGGGATTCTGGTAGGAAAGAGAAAATAGTATTTAAAAAGCTAAGTAAAATTTGTGATGGTGGTTTCATCATGTAATGTTAATTTTTTTACATTGTTGAAACAGGGGGACAGCCTCACAAAAGGAGAAAGACTTCTGACGCCAATGAAACTGAAGATCATTTGGAATCGTTAATATGCAAAGTAGGAGAAAAGGTATGTGCCAAATAGGCACAAACTGTGATGGGTTTAGGGTTTTAGTTGACTATGCTTGATTCATTTCTGCAGCTGAAACTTGGTGATCTAAGTTTTAGGTGGAACTTGTATTGCCATGCATCTGTATCCCAAAGTAAATTCATTTTAAACCCTTGGGATGCAGATAATTGAGAGTTAAATGTTTTTAGTAATCTTCATAGAACATGAATATGAGTCTTAGACCTCAAGGAATAATTCTCTCAATTTATAAATGAAGAACCAAACAAGTCCTGGATACCTGAGGTAATTTGCTCAGAGTCCTGTTTTAAGTGAATCAGATACAGAGACACAAGAGAACCGATGATGTCCTCCCATTTCTAATTCTTATTCTGCTGCCTTAGATTGCTTGCTTTTAAAATTTCCTTCATTCTCTTTTTATGGATTTCTAAAGAACAATAACTACCTGATTTGATTTATACTAAACCTGTCATAGTGCCTTATGCATATAAGGCTTTAACTTTTTTTATGACCACATAGAAAATTTTAACTCACTAATTGCTGAGTACTTAACAGATATTTAATATGCTCTCCTCTACAGAGTGCCTGCTCTCTGGAGAGCAACCTAGAAGGCTTGGCAGGTGTTTTAGAAGCTGATCTTCCTAACTACAAGAGCAAGATCTTAAGGCTTCTTTGTACAGTGTATGTATGCAAAAGATTTATGAATCCAGGTGATAATGTATTATCTACTCTTAAATGCTTTGAGAATGTTCAAAAGATATGTTTACGTTCCATATTTCATTAGCTTTTCTTCTAATGGGAAATTTATACAAACGAAATGACCTTTGGTGAACTCTTTTTTTTCTTAGAGATAAATAGGACTAAAATTGAGCATTTTCCTTACATTTTGTTTTCTTGGAACCTTAGAATCATTTCAGTTGACTTTTTAAGTGAGAAAGTAGACACTTTTCACATTCAGAGATTTTTAAGTATGTGCATTTAAATATATATAATACATAGAGTTTAATGTGTGTTTTAAACCAGTAGTACCAAATTTGGGAACTGGTCACTTGAGTAATAGTCCTTCTCAGAAGACTGAAGAAACTTTTGAAGCTATTACTAGGCATAATCTTTCTTGGAGTTAGGTTAGCTAGAACAAATATCATTATTTAATCCATGAGTATATTAAAGTGGGAAAAGTCTCATATGAAATCATGAAACAGTCTCTCCCAATGGTGGAACTAACAATCCAGGCTTTCTCATCTGTCAGATGGACATTGATCACTGAATTGTATGCTTTGCAAAGAAATGGTTACAACTTTTGGATAAAAGGGGTCTTTGTACTGTACATGAAATTATAAGTTATGAGGTATTTTAAAATTTCAAATATGAAGTTGAATTTTAAGTTATTTCAAATATTTTAATTAATGTTAATGCTTACAGTTCATTTTTGAAATTTAAAAATGTATGCACAAATCATAGCAATCAGTGGATTTCATTTTAACCTCTCAAAGTACAAATAATTTGGGTTCCAGTTTGTTTTTTTTTTTTTTTAAAGATTTTATTTATTTGACAGAGACATAGCGAGAGAGGGAACACAAGCAGGGGGAGTGGGAGAGGGAGAAGCAGGCTTCCCGCTAAGCAGGGAACCTGATGCGGGGCTCAATCCCAGGACCCTGGGATCATGACCTGAGCCGAAGGCAGGCGCTTAATGACTGAGCCACCCAGGTGCCCCTTGGGTTCCAGTTTTTTAAAGAAATCCAGTTCATTTCAGAAAGACCTGTCCTTAGACTAAGAAATGACTAAGAAAAATTATTTTGCTGTAGTGATCTATAAGGTGCCTTCTGTTTTGAAAGCATTTATTAGAATAGAGGCAACTTATGCTGAAACTGTGATGGAAACCATGGCTTTGTGGGTGGAGAGAGGGTGGTTACTCTCAGGGCACGTATTTTTTTTTTTTAAACCTAAATTGTCCCTACCACTCTGCTAGGCACCTTGGGAAAACACAGAATGTGTAAGAGAGTCTGACTGATCATGAGCTTCTGTTTGCTTTCCTTTTTGAGAGAATTTCTAAAGGCTACCTACATTAGGAAGCAATATTTGCTTTTTCCAAAGGTTTATTACTGTAATCCTCGTCCCTGCTTTTCAAATAACCTTAGTGAAAATTAACACACCTAGGGTAAGCAAACTGGGATGTAAAGAAATCTTACTATGTCCAAGTACCATGTTGACATTCAGCAATTTAACTGATGGTAACTTAGTTGGAAGTGGTTTTAGTTCCGAATTTTTTCTGAGCAGCTAAAATAGTGTTTCTCAAAGTGGAATTCTGATCCTGTGACATTTGGTTAGCTAAGTTTAGAAATGGTAAATGTTCCTTCTCCCCCTTAATGATTCTACATTAAAGAAACTTGTTTCACCTGGTGTTCCCCAGATGTTTTTCCATGGAAACATTTTCTGTAGAACTGCTCTTAGAGTTCACTAAACACATTGGAAGAAAAACTGGTCTAGCATTAGTTATATTATTTCAGTTTGATAACTTTATAATTAAAGTGTTTTATTTTCTTAATTCTTGGGTTAACTAGAATTAAAATGAAAACTTGCAGGGGTCATGTCTGCAACTCTTCTCAACATTTATGTCTTTTCTGAAGTAGTTTTAAAAATACAGCACAAAGTATGGGGCACCTGGGTGGCTCAGTTGGTTAAGCATCTGCCTTCAGATCAGGTCATGATCCTAGGGTCCAGGATTGAGCCCTACATGGGGCTCCCTGCTCAGCGGGGAGTCTGCTTCTCCCTCTCCCTCCGCCTCTTCCCCTGCTGTGTTCTCTCTCTCTCTCTCAAATAAATAAAACCCTTAAAAAAAATTTTTTTTTTAAATATAGCTCAAAGTAATCCTGTTCCAAAGCTAGTAAAATGATAAAAGATTTATATAATATAGAATTGAGCAATGTAACATAATACTGTTATTTGGGGGTTTTCTTGTACTGGGTTCTCAAATCAGTGCACGCCTGTTACCTGAGAAGTTGACAATTTATACAACATTAGTTGGACTACTGAATGCCAGGAATTACAACTTTGGTGGAGAGTTTGTAGAAGCTATGATTCGACAACTTAAAGAATCATTGAAAGCAAACAATTATAATGAAGCTGTATATTTGGTAAGTTACTTTTTTGGTGTATTTTGACTTAGTGTTGGGATAGAGGGAAGAAGTGAGCTGCAACCAAGGAATTTATCCATTCTTCTGAAATATAGTTCCCCACTCACCATAGTAGCTGCTCTTCTGAAACCATTCTCACTAAAGGTACCACAGAGCTCACCCGGTGGCTTCATTTCACTCTAAATCCTAGTTGCCTTTCCTGTAGCTTATGATGCTTTACACTCCTTTTTTGTCTGTGGGTTTCTGCAACACCACTGTTTCAGGACCTCCTGCTGCTACCACCTCCCTTCTATTCCTCTGTTTCCTTTTACTGGCTCATCTTCCTAATACCCCTTACATTTTGTGTTTCCCAGGATTCTATCCTCACTTCACTTTAAACACTCCCCTGAAGCATTCTCATTCTCTCTCATTACGTTATAAACCATCTTTATTTGGATGACATGACCCCCTTCCTGACAAGTCGGTAATCTGAATGTCCTGTTTCAGCCTTTCTCCTGAGCTTCAGACCTGTGTTCCAGATACTACCTAGTTAGCCCTAAGATAGCTTGCCTGGAAGTCCCTAAAAGTAATGCATCATTCTGTCTTCTCCCCAAACTGCACACAGGGTCTGCTGTCTACTGCATAACCCATCTAGGGACCTGAGCGTTAATGTTTGTCTTCCCTTTGCCCCCTCATCCTGTAAGCAGTCCCCAAGTCCAGTCACTTCTGCCCCCTAAATTGCTCTCTGGTCTGTCCCTTTTCTTTTGTCTCTAGGGCCTCTGGCATAGTTAAGAGCTTCTCATGCTTTTTTATTTTTTTTAAACTCTATGCCCAACATGAGGCTTGAATTCATGACTCCCAAGACCCAGAGTCTCATGCCCTAACCAACTAAGCCAGCCAGGCGCTTCCTTCCTCCTCATCTCTTAAAACGGCCTCTTAACTGATCCTTTTGCATCCAGATTCTCTGCCTTTCACTGTATCTTCTACTGTGGCACCAGACTGGTCTTTCTGTAACTCACTTTGCTCATTTGGTTATAGACCACAAACCTCAGTTCTTTCCCATTCTCTAGAGTGGAGGGTCTTAAAAGCCTGTGCTAAAGATGATTCACTGGGTGAGCTGAAGTAAATATCTTAAATGAAAATAGAATTAATAAGCCTTGCTAATATGTAATAACATAGATTGACAGTGGGCCAGTGTATATTATATATATTTATTTAAGATGATATTTGTGTTTATTTATATCACATATAGTTGGAGGCATGTGATCAGATTGTTTTGCTGAATATATTACCAAAAAAGTTAGACACCAATCAGGCTGTAAGATTAAGTCCAGACTCCATACTGACCTTTCATGATTGCCCCAATCTGTTTCTCTATCCTTGCCTCCCATCTACTCTCCAGCTGTATCACAATTACTTGCAGATCCCTGAACACATCTTTGTGAACCCTTCTGCCTAGAATAGTCTTGTTGCTCTCCACTTGAGGCATACTTCACTCATCCTTTATGACCTAGTCCAGGTGTTACCTCCTTTATGGTGCTTTCCCCTACCCCTTTTATCACTGTTCTTAGAGCACTTTTTATTTACTTTGTAGTATAGGAGTCATCCCTTTGGGTTGAGATTATGCTTCTCCTACTAGACTGTGAGCTCCCACACAACAGGGACTTGAATAGTGCTTAGCAGTGCCACACAAAGGACATCCAACAGATACCTGTTCAGAAATTTCCATTTCTGTAGTCCAGTGAAAATTTTTTCATAGAGAATGGAAAAGAAGATGATAGGTTGAAGTAGCTCTATGGAATGGGAACCTGCAAGTGCAGATTCCTGTCCTTGATACGGTTTCTGTCACAACTACTCTGCTGTTATAGAATAATATATAAATGAGTGAGCATGCTGTGTTCCAATACATGTTTATTTGTGGACACAAATTTAATTTCAGATGATTTGTATAAATCATAAAATACTCTTGGATTTTTTTCAAGCATTTAACTATCCAGAACCACTCTTAGTTCACAGGCTATGCAAAAGAAAAACAGGCAGCAGGCTAGATTCGGCCTTGAGGGTAGTTTTTCAGATCTGTGGTTTCAGTCATTACAAGATTGCCTGTTGTGTGATTATATTACATTTAGATTTAATAGAAATTGTTTTCCCTCATAGGTCCGTTTTTTATCTGATCTTGTGAATTGTCATGTCATTGCTGCCCCATCCATGGTTGCTATGTTTGAAAATTTTGTAAGTGTAACTCAGGAAGAAGATGTACCTCAGGTAAGAAAACCTCTTGTGCTGAATCTTGTCCATGCAGTACTAGGAATTTTTCACTTGGCGACCTTTTAGTAAAACCAAAAGATAACAGTAGATTATCACACTATAAATTCTTAATATCTACCAGCTAAGTCAACTGCCATAGTGGTGGGTTCTCTTGATATCTGTATGTTAATTCAAATGATTCTGTCTAATAAAATTAAAACTAATATCAGGTAGAAATGCTCTGATAGAGTCAGGTGTCTTACTTAAGCTTCCATAGGATTTCATTCAAAAATAAATACAATATGAATGAAAATTAACAAGCGCATATTTTAAATTTGCCTTTTTAAAAATTCTTCAGGTGCGGCGAGATTGGTATGTTTATGCATTTCTGTCGTCTTTGCCCTGGGTTGGAAAGGAGTTGTATGAAAAGAAAGATGCCGAGATGGACCGCATCTTTGCCAACACTGAAAGCTATCTTAAGTAAGGACACAGCTCATAGTTCTTACTGATATGATAAATGTGTTGTATTTTATCTGTTAGTAATGCCATTTCAGTTTCATTTCTCAAAGATAAGCTGTGGAGTTTCCTATGGCTTCCTCCAAGTAACTTCATTCCCCTTCTGTTATAATTTATTGAGACCTCAGAGTAATCAAACGTTTGCTTACTTTGCTGATGCAAAGGAGTTGGTAACATAGCTCCTTTTAAGCTGCTTTGGTACATATTTGCGAAGTCATAAAATATCTTCTATCCTCACACAGTGGTTTTCAAATCATAGTGTGCATAGAATCACCTATGGTACTTAAATGTGCTCCAACCCCAACCTGCAGACCTACTGAACCACAGTATTTGAGAGAGAGGTTTAGCATATACAATGTATTTATCTCATGTAAGTTAATCCCAGACCAAGTCTTTAAAACATTGACTCTTAACTTCCACCCAGCCCACACTTCTTGAGTAAATGACACATTTCAATTAAAATAGTCTCATATCCTCCTATTACCCATTTCTTCCAAGTAGGCATAAAAACTTGGTTTGTCTTATTAGGTATACTGATAGTAGGGCTTGTTCATAAATTTAGCAGTTAACCAGCAGTGTGGTAATGGTTTTGTGTCCCCGTATGTTCTTTCAGAATAATTTTAAGTTTCATATTCTATCCATTAATAGGTAACTTATTTGGATATTGTTAATCAGTTACAAATAAAGCTACAAAAAATCTAAAGAAAAAATCTTCTTTGCTCTTAAGCTACTTTTAAATGATAAATCTCTTTAATGTTTTTATGTTTTTGAAAGTCGTACTGGTTCTTTTTAAAATGTAGATGTTTGCAAAAGAATAAAACTAAAAGAATATGAATATCCTAGCATTTGAGTATATGTCCTTCCCCTTTTTTATACAAATAGTAGTCCGGTATACATACTGTTCTTCACTTGCTTTTTTTTTTTTTTTCACTTAATCTAACTTGGATTTATTGCATAAAAGTATATAGATCTGCCTCATTCTTCTTTAACAGCTGTACAGTATTCCACTCTTTTAACATACCATAATTTCTTTAACAAGTCCTTTGTCGGTAGACATTTCGGTTATTTCCAGTCTTTTGGTGTTATATTATAAACAATGCTTCATTGAATATCCTTATGTATGTACATGTCTTTGTGTACATGTGCAGATATATCTGTGAAGGGTGGAAGTTTTTAGAAATGGCATTGCTGGGTTGAAGTGTCTTAACGATTTTAATTTTGATAGACTTAGTCAAATCGCCTTCCAAAGAGATGATACTCTTCCAAATCTCCTCTAAAGAGATGGTATCAATTAGCCCCTCTGCCAGCAGTGTTTGAAATTGCATATTTGCGTATATTTCAGCAATATAATACATTATCAAAATTTTTGATATCTGCCAATCTGATAGGTAAAAATGTTATTTTACTGCTTTAATTTGCATTTTATTAATTATGAAGCAACTAAACATCTTTTCATGTTGTTAAAAACCTAAGGGTAGATTTTCATTTTTATGTTTAGAAGACGCCAAAAGACACATGTGCCCATGTTACAAGTATGGACTGCTGAGAAACCACATCCGCAAGAAGAGGTAAAGCGGTTCTGTCACATGATACAAGCACAGGCAGCTCTTGAGTAGATTCTTGTCTCTGACATAGTCCATTTATCTACATTAGCTGGTTTTCCACATTTCATATCAGGGGTCCAGCTCCTCATAGCTCTAGATGTATAGTGGATTTTTTTTTTAAGATTTTGTTTATTTATTTGAGAGAGCACGTGCATGAGCAGGGGCAGGGGGTGGGGAGTTTGGGCAGAGGGAGAGGGAGAGAGAATCTAGGTGACTCGGTGCTGAGCATGGAGCCCAACATGGGGCTTGATCCCACAACCCCAAGATCATGACCTGAGCAAGAGTCAGACACTTCAACCGACGGAGCTACCTGGGCGCTCCAGCATATAGTCGATTTTTAATAAGTGTTAGAATGTAATCAAACCATTCTCTGTTCTGTGGGATTCCAGATACAGTTATTTTTTATTTAAGTGCCCAATTTGAAAATGTAAATGGTAATAGCTTACAGACAGGTAGACTTTATAAAGTAATTAAAAACAAAAACTTAGCACTATTCCTTTGTACTGTATTTAATTGCAAACTCGCTTACTTTTGTATCCTGTATTTTATAAGGTAATAGTTTTTGGTTTATGTAGTTTAACTCTTATGACCTCCAAATACACATATTAATTACTAAAAATTAATCTGTCTTTAGTATTTAGATTGCCTGTGGGCCCAGATTCAGAAATTGAAAAAGGATCGCTGGCAGGAGCGGCACATCCTAAGACCTTATCTTGCCTTTGACAGCATCCTATGTGAAGCACTGCAACACAATCTGCCTCCTTTTACACCACCTCCTCACACAGAAGATTCCGTGTACCCGATGCCACGGGTCATCTTCAGAATGTTTGATTACACAGATGATCCCGAGGTATGTGACCAACTACAAGTTCCTATCAGAGGGCTTATATTGCATTGTGCTTGTGGCTTAATCTTGTTTGAATTATGCCTGTGATACATTTTAATTCCTAGTGGTTTATTATCTGAGAGGACCAACAGCAGTGAAGTTAACAGTTTAATTTAGTGAATGGTATCACCTCATTATGCAAGAAATTCTATTTAGCATGTGTAAGTAGATTGAGAGTACAGTGTGCAATAGGTTCAGCAGCCAGACTGGTTTAAGTTTTAATCCTGGTGTAGTCAGATCCTAGCTGTATGATCTTGCATGAGTTACTTCCTCTCTACCTTAGTTTCATAATGGAATAATAATAATAGTATATTCTAATAAAGATTTAATGAGGATTGAATTACTAAAACATAAAATGCATAGAACAGTATGTGACACATAAGTGCCCCATAATTTTAGCTATTATTAATAAGACTTTTTTAAGAAAAATACCTAGGTTTTTAAAATTTTTGTGTTTTGGTTTTTTTAAGATTTAATTTATTTATTTGAGAGAGAGCACAAGCCGGGGGAGTAGAGGGAGAGGGAAAAGCAACCTCCCCACCGAGTGGGGAGCCCGACACCAGGCTTGATCCCAGGACCCTGGGATCACCACCTGAGCCAAAGGCAGACGCTTAACCAACTAAGCCATCCAGGCGCCTCAAAAAATACCCAGTTTTTGAGATTATCCATTTCTCTCTAACCCTCACAGCTTGTTTTATTATTCATACTATATAATTGTTTTTTTTTTTTAATATTATAAAATATTTTTAGGGGCCCTGGGTGGCTCAGTCGGTTAAGTATCCCACTTGATTTCAGCTCAGGTCGTGATCTCGGTCCTGGGATGGAGCCCCCTGTCAGGTTCTGTGCTAAGCGTGGAGTTGGCTTGGGATTCTCTCTCCCTCTCCCTCTGCCCCTCCCCTCCACACACACACACTCTCTCTCTCTCAAATAAATAAATCTTTAAAAAAATATTTTAAAATATTTTTAATTTAAAAACCTCAAAGATGAGTATAGGCTGACTCTAGTTTTTAAATATGCATATTCTTTATTATGAAGCCAAGTTGTTAACAGCCATTATACTTTACTAATTAAGAAAATGTATGATTTTGAAATTAACCTTTGGTATAAAAATTCACATTTTCACTCTGCTTTATTTTATATCTTTGCATTTGAATGACTGTCTTAACTTGAACAGCCCAGCAGCAAGCATGGTGATGACTGGATCGGTTCTGGCTAAAGTACCATAACCATTGCATAGTACATCCTAGTCAGCAGAGAGCAGGGCTTTTCAGCCTTGGCACAGTTGACATTTGGAGCTGGAGAATTCTTTGTGGTGGGGGGCTGTCCTGTGATTGTAGGATGCTTAGCAGCACCTCTGGCCTCTACCAACAGCATCCAGAGGGGAAATGTCAGGTGTAACAACCACAACTATCTCCAGAGATGCCAGGTGACCCCTGAGGGCAAAACTGTCCCATTTTGAGAACCACTAGCATGAGCACCAGTATTACCACCTGAGATCAAACTTGAGTTTTCTTTCTCCTGTCTTCTCTTTTCTGTCCTACCTTAAATTGGTTTTGGCCAGTGAAAATTTAGTGTATGTATAATCTGTCTCAGAATAAAACATTGTCAGATAATCAGTTACATGTACAGAATTATCAGCTTGTTACCCACTTCGCTATATTGCATATATAGTGAAATGCTTTCAGTCAACATTATGTAATGGTCTCATTAGGGATATCTAATTGGAAATCTAATGTACATGTAAGATGGCTAGAATCTTTGTAGTTAGGCATTTGTTTGTATAAGAGGAACTAGAATAGGACCTTAAAATGTGTTTCTCTTAATTGATGTTGCTTGTATATTTGTACTTAATTTATAAGAAAACTTATACTTAATTGGTGTTGCCTCTCTAATGTGCCCATTTTCCTTTGCCAGAAGAGCATAAAAATATAAAGTATTTGCTTCCCTAAAAATGAAAAGGATTTGGTTCTTTTGTTTTGGTCTTTGGAAAAAAAAAAGTTTATTTGAAAATATTAAAAATTAATAGAGATTAAAAGTCTACAATAGTAAATAAGTAAATAAAAATAAACTCTTTGAACCTGTTTGCTATATGCATATGCTTAAAAAAATGCAGGTTTTTTAACCATTTTTTTTAAATAGTATGGCTGTCTTTTTTTTTTCAGATTTTATTTATTTGAGAGAAAGTACAAGTGGGGGGGGGAGGGCAGAGGGAGAGGGAGAAGCAGGCTCCCCACTGAGCAGGGAGCCCGACAGGGGGCTCTATCCCAGGACCCAGAAATTATGACCTGAGCCCAAGACAGATGCTTAACCGACTGAGCCACCCAGGCGCCCCAAGTATGGCTGTCTTTCAGTGCATATATGACTTTTTATGTCTATACAGTGTTTGGAGTAAAAATTTCTCCTCTCTCCATATTTATTATGGAAGTTAATCCACTCTCGTGGTTTAAAAAAATCAAACCATATAGAACTAATGATATAAACTCTTTGGTTTGAGATGGATGGTGATAGTATACTGTCAGGGGCACTAGAAAAAATGCTGCCACTGCCACCCTAATTGTATTGTCGATAGAAGGGAGTATGACGGGGACAGGAGTTTTCACACTTCTGAACTTTCATCCTGGGAGCCCCCAGTATGGTGTCTGGAACGTAATAAGCTCTCAAATATTTGTTAAATAAATGAAAGACAGTATCTTTCTCTGGATTTGTAGTATATACATTGGGTTTTCTTTCCAGGGTCCTGTAATGCCAGGGAGTCATTCAGTTGAAAGATTTGTCATAGAAGAGAATCTTCACTGTATCATTAAGTCCCACTGGAAGGAAAGGAAGACTTGGTAAGATTGTTTTCATGACAACTTTTTGAGTGGAGAAAAAGTAGCAATTTTGATTTGGTAAGAGCAAAATGTATGTTAGGAGTGTAAGAAAATCTTCCTCTCTTCCTGATGCCCTGTTTTGCTAAGTAAGACCAATCTCTAAAGACCCTTCTTTGCTTTTTCAAGGCCCTTCACACTCAAATAGTATCTCTGGCTGCTTCATAATACAATAGTGTCTTATAATAATGTGCATATGATGTTGGCTTTTTTGTGTGGTTATTTGCCATATGGTATGGACAAACTAACTTGAATGACTGTTTTTGCTATGAATGTTACGGGAATAAAAGAATATTAATAGTTTCCTAACATTTATGTATCAAGCTTTGGAAAAGTTTATTTTTAGTATTTCCTTAAGCCTTGGAGAGTTTTGGTTTAGATTTTAAGGTGGAAAGGAATATAGTATTTGGGGAGTGGTTTACTCTATTAACATTTTTAAAGTTAGTAGATCTGAATATGCTTTCTTAGTATTATTACTTTTATTCCTTTTGATCTTTTAAGGAATTTTGGATGCATTAAAGGGTTTCTTTGTGGTAAACAAAGTAATTTGTGCTATAGTTAATTAAGTGAAGTACCTGAAATCTAGAGCATTTCAGAAAAGATTTCTTTCCCTTGAATCCAAATGCACTGCTTTTGGAGCTGCTTATTTGATTTAGGTATCTTTGTATACTTATTAAACTTCAGTTACATTTTTTATAGTGCTGCACAGCTGGTGAGCTATCCAGGGAAGAACAAGATCCCCTTGAACTACCACATAGTTGAGGTATGCATTCCACATGGAGCATGTTTCTAAGTTTCAGAATCTTTCTGCTGATTTTAAAGCGTAATAGACTCTTGGCTTTTTTTTTTTCCCTTGCAACTTGTCAGGTACTGAAAATTAACACAGGAGCAAGGAAATTGCTGTCAGTTTTGGTGCTCTGTCAGCCATGTTAGTAAAGAGAAAAGAGGAGGTTGAGACCAGTAGCCAAATGGAATATTGTGTTGCCCATAAATTATTTATGTAGTATGTCTTCATTCATGGATAGTGTAAGTTACCTCCAGTCTGTCAGCACATTGTCCACTTACCAGATACGTAATTGGCTTGAATACTTTAAAATATTGTATTACTGGGGCACCTGGGTGGCTCAGTTACACGTCTGCCTTTGGCTCAGGTCATGATCCCAGGGTCCTACAATTGAGTCCCTCGTGGGGCTCCCTGCTCAGCGGGGAGCCTGCTTCTCCCTCTCCCTCTGCCGCTCCCCCTGCTTGTGCTCTCTCTCGTCAAAGAAATAAAATCTTTTTTAAAAATAAATAAATAAAATATTGTATTACTTCAGGCAAATAACCTATTCTTAACTGTGTTTATCTGGCTTTTTATTGCTAGCATACTCATACTAGTATATTCCCTGTAACACAAGGTAGGGAGAAGTATGAATATTCCTTGAAATCAAAAAAGCCCATTGTTTTTGGAAGTAGGAAGAAAAGATGATGCGTTTGACCCCATATTAAGTCATGCGGAGGGGTGATAGTAGTAGTAAAGTTGAATGCCTTGTAGAGATTTATGTTCTAAAAAACTTTTCACTTGACACATACATGAGTCAGATTGTTGATTGCATTATTCCTTTATGTTAAAATACTCATGAAAGTGAGCACTGTTATGATTACAGATTCACTTTTTATTCATACTGCATTTGTGTGCTTTCTTAAAAATAGTGCATTTGTCCTGTCTTTATAAAACTTGAGAGTCATGTTTAGACTATGAACCTGACTCATTGACACGTCTGTTGAAATGCAAAATGTAAGTCATATTTTCAAATCTGAAATATGTGTAAAAATTCAGAATGAAGTACAGAGGGGGGCGCCTGGGTGGCTCAGATGGTTAAGCGTCTGCCTTCAGCTCAGGTCATGATCCCAGGGTGCTGGGATCGAGCCCCACATGGGGCTCCCTCACCCTCCTACTGTTCCCCCAGCTTGTGCTCTCTTGCTCTCTCTGTCAAATAAATAAATAAAATCTTAAAAAAAAAAAAAAAAGAATGAAGTATAGAGGGATGGGAGATGGGAGTGAGACGAAAGAATGCAGACCAGGCTTTAGAATTCTAGATAGGTGGTTCATGAATTATATAGGGAGGGTAGAAACAAGTTTCTGAACAACAATCATGTCAGAGAAATCTTGGACTACCAAAGAGATGGCCAGGCACCATCTCTTCTTAAGTAGTTTTTAAGTAGCAGCCTGGAATGACTTGACTGTCTTCTGTTCCTATCCTCAGAATCTAGTGAGGGTTTTTACTACTAGGAATGAAACCCTGATGGATCACCTGCCTGAATCAACTCTGATATTTCCAGAGTTGGAATTTAATTGTACAGTTCTTTGGCAGTATCAAATAAGCATTAATTTTTGCATATTCTTATTTGAGTTATAGAAGGATGAAATTTTCATTACAGTATTCAATTACAGATCTCCATGTTTTAAAGAGCATAATTTTAAAGATTAAAAAGGAATTTTTTTTAATTATGAATGCCATGGAGTTAGAGTTTACGTTTAGAATGTTGAGGTCTTTCTGATGAAAGTACAGATACCTGTTGAATTGAGTTCTGACTCATGAATTCTTTTGCAGGTGATCTTTGCAGAGCTGTTTCAGCTTCCAGCACCGCCGCACATTGATGTGATGTACACAACACTGCTCATCGAGCTGTGCAAACTTCAGCCTGGCTCTCTACCCCAAGTTGTATCCTTCCCTTTGCTTTTAAACTTAATCTCTTTGGCCTGGCTTTAAAAGACTATTAATATTTCTTACTGGGTTTAAATCACTTCATGGAAAGTTTGGCCATTTCTTCAGAAGTTAAACATACATGTAAACATACGTTAAACACAATCCAGCCATTCCACTCTTAGGTATTTACCTAACAGAAATGAAAGCACATTTCCCTACAGAGATTTGGGCATTAATGTTCATAGAAACTTTATAATAACCCCAAATGAGGCAATCCAAATACCCATCAATGTATAAATGAATATACAAATTTGTCATATCTATACAATGGAATACTACTCAGGAATAAAAAGGAACAAATTTTGGGGGCAGGCAGCAACTTGAATGAATTGCAAAATAAGTATGCTGAATAAAAGTTTGCCAAACAAATAAGAATTTATACTATATGATTTCATTTACACAAAATTCTAGAAAATGCAAAGTAATCCAGTGACAACAGACCAATATTTATATTTGCTTGCAGACCCAGGGGAGGAGGGGGAGAGAGGATTCTGAAGGAGCATGGGGAAAGTTTAGAGTAGAGGTGATGTGTAAATATTCACTGTGTTTATTTCACGGGTGTATGCAGGTCATTACCGTACATTATTGTACGTCATTGGTAACTCAAAGCTGTTTTAAAAAAAAATCAATTATATGAAAAGATGCTCAGCATTATTAGTCATTATACAGACTTCTAAGAAATGTTTTTTTTTTATCACAACTTATTTTGAAGGAGGATGGAGAGTAGTTTTCCTTATCCTCAAATTCACAGCTTGCACAGGCAACTGAAATGTTGTACATGCGTTTGGACACAATGAACACTACATGTGTAGACAGGTACAGTAATTGCCTTATTTCTATACTGATGGCTAGCAGCTTCTGCTCCCTGTACTGTATAAAAGAATTTGATCAGTAAAACATTTGCCTTTTTAGAATTTCTAAGTTGATTTTTCTTTCTTGCCTTCCCAGAATAATCCTCTGTATAATAATAAAACTCATAATGTAACCTTATACTTTCTAGTACAACTTTCAATATGAAATGATGGCCATGCTGAGGTTTTCTTTAATTTCGTTCATTGTTTACTTGTTTGGTGCTTTGGTATAATTATACTTTTTCCTTTGTAGTTGGGTATGTAAGCTTTTAAAATAGGCTTTATACTAACTATCCCCTGTGCAGAAGCAGAGTCTAATACTGTATACTTATTATGTATTATGTATGTATTTTTGTTTATAGATAGTATCTGCTTCTAAAATAATTAGCTTCTGCATAACTACAGCTTGAAGACTCAGTTTATACCAAAGACCATATTGGATTGTTAGAGGTGTGGTAATTGCATGCCCACTGTCTTCTTTGGGGGGTATACCGCCTTTATCAGCTGGTATTCTTTCTTACCTCTGTCAGTTTCCCAATTCAGATTGGGAGAGGTACTGAACATTTCTCCAGTTACCATGATCTTTCATGTCCATATCTGAACATTATCAGTAACCACTATTCTATGTCAAACCTGTTATCCTGAGTAATTTCAGTGATTGCAATTACAGATCTGTGAGGGACATGCTTTAAGAAAGCGTCTTCTGATTTTTCTTCCAGTCTAATTAATAAAACTAGGAGTTGTGTTGGACATCACATTTATGCCATTTGAAATTCAGGAATATATATTGGGCTCTTACAAATTTCATAGCATTATACTGTATACTAAGGTGATTTCTATCTAGTTAGATGTATTTTTAGGGGAAAAGAGATGTATATTTTGTCTGTGGTGAAAAGGGTATAGTGTGATGAGAGACTACACTTTGGCTTTGCCACTTATAAAATGTTTTATTCCTTTAATAAGGAATTCCTTTAATCTTTTCTTTTGCCTCTGTTACATTGTCAGTGAAATGGGGGAAGATAGTACATTACTTGAAAATTATTGTGAGATTTCAACTGTATATGTATAAGTGTGTGTGTATACATGTACAGACACGCACGTATGTATATATAGTGCCTGGCAGAAAACAGGCACTCACATCATATCTGTTATTCATTTAAAAAGGATAGTTCTATTACAAGGAGTGAAATAGGGGACTGTTATTTTGGGGAGAAGACGAATTATAAGATTTGCAGAGAAAAGGGTAAGTGACAGCAGAAGATACAGCTTTGGTAGGGGGATATGATTTTCATTTAACTCTATAAAGTAGGGTTTTATTTGTCTGACAGATTATGTAAGTTCCTGTTACAAACTGCAACCATTCATTCTTTTCTATCTCCCCCCACCACCTGCCCACTTCTCTCTATAGGTTTATTAATTGGTTTTCCCATCATCTAAGTAACTTCCAGTTCCGCTGGAGCTGGGAAGATTGGTAAGTGGTCGTACGTTTTATCTTTCCTTTCTCTGCTCTCATAATAAAGAAAACTTAATATTTAAAGCTATAACATAAAAACAATCTTCTACACAGTCTGAAATACTTTTGGTATACGTGTGTGTGTGTGTGTGTGTGTGTGTGTGTGTGTGTGTGTGTGTGTAAATGAAATAATTTAGGTACAGGGAAACTCATTGTAGCTAAGTACACTTTAGGTATAAGTGCAGATTATGTGTAAGAACTTATAAAACTACTATTTTCTCATTAGGTCAGATTGTCTTACTCAAGATCCTGAAAGTCCCAAACCAAAGTTTGTAAGGGAAGTTCTGGAAAAATGTATGAGGTAAGTTAGTTCTGTGTGTTTTCTCCTTAGCTTAGTTCTCCTAATTTCTATGGGGGGGATTGTTCTCTTCTTTGTATGTGTGATGTATGTCCTGCATATCATTTTTTACATCCAAGTACCTGCCTCTCTTCCCTTTCAGTTTTTAGCCAAGATATAGACTTAAAAACGAAGCAGCCATGCCACCTGGATTCTGTGGGAATTAGGCCAATGTTTTTTTGTCAGATGTACTTTGAAATAATTTCACATTTCAGGAAAGTTGCCAAAATAGTGCAAAGAACTGTGTATCCTGTTCATTTAGATTCCCTAGTTATTAACACTTCACCACACTTGTTCAGATGTTCACTTTTTTCCCTCTGTATGTATACACCCAATCACATTGGTCTTTTCCTAAACCCTCTGAAAACAAGCTGCAGATGTGATGGCCCATTGTCCTTTAACAGTCCACTGTATCTTTCCTCAAAGCAAAGACACTCCTGAGTGGCCAGCATGCAGCCCTCCAGATTAGGAAACTGGCTGTGGTGCAGGAGTATGGCCACCCAGCCCGCAGATGAAACCTTGCCAGCTGGCATGATCATGTCTTTTCCTTTTCTGGGCCAGTCCTATCCAGGAGCACAAGGGTAGCATTTAGGTGTCATTCTCTTCCCATTCCTCAATTGACCAGTTACTCTTTGCTGTCTTTCGTGTTTTAAAGAATCTAGGCCTTTCTTTCTTGAGTCGCCCCCAGGTGTACTCCTAACCAGACTCAGGACTTAACGTGGTTGATTGTCTTCCTCCCTCGTGCATCGCGTCAGGAGGCCCAGGAGCCCTGCCCCTGGAAATGTTAACCTTGGTCACCTGGTCATGTCCATGTCTGCTAGGCTTCTCCACCTTAAATTCACCATTTTACCCTTTGTAATTGATTAATATTTTGTGGGAGATATCCTGAGATTATACTCCTATCCTATTCTGCATCAAACATCTACTGACAACTGCTACTTTTATCTGCCACCACTATGATGATTGCCAAGTAATGATTCTCTTTTTTCATTTTTTCCCAGCATTTATTAGTTGGCATTCTGTAAGAAAGCACTAGCTATCCTTTTTAGCCCATTTATTTATTTATTCCTGTGTTTATGTATCAGTAGGGACTAATGGATTTCTGTTTCCTTCAGTGAGTTATCTCTTGCTGTCATTATTAATTTTGATGCCTAAATTGTCCCTGATTTGTTTATTGGGGAGTCCCTTGTGCCTCCTGTGTCCTTTTTTTTCCCTCTCTTAACATCCCCCTGCATTCATTAAGCATTTCCTTATTTTTGGCATAAGCTGTCCCAGGCTCAACTTGTGTTTCCTTGCCCCTTCCCTGGAATCATCTATTCACAGAGCCCAGGTTTCTTTTCTTTTTTTTCTTTTGTTTTCAAGATTTTATTTATTTATTTGAGAGGGAGCACGTGTGCATGCTTGCATGCGTGCAGAAGCACGCACAAGAAAGGGGGAGGGGCAGCAGGAGAAGGAGAAGCAGACTCCCCACTGAGCAGGGAGCCCGGCGTGGGGCTCGATCCCAGGACCCTGCGATCATGACCTGAGGCAAAATCAAGAGTCTGACCCTCAACCGACTGAGCCACCCAGGCGCCCCTCACAGAGCCCAAGTTCCTAATAGTGGAGTATGGTATTTAGGGACCAAGATCTGGACACGTGATGTGCTCATTACTCTTGGGATGGACAAAGATAGTGTATACATTTATGCACACAGACACACATATGTAACTTTTCATAGCCACCTAGGTGTGTGTATCCCTCTAACTCTACCTCATTTTTTTCTAGCCTGCCCCTTGCCATGATTTCTAAATACCTTTGCAGGCAGTAGGAAACTTGGCTCCCATTAGCCTTGATATACATTTATTTGCTACAGTATAATCAATCTCCCCATCACGGAGTCTCCTCTGCCCCACCCTACCCCAGTACCACTCCACATCCTTGGTCACCAGGCTTGTAGACCCACCAGCCCACACCTCACTGTGAACCAGTAAGTTTTGAAGAAGGCCTGAGTTTCAGTATGCTGTCATAGACAAAAGCTTAAAGGACTTGTTTCCCCTTTGGCTTCTGGGCTGTCAGCTGAGTCCAGGATGTTAGAGATGGGACTTTCCTGGTACGTTAGAGGTACCAAAGAGGGGAACTGATGAACAGTATTTTCTGAGGCTCTTATTTGTATTGTAGGTTGTCTTATCATCAGCGTATATTAGATATTGTTCCTCCTACCTTCTCAGCTCTATGTCCTGCAAACCCAACCTGCATTTACAAGTACGGAGATGAAAGTAGCAGTAAGTAACACAATATAGTTCATTCCATTGTCTTTTAAAAGTACCAACACGAGTATTCCCTGAAGTCAGTTATTTAAGGTGGAGAAAGTGAACTTTTTCTTTTCTTGGGTTTGTATTTTGTGTTTGAAAGGTGATCTATACTAGTCACTATTATTTTGTTTGCCCTGTCATCATTTTGAAGATTCATGATTTACTTAGTTATTACTGGTTTGTAATTTTTTTCTTAATATTGTTTATAATGTTATACCCATGACATTATTTTAAATATGCTGCTAAGTATAGCAAGTTGAATGTAGAGCCAGAACTTATTAAAATGAGAGTGTATTTGTCATGGCGGTAGAGATTATCTGAATTATCATGTGATACCAGTTCAGGTGTGGGAACACAGGTGCACATAGACTGTATTTTGACCAGCAATATGCCTCTAGGAGTAAATTCTTAAATATGGCTTTCTCACTTTTTGGTTACCTCATGTCTGAGATTATGCTGTGAATCAGAGGGCCCATACTGTGATACGCCATTTTGTGCTTTATGTTTAAGGAAGGTAAGGTGTTGTACATTGGTGATCACTGGTAGAGAGGTGCAGAGGTTTTCCACATTAGTCTTTGCAGATGGCACTGCACATGGCTCCTCCATGGGCCCCCCCTTCATGGTGTGTGGCAGTTCTTACATCTTGAAACGCACTCATCTCCCTTGCCTTCTCCTGCGCCCCTGGTTCTCCACCTCCATCTCACACTACACCTGTTTTCCTTGAAGTAAACTCACTTGGTCCCAATGCCGAGTACATTTGCTATGTCACTATGTCACTTAATCCTTGAGACAACTCAGAGAATTAATGTGTTTATTAGACCAATTTTACAATGAGGAATATCTTCAAAGAGGTGAAGCCAGAGTGAGATGGCTTCCAAGTGGTAGAGCCCCGACTCACGTCCAGCCTTACTAACCAAGCAGCCTCACTCTTCCTGCTGCGCTTTCCTGCAAGGGCAAAGCTTGGTGTGGCAGCACTCGGATGTGCTGAGTCTGGAGCTCTGCCTTATCCTGGCCCAGAGAACCATCAAGTCATCGTCGATAGCAACAATTCAGACTTTCGTTGAACGTTGTTTTCTTTATTCCCATAGAAGCAGCTGAGCCTAACAGTTGTCCCTACTATGTTATTTGTCACTTCTTCCCAAGTAGACCCCTGCTCCAGCCAGGCCACTTCCTTTTTTATTTATTCCGGGCTCATGGTTCTTGGTTTTGCCTTTATTTGTGCCATTAACCTCGGTCTGGAAAGCCCTTTTTCTCACCAGTTCCTGTTCTATCTCCAGGGTCTGGCCCAAGCGCCTCTTCTGTAAATACTAACGTTTAGCAAGCCAGTTTTGTGTTGCTCTGGCTACTTTGTTTGTGACTATCTTGGTTCCCCCACTACAACGTAGACCCTTTAGTGACAGGATTCTCTTTTTCTTCACTTATTTTCTCTTCTACTTTAAAGGAAAAGCACACAGCGCATGTGACCTATTGTAATTGACTTCATTCAAAATGCTTAGCGACTCCTATTCTATGTCAGGATTGTCTTTTTATTTGTTACCCCCTTGCCTTACATTAAAAGATTTGCAGTTGCTCTGGTGATGCCATACAGTATACATTAGTGCAAATTTTATATACTAAGGACTCAACAGATAATAACTAATAGTAAATACATGGGGTCACAGCATATGAGCATCTGGCTTACACAGATTCAAGTGTATGGCCTAAGCAAAAGACAAAAGCAAATCTATCAAATTGGCAGCCCTTTCCCTGTTCAAACTCAAACTTCACCATCCTAGGGAAAAGGAGGAAGAAGGGGCACTGACCAAAATGAAAGAAATACATTGAGTCTCAGCTTTTTAGCTTAATAAAAGCCTAGGGATTTGAGGACTGTCAAAGGACAGTCATAGAAGTTTAAGTTTCTTGGTTATTTAACTATTCACAAGAACAATCTTAAAACTTAAACTTGATCTACCCTCTTCCCCATTCTGTGCTTAGATTCTCTTCCTGGACATTCAGTTGCCCTCTGTTTAGCTGTTGCCTTTAAAAGTAAAGCAACCAATGATGAAATCTTCAGCATTCTGAAAGATGTACCAAATCCTAACCAGGATGATGATGACGGTAAGGGAATTAAGTACTTCTTCAGTGGAACTATGTATAGGCCGGGTTAAAGCATAAATATAAAGCGTAATGTGAGTTCCTCTTAAGTCTCAACGGATGCTCCTAACCAGTGGCCTGTTCAGTGTGTCAATGGTTCCTAAAACCCAGCTACTTTCTCCCTTATGTAAAAAGAGATCCTCACCTCCCTGTGACATAGCTTACATTCACTAAACACAAAGTAAAAATAATGCTGTTACCGTTGAGAGATTTTTAAACATTCCCTGTTTTCACTTTAGAGAGGTTCCTGACTGGGAGGACTTAGTGAATTATAAAGTTGGATTTTTCACCAATTTTTAAACTATTATAATAATAATGTTTAATACATACTGAGTATGTACCACGTAATTCCAACCAAAATCCCTAGGTTTTTCTCTGGACGAGAGTGGGAAAATAGGCAAAATGATTTGTAAGTTTATCTGATCAGTAAATGAACAAGACAAAAAATGAGAGGGACTTGTCTTATCACATATTAAAAGATAGCTTGAAAACTACAGTAATTAAAGCAGTGTGACACTGGCACCAAAAGAGACATGATTTATAAAACAGATGAAAAGTCTGTGACAACTGGGTGATATTTCGGGGGAAAATTTTTTTGTTAGATCTGTACATAAGGACACATGCATAGTAAATTATTTAAAATAAAACATGAATGGCCCTTGGGTTATTTACTACTAGGATTTTGTTTGGATTTTTCTAAGAAATTTGTATTATAGAAAATATATTTAGAAAGCATATGTTGAAATGATGGTTGTAAATTTGGACATTGTCAGACATTTTAAGACTTAGACTTAACTGTTAAGTATTTACTGAGTTATTTTATTAATGTATTATTTTGCCACCATACAGAGAGATATGAACAAGGAAGTTTATGTGGTATTTGTAAAAGAAATGGATCATATAAAAGAATTAGGGAAACAATCCCAAAAAACTAAGAATTAAGATTATGCTTAGTTTTATATTTTGAGTATTTGAAATCAGCAGTGGTCTTTTATTGTTTCATTAGTATTCAAAGAGATGACTGACATGTCTGACTTGCTTGGATGTGAGCATGCCATCCATCTAGCTCCAGGTGATGGACCAAGGAATTGCTATACTTATATTTTCTAGCTGTCTTACTGTGGAATATTTTTCAGATGAAGGATTCAGCTTTAACCCTTTGAAAATAGAGGTCTTCGTACAGACTCTGCTACACTTGGCAGCCAAATCATTCAGCCACTCCTTTAGTGCTCTTGCAAAGTAAGTGCAACAAGAACATGTACTCTGTTTTGAGGGTTTGGCACATTGCTTGGTGTATACCAGTGATACAGTAATTTTTAGCTAAAATTGTTGAACGTGAAGATCTTAATAGTATTGTCCTATATTTTAATACAGTGCTTCTGGTTTGTAGTAGCTAACACCCTATTTGGCTCCTGTCAGTCCATATGGACCGTTTGCCTATATACATGGCAGGTACATTTTTTCATGTGTACTTTTAGAGAAACTAGTGAGAAACGTGGGTCCATAGGACAATCATATATAGTCAAGAAGCTCTCACCCTGTCTAAACATCTTCCTAAAGGAAGGTAAGCAGAAATGAGAGCCAGCTACACTTTGGGGAGTCACCCAAAGGTTGACACCTATAGACAGAGCTTTCTACCACCTCAGACAATGCAAAAGAAGAAAGAGCATATAGATACTCCTGCAGCGGAGCAGAGAAACCAGGTCTCTAATGCAGGGTTCCCACGGAGAGTGCAGTCAGGCTACTACTTCACCTGCGTTCAGAGACCACGCCTTAGCCCTCACCTGTTCTTAGGTAGACAGAAAACTGTGGTCCTAGGCTGATAGTGGTATATTGAAAATCTCTTTTAAGATTTTGTCACAAATTTCATACAGACCATGAATTTTATATCCTTAATGGTTAACATTCAGTTATTTTGCATTTATGTATTACACTGTAAATGGAGTAGCATCAAAAAGGCCTTGAAAAACTTAAAATCCTTAATGAATAAGTTTATCTGTGGTATTTTTACCCCCACTGTCAAAAGGTTTCATGAAGTCTTCAAAACCCTGGCTGAGAGTGATGAAGGAAAGTTACATGTTCTAAGAGTTATGTTTGAGGTCTGGAGGAACCATCCACAGGTAAAAATTTTAATTAGACATGCTGAGGCTCTGTATAGGTATAAAAATAAGGCAATTAATGCCATTGTTTTAAAACATGAAATTTGAGTCTGTCTATAGAATGGTTTTAAATTCTGTAGTTTTTTTAATGCTGTAGAAGTCTTGGTATTTGATTCATTCATTAAAGAGCAGGTGTTATGATCAACACATTTTAAATTTGTAGTAAGAATACTTGTTGCTTGGAAGAGTCTACCACTTGGGTTAGGAAATAGTTATCAAGTCTTCCCAATTTCTACAAACCAGCTTTGAGGCTTTCTCAAACCTCAGTTACTGTTTTCATACTATATGTTTTAAAGAGGCATGAAAGTAATTGTGAATATATTAACACTTTTTTTTATAATGAAACATTCTTAGATTTTTTAATTTAAGGATTCAGCGGAGTTTGTATGTTTTTGTATTCTCCAATATTTTCAAAAAATTTTAGGTGTTACCAACAGTTTTTCTTTTCGCTCCATCTTTACTGGCATTATAGTTCTCTTACTTTCTTATAGTAAGTACCAGAGCCAAACAGAGTGTGGAATAAATCTTAAGACCTAATGATTAAATTAATCCATTCCATAACCACTGAAAATGAATTTCAGACTTTGTATTTTGGTTTTGTAGCTGTGGGATTTTTGTGGCTTCCATGTAAGTGTGATTTACCCTAACAGTTCTTTTCTCATTGTAGATGATTGCTGTACTGGTAGATAAGATGATCCGTACACAGATTGTTGACTGTGCTGCAGTGGCAAATTGGATCTTCTCTTCAGAACTGTCTCGAGACTTTACTAGGTAAGTGTGGATTAATTTACAAAGTTTGTATTCTCTAAGAATCTGTTTATATTTGGTCTCATGCATGAGCTCCAAATTCTGGTTCAGACATCGTTAATATACCAATGGTCTGATCTGGTAGAACTGGACTTGGCAAAAGATTCCTGGGCAATGCAAATACACAGCCAGGCAGTTTTGCAGCACCTCTTAAGGACACACATGTAAACTGAATCAGGACCCAGCCAGAGAAGTAGAATTGCTGATAAAGGATCCAGACTTGGGAGAGAAGATCAGGCTGTATGTCAGGGTCTGAACTAGACAGTGGGACGCAGGGAAGAGTCCAGCTCAACTGGGGACCTGGAATGCATAGCAGGAGTTAGGAGAAACCAAAGTCACAGTAGATTAAGTATACATCATGGAGGGATTGAGGAAAAGTTTGGTGGACATCTGAGTGCCCATGGGGAAGGGAGGTGTCTCACGTCAGTGACGAGAAACCTAGATTGAATGCAGGAGATTCATTCTAGACCCATTTCCCCTACAGGAAAAGACTTTTCATTAAGCTTGGTTCTTACTCATGAAGTGAGTCCACAGGTTTTTTAACTGATTGGGACTGGAACAGTAGGAGTTGATTCAAAACAGGCAATAAAGGAATATTGCTTATAAGGATATAAAAATCCATCACAGCCTTTATCCTCTTCATTGTATTTGGTATTGCAGAGGACACTGGTCTGAAATGAACTGAATCCTTAGGGTGGAAGGGTATGATCTAAAGTTATATCAGCCAGATTGGCATTCATAAATGAAGGCAACGACATTTCTCAGATTTGCAAACTCTCAGAAAATTGACCACTGAGGTTATTTGGTAGCCATTATCCTGAGTGACTTAATGTTTGCAACTCATTTCAGCCTCACCCCCACACTATGGAGTGGGTTACATTATCTATATTTTACAAAACAGGAAAGTGTTGCAGAGTGCTTAAGTAGCTTGTCCAAAGTCACAACTAAGTACAGAGTCAGAATTCAAACACAGGCATTCTTGAACGGATAAAGGGCTCAAAAGCTCCATCTGTTCTTGAACCCCAAGCTCAAGTATTCCTAACTCTGCAAAGCCTTCCCTGACCACCCATTCCGGAGCTGAAGTATTCTGCTCTTATGCCCTGTCCACTAATGCTCTAGACTTTAAGTTTGATGACTAAGCTGTTTTATTATCTTCCACTGAAACTGCCATCATCCAAGTCAAAATGTATAGAGGGAAGTCCTCTTCTGCACTGTATCTTGGGGTTAGGAAGAACTAACTAGTTTGTAGATGGACATAGTTAAGACGCTGCTTCAAAAAATAAACCATTTATGCAACAAACTTTTTAAAGCACCTACAAGGTGATCCTGCTTGAGCAATTTGCTGATAAAGAAGCAGACATATATTTATCTCATTCTAAAAGCCCAGCAGTTGATAGCTATTGTGAACTAGTAAGTTCCTTAAATGTTCCAGAGAAATGGCTGAATGTATGCTATAGTTAAGTAGCATAAAGGATGTGAAATGAGCCTCAGATTCGGTTTCCATTTTGAGACAACTCCAATACAAAATGTTTAAATTTAAAAGATAGGGCACCTGGGTGGCTCAGATGGTTAAGCGTCTGCCTTTGGCTCAGGTCATGTGGGATCGAGCCCCACATCAGGGTCCCTGCTCAGCGGGAAGCCTGCTTCTCCTGCTCCCTCTCCCAGTCTCCCTGCTTGTGTTCCCTCTCTTGCTGTGTCTTTCTCTGTCAAATAAATAAAATCTTTAAAAATAAATAAAACTTAGAAGAGAGAAAATGTATTTTTGTTCCTAATGTACATATTTTTTTTCTGGTTTGCCATTTCACTTCATTGAGTTATATACACATACCTTTTATGCATGTCTAGAAGGGGATGGAAATAAAAATGACAAGGACCCAGTACTGCCTTCCAGGAAGCTCACCTGAGTCTAATAGGTAGAGACAGATGTTTGCACAATTTATAATACAAAAAGAATTTTAAGTGTTGCTGGAGAAATAGGACTAATTCTGCCTACTGAACAGCGGAAGACCTTCAGCATGAGTAGGTTATAAAAGTTGAGAGATCTTATTTTCTGTAAGTGTACTTGAACATACAGTAACTAAATGCTGTGTTACTTTAAGATTATTTGTTTGGGAAATCTTGCACTCCACAATTCGTAAGATGAACAAACACGTTCTCAAAATCCAGAAAGAGCTGGAAGAAGCAAAAGAAAAACTCGCAAGGCAACACAAACGGGTAAGTGTTAATGTTGATTCGTAAATGGTCAAAGAAAGTATGCCAGAAACTCTTAAAAATATTCAGAGTTCATTACCTTGATAGGAACATCTTTTTTCTGAGGCCAAATTATGCAGACTGTTGTAGAAGTAGAGGGAGAGGAAGGACCTGGGGGTGTGTTGCTCCCTGCTGCTACACTGTGTGATGAACCTGGAAAGAAGCCACAAACCAGGCTTTTCCATAGTTCTCTCTGGATCCACTTCATGTTTGCTCTTCCCAAAAGGGAAAGCAGAGAAGGAAAGAGGACACTTGTATTTCTGTAATAACAGTTTCTGGTGCACGAGGGGGGACAGGGAGAAGACTGTGTACCACTTTCCCCATACTGTGGGGAGGGATGGGCGGTCCTTCCCTGGTTTACAGAATACTTCTCCTGTCACTGAGTATGGTTAGCCATTTTGGGGGGAAGCAGTGAGCTGCATTCCACAATTTTACATAATAGTACTCCTAGTATTCTTCAGGACAGGATTTTCCAGTGTTGTGCATATTTGCCAGAGTAGGTGGAAACAAATTTAATGACTTACATGAACCTACAGCAGGTTCAAGTGCTAGTCTCCATAAAGACATACATACATATGGTATATAAACACACATTTACAAACTTTAAAATACTGCAAGGTAAATGGTGTCATCCCCATTTTATACATGTCCAAATTGAGGCTCAGAGAACTTAAATAACTTGCTCAAGCTTACATGGTTAAGTGACAGAGCTTAGGATCTGACCCAGGCCTGTCAGATTCCGGGGACTTTCCTTCATGCCATACCGTTCTCTAGATAGGTGGTGTCCAACACAGTAACTGCTAGCCGCATATAATTGTAAGTGAATTAAAATGAAATACAATTTAGAATTCAGTTCTTTAGTCACACGAATCCCATTTCAAGTGCTCAACAGTCATGTGTGGCTAGTGGCTACCGTGATGGGCAGCACAGAGTGATACAACATTTCCCTCATCACAGAAGGGTCTACCAGGCAGTAGTATTTAGAACCTAGCCTTAGTGTGCTGTTAGGAAAAAACCGGCATCTACCCAGTTGCCTCCAACAGAATAAGGCAGACCCCATAACAGGTGCTACGTTAGAGATAAAAGCAGAATTCTGTAAAAACAGAGAGGGGGTTCTGATAATTTTGCATCAAGGGTAGAAGGCGGCCATCACAGATGGGGCCTTAACAACAGTGTGTTATCTTAGCCAAAAGGCTCCCGAGAATCTAACCCTGTACTTCCCTAAGCAGTGGTTCGGTGTTCACCAGTTCAGGGTTCACAGCAAACGCATAAACATAATGATGGTAAATAACAAGAATCTACTGTACATTTTCCATGGAGCTCAAAGCTGCTTTCATTTTGAATGGAGGAAAAATGTGACACACACTTCCTCCCTGAATGGACTATCTCATAAAAGGTGTTAACTCACTTCTGCTGGGAATGCAGACATCCCCACCCGCTGTTACCCAAGACAGGTGCCACAACATTTCCCCGGCCTGGATAAGTGCCCACAGGGCTGGTGGGGGTATGTGTGCACGGAGGGTGGCGGACTACTTCCACCTTAGAATACAAGTCTCCAAGCGGCATTTGACCAGACACAGGAACATCCTACCCCTTACTTGATGGGGTTTAATACACTGGCATTCTAATGGCATTTTCCTTTTGTTCTGCGCGTCCTGCAGCGAAGTGACGATGATGACAGAAGCAGTGACAGGAAAGATGGGGCTCTGGAGGAGCAAATAGAAAGATTGCAAGAAAAAGTGGAATCTGCTCAGAGTGAACAGAAGAACCTCTTCCTTGTCATATTCCAGGTATCTTGTCTTGGGACACTGATAGGTAAAAAAAATGTTTGGAAAATGGGATTTTTAATCATAATACATAATCATCTATAAAAATTTAAAAGACAAAAATTTACAAAGGAAGTAAAAGTTTTCTACTTGGAGGTAACCCATGTCTGTGGTGTTTAGTGTTCTTACAGGACCGTCGCTCCGGGCTTTAACAGAATGTGTGAGGGTACTTTTAAGTACCTCTCTCATATTTAGTTACTCCCAATTGTTGATCATTTATTTTCCCTTCTGATGAAATAGATGATCATTTTATACATGCATTTCTGATTATGTCCTTAAAAATAGATGCTGAGAAAAATGACAAGCATAGTAATCTAGATATTAAAGGTGTTCATGTACTGAAAAAAGGATGTACTAACATTAGCACTGGTCTGCCTTTCTAGACTGACAGTATTTATTAACTTAGGAAAGTTGGTAATACATACCACAAAGACCAAGTACAACAGGAATGCCTTTGAGGTCTCTTGGTCGAAAATGTGATTGTTTTCTGAAGTATAAGAATTCTCCCTGTAACACTGCTTTAACTTTGTACCCCCTTTCCAGCGTTTTATCATGATCTTGACCGAGCACTTAGTACGATGTGAGACTGATGGGACCAGCGTATTAACCCCATGGTATAAGAACTGTATAGAGAGGCTCCAGCAGATCTTCTTACAGGTTTGTGGGAAACTGCTTAGATAATAAACATCACTATTCTCAGGCACAAGGATTTTGCATTTTAAAAAAGGGTCAGATTTGTCAGGTTTTGTAGTACCTATAAGGCCCTTTTTATGTCCATTTGCTCCTACTGTGGCTTATCAGCATATTTAGGCTTAAATGACTCCTCTACCATCCAGATTCCTAATTGCTGTTCGCTAGGCCTACAGGGGCCTCAGTATGTGCAAGTCATACAGGCACACATAGAAGAGATTGGCATTTTCTGTCACTTTTCACCCCCGCCACATAGCCTCAACAGGTCGGATTTTCAGTGAGACAGATGAGCTGTTTATTTTTAACAGACAAAATGAAGTTTGGGTTTCTTATTTTGTGGAGTAGTTACTAGAGAATTAGCCAGTCATCTGTTATCTCTTTGTAAAAGAAAATAATTTTAAATGCTCTAACCGGTAAAACGAAAAAGGGAAAGTAGTGCCAAGTATCTTTACTCATGTCTCAGCAACCATAGTTTTCATCCGCTTTCCTGGGTGGTTTTTCATCTTGGGCCAGTCCCTGTCTGGGCTACTTTTGTCTTGGTCCATAGGGACCCAGCCGCCCCGCCTGCAGCCGCCACCGCTCTCAAGCATGAATTACGTTTACATTCAAATCCAGTTCTGGCCAGTTGGTTTCTAAGTTATTGAACATCCTACCTGCTTTATTTCCGACTACATTTTCTTAACGTTAAGGCTTTTCAGGAGCCCATTCTTCCTCTCAAGCATAACCACTTTTTTCCTCCTACCCCTTCCCACCATTCCACAACGTGGGCAGGCTGCTGAGGGAAGTGTTCCGCAAGATTGCTCAAGTGGTCTTTTTCCTGACCTAAGCCTCCCCTTTTCTGTGTCCACAGCATCACCAAATAATCCAGCAGTACATGGTGACCCTGGAGAACCTGCTCTTCACTGCTGAGTTAGATCCTCATATCCTGGCTGTGTTCCAGCAGTTCTGTGCCCTACAGGCCTGAGGGTCCTTTTATTCCCCCGTCAAGATTTTTTAAAAATAGCTCAAAATAATTTGTCTTATTTTTTTGATGGTTTGAATGCTTGCTTTCTTGTAGCATCCTTTCACTTACTAAAGGGGGAGGGGGAGGAGGACAGTGAAGAATAAAGCATTGATTACCTTTAATTGCCCGCACAGAGCAGAAATTCCCGACTGACAATGTGACGATGACCATAGGATGTGTTATATATGTGACAGATACAACTTTTCTGGCATTTTTTCCTCCTTAAGGCACAAAAGTGATTTGAGGTATGTGAACACTAGAGGTCCAGCTTACAAAGTAGTATATAGAACCAGTGGGTTTACTATCAAGTAGCATAGCTTCTCCCAGCTCATGGATAACCTAATATGGCTGAAATAAAACTAAAAATGTTTTTTAAACTTTGGTATTTCATGATTTATCATCTCAGTCTACTTGAAAATCAGTGGTTTCTTATTGAACGTCTACTTCCCTCATTTGGAATTCTCTCTCCAAAGTATCTTAATATTTTAAGACATTACTTATTAATGTTATTCAGAGTAGCACTACCCAAATTCTTTACAGTTATATTCTAATTTAAACCACAATCTCCGGGGGTGAAACAGAGCCAGCCAGCGTTCTGAAGTCTCCCCCAGTGCTGTCCATTGGGTGGCAGCTGTGGGAACCTGAGAGCTATCTAGTCATCTCCTCTAGTCTCAGAGACAGATTTGTCCAAGGCCCACTAGTGAGGTACATGGTAAAGTGGAAATAGAAGTACCTAGATTGGCTAAAACTGTACTTGGAATTAGATATAGGTTTGGGTTTTGTTTCTACAGAACTTGGTCCAAGTAATTACTAATTCTTGAGCTTGTTTCCTATACAGTCTTAAAGCTTAACTGAGGTAAGCATGCACATAAAATAAGCATAAGGGATTATCTGACATTGCAAACTGTAAGCATTTTAAGACTTCACTAAACCTTAGGAAAAATTTTTATCAACAACCCCACAACTGCTAAGTAGTATTCCTGTGCCTGTGTACAACACAGGTATTTTTAACTTATTACATCATAAATTTAGAATGCATTAATATTTTTCATATTGTTACCCAGTCTCTTTTGTTTACCCTGCATTTAGTGGCTACAGAATATAGTCTACTCAAGAGATAGGAATTCCTAGGATTTTTAAATACCATACCATTTAAAACAATTATTCACAGAATTAAGGGTGCATGGCAAGTTACTAGCAGGAAAGGGACTAACACCCAGGTTCTTGTCTAAATATTCTTTTGGTTATGCTATTCCTCCTTCCCACAAACAGTAGTCAGTTAGACATGGCTCCTGTCCTCAAGAAGCCAAAACGATAACCATTTAAGGCTCTGGTAACTGACCCTATACTGCCCTGTAGCCCTCCCTATCCCAGTGTACTGCAGTTTGACTGGTTATACCTGCTTGATCCCAAGTCTAGAGGAATTTTTCTCTTGGAGCCTCTCTTCATGTGTAATATTGCTTCTAACAAGAATTCACTGATGTGACCCTGCTCTGTACAGTTTGGCAGCTAAGTTTATAAAAAAAAAAAACTAGAAGTTGAATTTCAAAAAGTATTAAGAGCAAAAACATTCAGTAGCTGCTTTCCCCCCTAAAGCAGCTAATACAAAAGAATGGCATGTCACTACCGTATCTGCAAAAAAATCAACGTTAAATATTCTATCAGTGCCATTTAACATTTCCTTTGTCAAAGTGAACGAACATATGCTTTGTTTTCCTTGATTCTAAATCTCCCTTCCAGGAATAATTCAGGCAGTGGTTCATATGAAAATAAGTTTGCTTGCTCTTCCTGGAAAGTATTTAGTAATTTGTTGTATAATTTACTAATCTGTAATTATACCTGAAAATGAGGAAAGAACTTGCCAACCTGGGTAGAATACATTGGGCTGTCAGTGTTCTCTGGATACTGGGGTCATCTTCAAGTGATGAAAGAGTGAAGAGAAGCATACGTGAAACTAGACAAATCTAGAACTATACTGTCCTGATTAGAATACGTGCTCATGAACAAGTGGCTACTCTGTGCCACATGCCAGATTCACCCTATTTAATCCTCCCAACCATCCTCTGAGAGATGATTGTGCCCACCCAGCAGATAAAAAGAGGCCCATGGAGTAACCTGCCCAAGGCCCACAGCTAAAAAGTGGAATTTGAACCTAGGGCCATGGGGCGCAACGGCTCTTTATGGCCCACGCAGTTAATATCGTTGTGAGCTGCCTAGACCCCTTGTTGCTCTGTTGACATCAAGCTGGAAGCTTTTCTGGGGTCCCAGGAAGGTCTTGCTACCCGTTCTGAATAAATTTTTACTAAATCAGTAATTAGCATGCCACGTTAAAAAAAAAAAAAATCAACACTTGACTAATATACTAAACATTTCTATGTTGAATTCTTAGAGAACAATTAGTAATTACAGTCTCAAGTCTATTTGAGTTGGACTAGTTTGGACTTGCCTTTCTTCAAGCATAATCTCCAGGACAGCTGATCTACAAAGGAAGATGAAAACATATAAACTTCCTATTCTCTTTGTAGCAACCGGACTAAAAAAGCCATGTCAAAGAACAACTTGAAAATATCCAGTTTATCTTAACTTGAACAGGTTTTGTTAAAAAAAAAAAAAAAAATGCACAGACCCTGTAGTCAAGCACAAATCCTCCTACTAGCTCCAACTACCTTGTGATCTTTCTGGCAAGATGGGCAAAACTGACTAGCTAAACTTGATCCAGATGCCTGGGGTGATGTCGGGTTGTAGGTTATCACATCCTTTAAAAGTGCTAAGTAATCACAGAAGTTCTCCTCCCTCCCAGGATTAAATGAGAATACCTGTAAGCCATTTCGCATCACACCTGCCTGATCCACCGTAAGTGCTCTGTGAAATGTTAACAAGTTAGGATAAACTTAGTACCTTTTTGATCAATAAGACAATATGGCTGTTTTTCCACTTTAATCCATATTTGAAAAGGGCTATCTAGACACGGACCTTAGGGCCTATGGTAGTAAACTGTAAGGATACAGAAAACATGATCAGACTGCCACGACTCAATTCCTGGTGTCCAGTCAGGCCTTGTCCAACAGCAGCTCTCCACTCCCTCACGTGGAGACAGCATCTAGAAGACCCGGCTAGCCTCCGGGGTGCAGGATCTACTACTGTCCCTTGTTTGCTGGGAGAAGAATCCGCTTCAGCTGTTTCTGCCCTTACTAAAAGCTCTTCCTCCTATTCCAATCTAGGGTTTGGTTTGGTTTATTTCTCAGTTTTAGCTCTAACCTAACTTTTGAACCTATTCCACCCCTCAGCTCCCATCCCTGTTGTAGAGAAAAGCAATCCCAGACCCAGTATTTTGCCCACAACCAGACCTGCTGGACTCTAACTGAAACTTGCTCTTAAGCTGTAACATACACATTTCTTCCTGAAGCATTATTTACACAAGTGTTCATTCACCTGTGAATACTTGACACTTAACTAGTCACATCTTCTCATATGTCAGCTCATGGCCACACACAGTACAAGTCTTCCGATACATGTCATCCTCCAGGTTTTCTTCTGGTCCATACTCATGCTGATGAGCAACTGTTTCCCTTCTCCACACGCTGCTTCTTACTGCTCGCCGTAATTCTAAGAAATAAGGAAAAGCCAGCCTTTCAGTGATGCTATTCAGCTGAATCCCAAAATCCATCAAGCTTGCTTGTGTGTGTGTAAACCAAATATGGTTTACATTAATTTTATAACAAATCAAAATTGATTCTAGAACCTTGGCCAGCTTGGCCTATAAAATTACTCGTTGGAGCTGCGTGAAATGGGATAGATACACAGAAATGGGGTAAGTGGGTTAAGAGGGAGGGACAGTAAAACAAAAAAATTCAGAAGATGAGTAAAAGAGTTTAAAAAATGGGATTTGTTCAAGCAGCTGAGAAAAATGGTGCCACAGCAGGAAAGGGGAGTCAGCCAGGATAACTCAGGACGAGATGCATTTCAAAGTTCTGTACATTAGAGGCCACTTCTGTAAGAGGCAGGCCAAGCTTTGCTTGCAAGAGAACTAGAAAGCCAAGAAGTCGGCTACTATGCTGGGGTTTCATCTTAGAGAAACTGCTTGTGCACCTGACCTGAAGTCTGTTCAGTTCCTTATCTTACAAAATGAGAGCAATATTTTAGGAGAGGGATTGCCAATTATTGCAAAGCACAATCTAAATCTAAGAATCAAAAGCAAGTAAGAGCTGAAAAGAACCACAGTTTTTATTTTACTACTTTATTTTGCAGGTAGGAAAATGGAACAAAAATAGCTTGTGACCGCAGGTCAGTAATTCCAGAGTTTAGAACTTTTTCCACTGTATCATGTTAAAATGTCATTTAAAAAAAAAAAACTGTTGGATGCTTTGAAAAGCAACTAAGCCAATCACATTTTAAAAGTTCACACTGCATTACCTGAAGAAACCAAATGCTTAGTATTAACTGGAAATTAATGAGCTAATAACTTCTCCGTTTCCAGTTTGATGAATCAAAAACACTAATTTTTTTTTTCTGACCAGTGATCCATCAAGCCCAGCTCTGACAGCACACTACCTAAGGAAGAGTATGTTACATAATCTCAACCATAAAAATCACTATACACCAAGTGATCACACATTTTCTTTAATCCTCTTTAGATTTGTAAGTAGTATCAAAATACTTGAATCTTTGTATTTCAGCCTTTATTGTATCTTAAGGATACGCAGATGTAGCGCTATGTATCAGGCACTGTTCTAAGCACTTTATAAACACATTTTATCCTCACAACCCTTTAAGTACAACTACCATCCCACTTTTTTTTTTTAAGTTTTTTTTTTTTTTTAAAGATTTTATTTGACAGAGAGAGAGACACAGCAAGAGAAGGAACACAGGCAGGGGGAGTGGGAGAGGGAGAAGGGTTCCCATGGAGCACGGAGCCCGATGCAGGGCTCCATCCCAGGACCCTGGGATCATGACCTGAGCCGAAGGCAGACGCTTCAGGACTGAGCCACCCAGGTGCCCCTACCATCCCACTTTTAACAGATGAGAAAACCAAGGCCCAAAGAAGTTAATACGTTGTGCCTAAGATAAAACTGCTAGTTGATGCCAACGGCATGGTCTATCTCAGGTTCCTGTTAACCACAAAGGCTTGTGCTGCCTTTTCCCACCTGCAGTATGAGAAGCACTGGGTGTCAGACCACTATTTTCAGGCTTCAATGCATGCACCTCTAGACAGTTTCCAAACTAGGGGGAAAATCGTGTTCATCCAAACAATAATCTTTATTCCTATATTCTGTCACATTCTGAAGGCAGCAATTTTTTCTAGACATACGTGGAATGTCCTATTTTTTTTATTTTAACCTTAGGGTATTTTCTAAATAAAAAATGAAGTCACGTGCTGACTAGCACAAATGCCTCAGGGTTTCGGCCAATGACAAGAAGAGGTCTCCTGTTTGAGTTCCAATACCTCCCTTCCGAATTTGTTCTGATATAAAGTACGCTAGCCACTTTTCCTTTACCACTCCACTGAGAAAATGCTCTCAAAATCTGACTGCATCCCGGTCACTGCTAAGCTAACCTCTAACTTGAGCATTATGTGAACTCAGGAAAAGAGAGAAGAAAACTATTTGCTTAACACTAGAATACTGACAACAAAATCTAGTTTACTAGCCATAATTGAATATAAGGTGTTTACTGACTTTTATGGCTTTTTCTTCCCAACCTTCAGCTAGTTTATCAAGAATAAGGACAAAGCCATATCTTTTAGTATTTACTAGACACTCCTGGAAAAACTTGTGCTAGAAAATAAGGAAGTACTAAAATAGTGGTATGCTTATCATTTTCTTGCCTTCTTTCCCTTCCTGAACAATCTAGTCCTAAAGCCAGTAAGTGGAGCAAGTAAAGCAGGCATCTGTGGTAGGATGGAGGGAGCCCAAGAAAAGGAAGGAGCATCTCCCTGTGGTGGAGGCTGCTAGCAACAGTGATGGGAAATTACATACAGAGGCGTCAAGTAACTACATTAAGGATAATGTGAATCAGATTTCTCACTGTCAGAGAAGGGAGTTACGAGAATGAACCCTAAAATCCTGGATTAGAATTGGGTATATGAGTGTGAACTCAAGGTATTAATTTATAACATATGGGGCAGACATAAAAATACATATACATGTTATTGTGCTAAAAAGCAGAAGTCCTCAACAACAAAGACATGGCAAAATGACAGAGGAGCTAGCTTAAAGAAGATTCCTTTTAGCTCAAATCTCAATCTGAACACCAAAATCAGGACAGAAATGAACCAAAAGCCATGGAGAACAGGGATTCATGAATCCATACCAATAATAAATGGCAGAAAGGATGCTGCAGAATGCAGACTTCTAACTGACTAAACATGGAGAGAGCACTGAAAAAAACCATTTTTGCAAAAAGTATACTAAAGACTGGTTCAGGCAAGAACCATCTGTGACTGAGTGCTAAATCGGGGGAAGTGTTTAAGAGAAACAGGATATTTGGTTGGCTATAACTTTTTTTTTTTTTTGCCTATGAAATAAAAAGTTTTAACATCATCGTTGAAGGCAGACGGACGTAGGTCTCCAGATACAATGCCCTAAGAAACAGGTCATTTATGTACCATCTCCAGCCTGAAATGCGTAACGTGAATCTAACCATTGGGAAGCCTCTGAAAAGCCCCAAATGAAAAACATTTCTAAAAGCAAGATGGGGAGGGGAACAGACTTCTTCAAAAAATGTCAATGTCAAAAGAGAGAGAGGCTCTGGAAATATTCCAGAATGAAGAAATTTAGAAAAACTTGGTACTTCAAGCTAATGCCTGATCCTAGACTGGATCCTGAGCTATAATGAAAAACCACACAGGACATCATTGGGCAAACTAACAGAACTAGACTCTGGGTGACAGAGGAGATAAAAATCTCACGACTACACTCTGGTCCTGCACAAGGAGACTGCTGTTCCCGGGAAGCATGTGCTGCAGCGCTGGGTGAGAGTGACATGCGCAACCTCCTCTCCACGTGCAGAATACAAATGACACAGATGGCATCACGCTAACAGATCACTCTGGAGAGAGGATACAACCCGTGTCCTTTATACTAATCTCTGCAATCTTACTGAACTTTTTTAACTGATTTCCAAATAAAAACTTGAAAAGTCAGGAGTTAGCTTGAAGGGGCCAAATTAGAGACCATTTGAGCCTCAAAATGAGTAAGAGGAATGGACTATAACACTGATTTGAGAAGAATCCATGAATCCAACTAATACTAAAAAAATTCTTCCCAAAGGAAGCCAAATAAATACAGAAAAAACAAATAGAAAATCACCATTTATATCCAGCCTAGTAACAACAGACTGGGGCAAGAATCATGTCATGTGCTAAAACCCAGGAGTGAGACTTAAGGAAGGAGATGCTCACACAGTACCCGAGTTCAGCCCACAGATTTCCTCCTAATTACAAAGGGGAAAGGGCACCTGGACAACGGGCAAATCTAGCAGACACCGTGCCAACCACACTAGCAAACGGAGGATCCCTTTCTTAGCTGACAGCATGTGTCTCCTAACGTGACACACGTGGACACATCACCAGGGAAGGACTCCTACCAAGATGCCCACTATATAATTGTGCGAAAATAAGCTGCTAATAAACCTAAATGAGGACATTCTGCAAAACAGGTGGCAGTCTCCAAAAACATCAATAGTCCTAAAAACAAAACAAAACTGGCTGAGGACCTGAAAGAGGGCAGATATGCATCAACCTTGACTGGCCCTTGGATCCAACAACCAAAAAGCTGTGAAGGACATCAAAACGACTGAATGTCTAAGACATACTAGACAACATTATTAATTTTACTGAGTATGACACTGTTTTTCCAGTTACACAGAATGTCACTGTTTACAGGAGATAACATCCTGAAATATTAAGAATCACAATGTCCTCAAGCAGCTCTTAAATGGGTCAGCAATGTGTGTGTGTGTGTGTGTGTAAACAAATGTGGCAAAATGTCAACATCTGGTGAAATGAATTTTTTAAATAAAGATTAATACATCTTTTACATTACTTCATTTAAGCAACTTAAAACTTTGGAAAGTAGAGGTCACCACCTACTGCTGAGTGAGAAGAGGAAGGCAGAAAGGGCAGAGCCTTGAAGGGTGGCAGAGCCTCGCCGCTAGCCATGGGGACAGGAGGAGGGGCCATGCCAGGCAGCACTGAAAGCCTAGCTGAGCTGGAGAACAAAACAGCAGGTTACCGGGTTACAATCTCCTAGTCCTGCAGGCCTAGAATTTCACAGCACAGAAAGCAGTGGACTACCTCTCTGGAAAATATATAAAAATGTTCACGGTAACCAGTCTTGCTATGGATATCTTCAGATAGATACTCTTTTTACCCAAAGAAGTCTTCCCTTAAATCCTTGTTTCAATGAAAAATTTGGTTTATGCCACTCTGAAACTTGTATTTTATTTGCCCTAATATCCTACTTTTGTAAAAGTTTGTATTCAAAGAAGCCCAATGCTATTTAGGAGGTAAACTCAAGAGAACTAGCTGAGGGAGACAAAATATTTCTGAGTACTTGATGGAAGGGCAGGAAGTTGCATAGGGGGCTTCTTGTTAACTAGAGGAAAAGTCACAAGGAAATATCAACATGAAGCTTTGATCTTATCTTGTCCTCCAAACACTGAAGCAGAGGAACATGGAATTGTGTCCTTCAAACTCTTGAGAGAAGCCCAAAAACGGTCATAAATAGAACCACAGGCCAGAATATAAAATGTCCGCACACTTAGTAGGAGCCCCCAAGTGGGCTTTTCTTACCCACCTCTTTTGAGGGGAAGAGTACATAGTAACAAACAATGAAGAATAATTTTCCATTTTTTAGAAGGCTTACCTCTGTCAGTACTAAGTAAGAGAACACAGAGTATAACTTTAAAGAAAAGCCTCATCTCCACCTTATTTGTGGAGAGGCAGGCAAGCCCAAAACGTTCTGTGTATTTGCACCAAAGGAGAGTTCTCATCCAGTATCAAAGGCGACACGTAGTGCATTTGCTGAAATCCAGTTAAACTGAGCAGCAGTGATGCCCTCGTTTCTACTTCTGCCTTCTTGGATCTAAGAGATCTATAACAATTTGAATTTGCTGACAATTCTTGTCTTTTACTTTGCCTATATTTATCAATACCTTATACTATTTATACTTAAATTTCTTCGTCGTAAAACCAATTCTTTCCCAAACTGCTAAGTAGATCACATTCTCAAAGCAGGTAAATAATCTCTTACCTTTCCATAAAGAAGTAAGCTTTGCGTCAGCTTCTTTGTGGATCAAAATCAGAAGACCAAGAGGAACCAGGTTCCAATTTCTTTTCAACTAAAAAACTTTTAGACTTGCTTTTATTCCTCTCTGTTCTGAGCAAACTGCACGGTAAGCTCCTCGTTTCTAATCTCTACATTGTCTACTCCACTCTCAGCCCTTTGTGGCCTAGTCAGGAGAACTGGAACATGTTCACCGACCTCTGAAGTAAGCCAATGAGAAGGAGCCATAATTAAACAGAGTACCACACCAACCTCTGCACAGGAAAACTCAAGACAATGGAGTAATGCTTTTAAGAGCATGCTCAGGTTTTCATATGCAAAGGAAACTGGAAAACACTCTTAGATTTGGAGAGACTAGGAAAACATACCACTCAGAAAAATTTCCTCAAAAAGACAGGCTTCATCCCAACAAGAATGGAACTGAATTAAAGAAACCAATCTTAAGGGTCCATGAAAAAATTCAGGGCAAATTCAAACTCTTCAACGAAGAGGGAAATCCACAGTTTATCTGGTGATTAATAGCAATTTAATACAGTAAAAAAAAAAAGCCAATTATATTTGAGTTTATGTTTCTATAAAATACCTATAAAAATTATATAAATCTTAGAAGAACTGTTCTCTGCATACTAATATTTGATCTATAGGATCAAATTTTTATAATTTGATTTTTTATAGAAAAAAGTGTAAAACAGATGCTATAATCTTTTGCTGTTATAGTCAAATTATAGTAACTTAGCCACCTTTAGATGACATCTTGACCAAACTACAGAGACAGTATCTAAATAAAAATTACAGACAGCCCCCCCTTTTTAAAGTATTTCATCACTTTGGGCGCCTCGGTGGCTCAGTTGGTTAAGCGACTGCCTTCAGCTCAGGTCATGATCCTGGAGATCGAGTCCCGCATTGGGCTCCCTGCTCGGCAGGGAGTCTGCTTCTCCCTCTGACCCTCCCCCCCATCATGTGCTTTCTCTCTCTCTCATTCTCTCTCAAATAAATAAAATCTTTTAAAAAAATAAAAATAAATAAATAAAAGTATTTCATCACTTTGCAGGTCTAAGTTTCTAATTCCTTTATCCATATACTATAGTCTGCACCAAAATACCCAAAACACCATCAGGAAAGTGGCTTCGAGGGGCAGCAGAGAGGGAAGAGTAGAGGCGATTCAGGTAGCTGGAGTTACCAACAAGCCCAGGCTGGTCTGTAATGAGTCTGTAACTCTGCCTTTCTCTCTCAGGCCCAGTAAGAAGCTTCTGTTACTTTCCCCCTCCAGGCTCTCCTTGATGCTGGAAGAAGGAAGGGCTGGGGTAAAATGTGAGGTGGAACATAATCTAATAAAAGATTAAAGGAAAGGACCAAATTGAAAGAAGTCTTTCCAAAGCCTCTCAGTTGGTCCTTGCTGGTGTTTCCAGTGACCTGGTACAGCAGTGGCTCATGTGGGGAAGATTCTTCAGTGAAATGCTTCTACATGGCACAGTTTGCCACAGGAAACCTAACCAAGCCAGAGAAGTGTGCTTACCCCCCAATCCAGGAGCTGATCTCTTAAGTCACTATAATTTATATAAAGACATATATAAGGATGTTTATGAGGTTTTGATAAACTTCGTAAGTGTCCAACAGTGCTTCTATTTTTATAAGAAATATTTTTAAAGAGTCTGTGTGTGGAAAAGAACTAGAAAAACAGACATTAAAACATCACTATTGATGGTCTCTGGGCGGGAGACTACTACAAGTTCTTTGCAGTTTCCCAACTTTTTTGCACTGCACACAAATCAATCTTGTACTGAGAAGGAAAAAAGATCCTCACAAGAAGAAACAAGGCAGGCTAACAATCAATTTTTGTTACTGTTGTATTATTTAACACATCCGAGCTATCTTCCAAAACCTCTTCTAAATGCTAAACACAAAAGCAAATTTATTAATTAAGGCTAAGACACTCATTTTAAATGGATGTATACAAACCCTGTAAACACATAAAACACATGCTACCCGGATGCACCATACACCACACCAGGACTCTACACCCGCTGCAGGAAGCACATTTATGCCCACCGTGCTGGACTCTAGGGATTCAGTGGTCCAGCGCAGAGTGCTCCCACTGCTCCGACAGCAGCCCACACTCACCATCACGGTACTGACCACACTCCCAACAGGAGTTGGACCAGCTCTGACTCCAGCACGGATGCTAGCACAGTGCCTGGTGACACTACTGGATGCGCTGATGGACAGACTTATGCACAGATGGACACACAGACACAGAGGGACAAAGGAATGGAGAGACCGATGTATGGACAGAGGAATGAACATACCGATGCAGACTTTTGGTTAGGAAAGCCTGCTTCCGGTCTCACCTCGCTAATGGCTACTGATGTAACAAGTCACTCTATCTTTCTAGGTCCTTTATTCACATAGAAGGAAAATGATTAGACTTGCTGACATGAGAAGGCTCCTTCTAGCTACTAAATTAGAGGACTAACACTTAGGCATGATTTTTTCATCTTAAGCAATTAGAGAGGTTTGCTGGTGGATATCCTTTTTATAACCCTGTTAGTCATATTTAAGACTGAACTGATGACAAATCCTTGACCGAGGATATATCCCTGATCTACCATTGTTCCTATATAAACACATAATTCACTTTAGGAGGAGGATTTCCGCACTTTTTAGAACTGCCGTACTCTGAGGTTTGCACCGAGAGCCTCAAACACCAACCTACAGAGGGCAGACTTTCAGTCTTTTCTTGCTTCAATCTATGAAAAAAACATTCCAATCTACTGGTGACAGATCTTTAAACAAGAACAACTTACCTAAGGTCTTTTTGCAAGTCAATAAACAGTCCTTCATGAGATCAATGTAGCCACTTACTTTTTTTTTTAAGATTTTATTTTTAAGAAATCTCTACACCCAATGTAGGACTTGGACTCACAACCCTGAGATCAAGAGTCTCGCTCTACCCACAGAACCAGCCAGGCACCCCTCCACTTACCTTTTACTTTCTTATCAAACTTCTTCTGTTTCATTTTCTCTCGGTTTTCCTGTCGAGCTTCCTTTGCTTCTTCTAATGCTTCCTGACTACCCCAAACTTCAAGAGACCTCTTCACAATCTACAACACAGAATCCAGATTTCAGTTGTTAAGTATTATAAAGTCATAATGATTAAATCCATGGACACCAAAACATGATCTCATTCAAGGGCAATTTTATAAGTATTTGAAATTTTGAAGAGATTTTAAATAGTGCTAAGAAACAACCCTAATGACACCTCTATCTAAACCTGTGGAACCTCAGCCTAAATGCAGGCTTGGTTAGACTGTAAGTACAAGAGGTGTCCTCTGACTGTAATTGCTTCTCTGTGTTTTCACACGAATCCACCGAAGTACCAGTAGTCAGTGGGTCTGATGAGTTTTGTCACACTCGCCAAAACAATCTGCAGACCAATTAGCCACAGTCCATCTGAATATGAGGCCATCTCCAAAAACCTCTCACCACAGAGAATCAGTCACTACTGCTCTTTCCCTCCTTGGTCCATTACTAACTTTGGATCTTTACAATGTCAACTTTTTTTTTTTTTTTTTTTTAAACTCTAGTACCTGAATGACCTAAAGTCTTTATTCTAGTTTAAAAACTTTACATTATAATATCTTTACTCTTTATAACATTTATTTACACTTAGGAGACTAACACACTAAGAATTATGCTCAGGATCTCTCTCACAATATGTTAAGGGAACTAAAATATCAGTCAAGGTAGCCAAACTCAAACTTCTTCCTACATGATCAAGTGATATCTGGCATTTCCTAAATTCTCAAACATCACATTTTCCACACTTTAACACCCCTGAAATGCTGCAGCACCAGCCACCTGCTCACTGGTGCTTTAACAGCTGAGTCAAAAAGTGGTTCAGAAGAATTGGACTCAATGCAAAGAAGTTTAGGAATACCTTAATAAATCTGTTGTAGTTGCATTTCTTATGTATGTATGCACAAGCGTGATATATAACAAAAAAATAAACTAATAAATCTAATGGCATGATTTCAGTAAGTATAAAATAAAAGCTTCAAGTGATAAGAAAGCATTGGGTTGGCGTTTTTTCATTTTAATGATACATAAAATAATGGTGAATCTTCTAATTAATGGTGTCTTAGGTTTAATAAAATTCAGTAAGTGACTGGCTTTACAATGTAGTTTCTTAATTTTATTTGAAGCTACGAGAATTTTCTAGTATTTTCCAGTCAACCTACTCTAAACCAATGCCTCCCAACATTTTTTTACATAATGGCACAAAAATAGAACGTGTGTACTATTCCAGGATAGATACAGGAGGCTCTGACTCAAGGCACCCACACTAAGTGGGTAACTATCTCTGCACACCACTACAACACGTGAGGTTGAGAAGACCCACTCTGAGACACAGCAGAGTTACATGGACACGACACTGTTCCAGATGAGCATTTCCCAAGTGGAGTTAGATTTTAGGCATCTGTGAAATTCCTGAAACTTTCTAGGATTTTCATTTGGAGGGTGGGCGGGTAGGGTAATGGGGCCCAACTCTTAATCCCAACTTAGTTCCCAAATTGTACTAGTAACATTACCTAATAGTAATATATTTGCCCCAAAGTGCCACACCAAAAAGTAAAACCAGATGTTATTAAATGTCATTACATACGACTATGACTCATATACAAAACAGAAGGAAAAGGATCTTTTTAGCTCTGTAAGCAAAACTAAACTAATTATACCTAGTTTACAGTTAAAACTTCACCCAACCAAGGACTTAAAATGACCAAGTATAATGTATCAGAGACCTGTAATTTTAAGTAGAGTTTCATATCACCCCATTGTGAATGATGAGGATTCTTCTTCACAATAAATTTAAGAGCTGGTTCTCTTTTTTCTAAATCACAGTCTTTCAGAAGGTATTCTTGTTTGGCTTCTGTTTTAGTTATGAGCTTGTGTTTATCATCAGCATCTCTGAAAATAAATTAAGTCCAGTACTATGTTAGTTATTTTAAATAAACTACGTTTTCAAATAGTCCAATAACCTAGGGGCATGCTTGCCAAAACATTATTTTAAAACAATTTTTCCTGTGGCGCCTGGGTGGCTCAGTCAGTTAAGCGTCTGCCTTTGGTTCGGGTCATGA